>NC_133862.1:10888856-11277582 GCF_044706935.1 Curcuma longa | reverse complement strand
GAAAATTATCATCTAGATTTACACGCCTTTTCGCAGCTCCGCGAGTCAATACGATGGACGGTCGAGATCGATCGATCGATTACGTGGAAAACATCAAACGGACGAGTAACAATTAAGTTGACGGATCCGCTGCAGTTTAAATTGGATGGGTCACACTTCTCCACGAATAAAGTATTTGGAAATTTAAGCATGATTATGGCTTGTTGTCCACTAAATTAGGGGCAGATAAGTTCGTGCCTCGATGACACATTTATTTATGCTTTTTTTTCATTCACCACATTTATTTACGAACCAACTGAAATCAATAATGATCTTGGAAAACGATGGCATCTTGAAATTCAAAATAACACGTGCTCAAATTAAATAACAACACATATTAAATTAAATAGAAGAGAGAGACTAGATTATATTAATAATGAGGATAATAATAATAATGATGCATGATTAAACCAAAGGGTAAAATTGTCATTTAGATGCTTGAATTTAAGCGGCGATATCTATAAAGCTCATATGAACTATATTACGGTGATTTTTATATATTTTTATAATTAAAGGCTTGTTAATTAACCAAGAGAAGACAATTCCAGAAATTAATTAATTAACCAGCGTTATAGATCGATTATTCAAAGGGGACTTTGGTGAAAATGCCATGAAAACTACCTCCTCCTCATCTATAAATAGGCAGGATTTGCATGGTACTTAATTATCAAGCAATCACTTGACTGAAGTGAGTGATATCTCCGTATAGTTTAGCCATGGCAGCCCTTGTGATGCTCTCTGCTGTCCTCCTCGGCCTCTTCCTGCCTTCCTCCAGGGCCGACAGCGTTCTGAACGGCGGCGGCACGCTGTACAGCGGCGAATCCCTCAACCAAGGGGCCTACGCCTTCGTCATGCAGCCCGACTGCAACTTGGTGCTGTACGACAGCGGCCGGGCCGTGTGGTCCTCCGGCACCTACAACCAAGGCTACAACTGCGTCCTCCGCATGCAGACCGACGGGAACCTCGTCATCTACAGCAACAACAACGACCCTATTTGGGCGAGCGGCACCTACGGCCCGGAGGGCAACTTCATCCTCGTCCTGCAGAGCGACCGCAACGTCGTCATCTACAGCTGTCCTATATGGGCCACCGGCACCAACACCGCCAATTCCAAAGGCGTCGTGATCGTCAAAAGGGGCCACAACGATACTAGCATCGCGGCGGCGGAGGCGGCCGCGCTGGCGTCGGATGAACCCACGAACAGGAAGATCGCCATGGTGACTAACAATTAGTGGGGTTCATGCACCACGACCCATGGATCGCTTTTAAATAAAAACGAATAAAATGAACGATAGGCGAGGATGTAGAACTTGAGCTGGTTTAATTAATTTCTGCCACCTGCGTGGATGTAGAACTTGAGCAGTACTGTTTTAATTAAGAACTAGCTAGCATGAGTCTTTACTTGCTCGTTGAAAAAAAAAAAAGAAATAAATATAATTTCTCTCCTTTGAGTGAATGAGGCTTATTTGAGTTTAAAGCTGGATACGAATTCATTCTGTTCTGCATGCAACATATAAAAATGATGCGACTTTTTTGGGTTTAATTATGTGCTGAAAATTGACTACACTATCCAGCTACTGAAGAGAGTGCAAAGTCATGGCAATTAAATAGTCATGCATGATCGGTTTTTCATATTGATGAACTCATGCACGAACAGGAAGATCGCCGTGGTCACTAAAATGAATCAAAAGCAAAAAAAAAAAAGAAAAAAATGAACGAGAAGCTAGCGAGGCATAAATAATTAGCTATGTGTGTGGTTACGTTCAACTGTTAAGTTTGGCGTGTTTTGTTCAGCTTCGCCTGTTTTCTGCCACCGCGTGGATGTAAAAGTTTTAAGAACTGGCTATGAATCACTACAAAAGAAATATAATTAATTATTTCTCTCCTCAGCTATAAATAGATGGGTCGTCTTGCACGATACTAATCAAGCAACCACTTGAGGGAAGTGAGTGATATCCGTACGTATCTTAACCATGGCTGCCCTTGTCATCCTCTCTGCTGCTGTCTTCCTCGGCCTCCTCCTGCCTTCCTCCATGGCCGACAACGTTCTCTATGGCGGCGACGTGCTGAACACCGGCCAATCCCTCACCCAAGGGGGCTATACGTACCTTCATCATGCAGTCCGATTGCAACCTGGTGCTGTACGACAACGGCCGGGCCGTGTGGTCCTCGCGCACCGACGGCCGAGGCCGCGGCTGCGCCCTCCGCATGCAGACCGACGGCAACCTCGTCATCTACGACGGCAACAGGCCTGTTTGGGCGAGCAACACCAGCGGCCCGACGGGCAACTTCGTCCTCGTCCTGCAGCGCGACCGCAACGTCGTCATCTACGGCTGCCCTAGGTGGGCCACCGGCACCAACACCGCCAATTCCGAAGGCGTCGTGATCGTCAAAAGCGACCGGAACGATAATAGTAGCTTCACTCCACAGGTGGTTGTACCGGCGGCCGATGAACCCACGAACAGGAAGATCGCCATGGTGACCAATTAATTGGCTTCACGACGAACCATGCATGGATTACTTTTAAATAAAATGAACGAGATGCGAGCTGGCGAGGCATAAATAATTAGCTATATGCATGGTGCGTAGCCTCGCTCGTTTTTATGTTGTACGTCAAGTTGGTGTCGAACTTAATTTAAGAACTAGCTCTATCTTTTTAATTATTTTTTAAAGATTGAATTGCGTTGAAAAAAGAAAAACAATTGAAAAAGAAATCTAATAGCATATATAAATTGAAAAATAAAATTAATACAAGGAGGAATCTACCTTCCACCATCGATAATCTGGAACAATATTATAATGTTTGAGATTTTGGAGGAGAAGGTTTTTAAAAAAATTTAGCGAACATCTCAAATTAAAATATAGAATAAGTTAAAATAGTGGATAGTTATTCAAATATATATATATAGCACATTATTATATATCGTCCAAATAATAAATGATAATAATTATCTAGCCGCCTACCATCATTGATTAGATAAGGCCAAGATAGTCCCCGGGGCAATGGTGCAACGGTATTCGAGTTGTGATCCAGGGACCCATGGTTCGATCCCCAGTTACGGCGTATTTGCAAGAATTTTCTTTCAAATGGGAACGCAATCAAAGGATGCTGGACATCTGGATTGACCGCCGTATGCGCTTCCCGATTTACCCTGGTGGTCGGTGGGAAATTTTCGTAGGACCGGACCTACCCATGAGACTGATTGAGATTTATCATTTTTTTAGATAAGGCCAAAATAATAATGGTCATGGAGACAATGTGCATGTCGTCGTCATCGTCGAGGAGAGATAGTAATTTTTAATTTTTTTTTCTTCTTTAAGTATTTATTGTCTCTCACCTTTAATAAAATATTTTGACTATATCATAAATTATTTTATATAAATTAACTTTAACTTAACTAACTCTAATCTTATGGATCAGCCTTACAGCAGTAGAACTATTCCTATGATGATCAATTGGGAAGGGCCATATCATTTGTTGAGGCCCGATCGAACTTAACAGTAGGGTCACATTAATTGCATCAAGAGTAATCTAAGCCTTCGAATAGAAGCATCACAATATAGCGATTAAATTTGCGCGACAGGGTTTGGCTGGGTCACATTAAAGCACTAGAAAGGGCTGCAGCTTTGTCATGCAGGCGAAAAACCGAACGCAGCGATGTGAGAGGCGTGCCGCTTGCCATTCTCCTAGCCATGTCGGCACACTCCGCGCGATGCCAGCTCAGCATCACGGATACGTCACGCAGAGGGAGACACGCTACATATCAGTTCTCTCTATACATATTTTTTAAACTAATAGTAATAATATTTTTATACATTGGGAATCATATAATATTATTTTATTTTATTTTTATTGTGTTAAAATGATAATGTAATGCTATAAATATCCAAAATTTTAACTAACAAAATTTTAGAGTTTGTTATTTTTTTAATTTAATCTTTCTGTTTTTTCACATATTATTTTTAAAATATATTATTTTATTTATTATTATGTTAACAAGTTCACTAGGTCTAACAATCTCATACCAACTCAAAAAGAATTATGAATGACGATGAACACGATATCACATACTAACATCTTTTAAGGAAAAATAATAATAATAATTTTTTAAAAGGAGTACAAATTTGTATATGGATATAAAAGAAAAAAAAACAGGACCTGTCCCTCCCTTGACCCTTATTACAAATCTATATGAAGAATAATTTGATTAAATATATATATATATATACAGTTTTGCTCCGCTGCGCGCCTTCTCCTCCGCGACGCATCCGCGACGCTGACGAACCCATTTCTCGCTTTGTCCTCGCTTCGTCCGCTGCCTCCGTGGCGACGAAAATAAAATCCCGCCTTCCCAAAATCTTCCCCCCGTTCCCAAAATCTCCGCTGCCGCCGCCTGATCTCTACGATCCTTCGCCCGCCTTCGTCGCCACGGGAAGACGCTGCCCGATCTGTGCCAGGGAAGACGCCGCCGCCTCCTTCGCCTTCGTCGCCGCGGGAAGATAGTTTTTGAGTCCGATCTGTGCCATCCGTCGCTTCGGGAAGCCATCGCCGCCGCGGGAAGCCTTCGTCGCCACGGGAAGCCACCGCCGCCTTTCGAAACCAAAAAAAAAACCCTAACCTACCTCCCAATCCCGCCTGCTACCCAAAATCGCCAGCAAATGCCTCATGATCTCAACCTCCCGGCGAACGTCCTCAATGTCAACGGCGGTGCGCAGCTTCTTCTTAGAGATGGATTTGCAGGCAAAGTGCTCCCCGGAGGACTTTTCGGTGCATAGGTAGGTGATGCCAAATTCGCCGCGACCGAGCTCCTTCCCGAGCTCGTACCGGCTGCAGATGTCTCGGCCTGTGGGATTCCTGAGGACGCCCAAGCCAGATCTCTGACCCCGATTGTAATCGATCAAAAAGGGATTCTGTCTCTTCTCCCTTTGTTTCCCCTTCTTCTTCCTCGCCTTCCCATCAGGATCACTGGGGGCTGCGCAGCAATTGCCCATTGAGGTTTAACAGATGCCGCAACCAAAATCCAGTATTTTCCCCCAAGGATAGAGCTAAAGTTCTAGTCCCTTTAATGAATGAACTGCAGGACGCAACAGCAAGATGAGCTCCCTTTGTCAAATCTGGAAGAAAGATGACAAAAAAGGAAGGAAACGAAACTCCCTGCAACTTGAAGAAATCATCTTTTGTTTTGCTTGTAACAAGTAGAATTTCAAAAGGCCAAAACTTTAGAATTCTGGCCACCAGATACGCTTGCCACTTTTCTCTATTTTGATTCCTTTTTCTTTTACTCTGGCCACCAGATTAGTGCCCTTATTTTGCTAATTTATGCTGCATTATTGAAATTGTTAATCTTTTGTACGCGCTAATGAGGCCTGCCTTTTAGCCTTTCCTCTTGGATGTGCATCTGTTTAGGGAATTAATGTACTGATTAGGGAATATCTCGTGCTGTGCAGGTCTAGCATAGCGCTCCGCTAGTGGTGCATCGTTCAAAATGGTGGAATTGTTGTGGTTTGCTGGATTTTGTCACAAATCCTGATGGATAGTTTAAGGTATTTTAGTCCCATCTTAAAATAGTTTATGCTAATTTCTAGCTTTTCCATTGGTTAATCACTTCAAAGACCCATAAAATTTGATCTATTAACTAGAGAATGTTGATGCATAGATAGTTTACAAATTGTGAGTTTTTCATACTTTTTATATATTTTCTGGGAGCAAATGTACTGATGGATGGGACGAAAGCAACAATCTTGGGAAAACGAGATAGTAGAAGTGGAAAATTCGTGTTTCATTTTGTCATTGTTGTTCATATTTGAGAAATTATTTACTAGTGGTTGCAAGCTTGCTATTTGTTGTATTACTCTATAGGTAGTTCACTAATTCATTTTGGTATACAATTAACAGAAGTTGGAGTTGAGTGTAGAATATTTATACGGATAAAAATTGGGCACCTGTTAATCTTTATACCGAAAGCTTCAAACTAGCAGTTATGAATGTAGTACAATTATTCTAAGTTTCACAAATAAATACTTGTCTACCAAGCCTATGTTTTCTAAAATCACCATGATGTTTAATTGTTCTAGTGTTGTTTGCTTATCATCATCCATTTTGTATAGGCACACCTAGTTTTATGTCTTTAATTTTTCTTGATCAACCTTTAGAATTCTTGATCAACCTAGTTCTTTAACCTTTAGAATTCTTTATCATCATCCATTTTGTATAGGCACACCTAGTTTAGAATTCTTATTCAAAGGTCTTGGCATCAAAATCCACTGGATAGACCTTCATTTGATGATATTGTCAACGAGTTGTGCATGCTTATGAATCAAAGAAGCATCTCTTATCTACCATTATTTACTTCCAACACTCATTTTCAAGATAGCACCAATGACCTCAAATACATTAATCAAGAAGAGTTTAATTGGTTAGCACGTGGGGAAGAATTAGCAAAAAAAAGCAATTGCTGAAAAGTCAAATATGACAACTTGCTACACTTCTGTTTGTGACATTCCACACTATAACCCAACTTTGTCCTGGGGATCCTTTGCAACTCGTGGAAGAAGGGAGAAAATGGAAGACACACACTTCCCGCTTCCAAATCTATGCAAAGACAGGGTGTTCACGCTTTTGGGATTTTTGATGGTCATAGAGGTGTCTATTTGATTTAGTATCAGCTAATATTCCCAAGATATGAATCTTAACTAAAAATTTGATGTGTGCAGGAGCAGCAGCAGCAGCAGCAGAGTTTGCTTCTCAAGCACTGCTAGTGCCATGGAAGAAGGCGCTGAAGTGAAATGGCAAGTAGATACATGGAGGGTTGGATCAGTTGCTCTCTAGGTTGCCTTGTGCTCTCCAGCTGCCCTATTATTTTTTGATAAATTCTTTTGCGATACCAAGTCGCATCAAGAAATGTATTTTCTTCAGTCTAAAGTTGTCTAAGGTTTTGAAGTTGACAACAAATACAACAGTCAAGAAAAAAAGATCGACTTTCTCTTAAATTCCCTTGTAGAAACAGACTAATGTATTGTGGTCGTTTGTGAAATTATTTGCAACAATATGCTTTATGAGTTTTCCCCTTATTCGCTGCCCCAGTTCTCTTCAAGAATAGGTTTTTGAGACGAAGTTGTTATCTTGTGGGGTTCATGTTGGTAAAAAAAATTAAGAAATTGGATATGGTGAATACAAGACTATTATTTGTATCTATCATTTTCATAGTTTTATCAATTGCTGAAGTATCTATTTTTCCAACTAACAACCACAAAACAAAATTCGTGTATCTTTTTCACCCAATTTAGGTACTTAACACTTCATTTCCGGTACTTCACCCACCATTTTCGATATTTAAAGGATCAATTTCGATACTCAACGCATCAAGGTGGATAATCAGTCCTTTTCGGTACTTTTCCATCCAATTTAGGTACTTAGCACCCTATTTTCGGTACTTCATTCATCATTTTCGGTACTTCAGGGTTCATTTTCGGTACTTAAAGGACCAATTTCGGTACTCAACGTATCAAGGTGGGTAATCAGTCCTTTTCGGTACTTTTCTACCCAATTTTGGTACTTAGCACCCCATTTCCGGTACTTCACCCACCATTTTCGGTACTTCAGGCCCCATTTTCGGTACTTAAAGGATCAATTTCGGTACTCAACCCATCAAGGTGGGTAATCAGCCCTTTTCGGTACTTTTCCACCCAATTTTGATACTTAGCACCCCATTTCCGGTACTTCACCCACCATTTTCGGTACTTCAGGGCCCATTTTTGGTACTTAAAGGACCAATTTCGGTACTCAACGCATCAAGGTGGGTAATCATCCCTTTTCGGTACTTTTCCACCCAATTTTGGTACTTAGCATCCCATTTCCGGTACTTCACCCACCATTTTCGGTACTTCAGAACCCATTTTCGATACTTAAAGGACCAATTTCGGTACTCAACCCATCAAGGTGGGTAATCAGCCCTTTTCAGTACTTTTCCACTCAATTTTGATACTTAGCACCCCATTTCCGGTACTTCATCCACCATTTTCGGTACTTCAGGGCCCATTTTTGGTACTTAAAGGACCAATTTCGGTACTCAACGTATCAAGGTGGGTAATCATCCCTTTTCGGTACTTTTTCACCCAATTTTGGTACTTAGCATCCCATTTCCGGTACTTCACCCACAATTTTCGGTACTTCAGAACCCATTTTCGGTACTTAAAGGACCAATTTCGGTACTCAATCCATCAAGGTGGGTAATCAGCCCTTTTCGGTACTTTTCCACCCAATTTTGGTACTTAGCATCCCATTTCCGGTACTTCACCCACCATTTTCGGTACTTCAGAACTCATTTTCGGTACTTAAAGGACCAATTTCGGTACTCAACCCATCAAGGTGGGTAATCAGCCCTTTTCGGTACTTTTCCACCCAATTTTGGTACTTAGCACCCCATTTCCGGTACTTCACCCACCATTTTCGGTACTTCAGGGCTCATTTTTGGTACTGAAAGGACCAATTTCGGTTCTCAACCCATCAAGATGGGTAATCAGACATTTTCGGTACTTACAAGACCATTTTTGGTACTTAGGAGTCAATTTTCGGTACTTAACACACCATAATCGGTACTTACAAGACCGCAAATGTTGCTGAAGCCAAAGCTTGAAGTAGCAGAGCTCAGTTGATAGCAGCAACAAAGTATCTCTAGCCTTTTTATATATTGTAGTATTCTGCAACTCCAGTGATAAAACAAATAGAAAAAAAAGGAGCTGCTTTTATCGAACACACGAAACCTTTCTCATTGTCACATACACTTAGCTTCGACTAAACAGAGACCTCGGCTCTGTATTAATATTATCAAAAATAATAAGCACATTCACAAACACGATGTAGGTCATGCAGAAATCTAAACCCATTTGGCTTTCTAACAAATGCAACTTTCATTTACCAATTTGTGTTTACAAATCCATTTAGCACTGCAAACATATCTACCATCTGAATCATCAAAGACCATTGGCAGATCTAAAATACATGATTGATCAAAAGCTCATCTTCCTCTTCCAGGTGCGCATGCCTGCTTGATTGCTGATCCACTTTATCGGACGATAAAACTATCGAGGTGCATTCATACTAGTAGTAGTTGTCCACTACTTCCAAACAAACAAACATGGACCACCTTCTCTGTTAGTCTCATGTTTATCGCCTTCGTTGAACTGGCATGCCAGATCTAGACCTCCTGTGACAAAAACAAAAGAGCTATTATCAATAGCTACATAAAAAATAAAACCAATTTGAAGGAAGCAGACCCTTCGAGCTCAATTCACATTCACCTGGATGAAAATTGTTTTTTAGGTGTTGCATACAATGTTAACCTAAAAAATGATGGAAATTTCATGACTAACCTCCGTTCAGAAGAATAGGGAGAATGCCTGCGATGAGAGTGCTTCCTATTTGGAGACCACAATACTTGTCTAGAATTGAAACATAAATACTAATTTGGTAAGTAAAAGCATTTGAAAAAACAATGTGTTTCTGAATTCTTTACTCCCTCAACTCAACCTGCAAGCTATTTATCAGTTTCTTTAAGAAACACGCTTTTACACAAGTCAACACTGGTAAATTAACCATCACAATCAAACTAGAGAAAGGCTAAATATGTGACAGCTATAAAGAATTCCGAACATATCAAAAAAGAAAATTTTAAACGAAGTTGTTTGTCAACAATGTTACAGTACATCCTGAAGCATCTGAGAACATGAAAGATTAGGAGGTAACCCTACCTCCAAGTAAGGCCAAGCATGAGATATAATGAGGATATCGTGAATTTGCCAGTAGTGAAGGGGAAAGTAAAATCAATTCTTGTAAAGCTTATTCCAAAGTAATTATTAGAACTTTGGACAATTTTTGATCTTCTTTTGTCCTTATTCGTCAGGTGGCATATGGCATACAAAAGGGAGTTGGCTACATTGACGGGAAAGTTATCTGAAGAGCTCCATGGCAAAATTATCCTTACAGACAACACAATATGGCATGGCATATAAAATTTGCAATTTCAACTAACAACACTAAACCCATCATATTAGAATAAATTGCCTATAAAAAAACAAATTTTATAAGGAAGTCTGAATAAGATGTGAAGTGCAAACACAAACAAAAGAGCAGGCATAAATCAGCTCCGCCTGCAGACCGACGGCAACCTTGTCATCTACGACGGCAGCAACAGGCCTGTTTGGGTGAGCGGCGGGGGCGGCTCGCGGGGCAACTACATCCTCATCCTGCAGCGCGACCGCAACGTCGTCATCTACAGATGTCATCCTACGTGGGCCACTGGCACCAACGCCGCCAATTCCGAAGGCGTCGTGATCGTCAAAAGCGACAAGAACGATACTAGTTTCACTCCGCAGGTGGTCGTACTGGCGGCCGATGAACCCACGAACAGGAAGATCGCCATGGTGACGACCAATAATTAATTGGCTTCACGACGAACTTTTAAATAAAATGAACGAGAGGCGAGCTGGCGAGGCATAAATAATATAATTAGCTACATGCATGCATGGTGCGTAGCCTCGTTTTTATGTTGTACGTACTGTTAAGTTGGTGTCTGTCGATCACCTTAATTATTATCTTGTGTTTCTTCCACCGAATGGATGTCGAACTTATTTTAAGAACTAACTATGCATGAGTCACTACACTACTTGCTCTGCTCTATCTTTTTAATTATTTTTTAAAGATTGAATTGCGTTGAAAAAAGAAAAACAATTAAAAATAAATCTAATAGCACATATAAATTAAAAAATAAAATTAATACAAGGAGGAATCTACCTTCCACCATCGATAATCTGGAACAATATTATCATGTTTGAGATTTTGGAGGAGAAGGTTTTTTAAAAAATTTAGCGAACATCTCAAATTAAAATATAGAATAAGTTAAAATAGTGGATAGTTATTCAAATATATATATATATATATATATATATATATATATATATATATATATATAGAGGAATGATATGCCGCGCGACAAACACCGCGCGACAGCCTCCGCGACAGCCGACCTCCCTTCATTCATCGTCGCCGTCCGATCACCGTTGGCCGCAATTTCGGACTCGTTGGAATCACAACTCGACGGCGCACACATTGGCATCGGATTCCGGCCGGATTGTGGCCGGAATCCGGCCAGAAACGCGACAGAGGATCTGTTCGGCGCTTTCAGCGGAAATCGGCCGGAATCCGGCCGAATCACGGCCGGAGACCGGCCGCGGTCGACGCGCCGGCGCCGGGCGCGTCGACCGCGGCCGGTCTCCGGCCGATTTCCGCTGAAAGCGCCGAACAGATCCTCTGTCGCGTTTCTGGCCGGATTCCGGCCACAATCCGGCCGGAATCCGATGCCAATGTGTGCGCCGTCGAGTTGTGATTCCAACGAGTCCGAAATTGCGGCCAACGGTGATCGGATGGCGACGAACGGCGACGATGAATGAAGGGAGGTCGGCTATCGCGGAGGCTGTCGCGGAGGCCGGTGCGTCGACCGCGGCCGGTCTCCGGCCGTGATTCGGCCGGATTCCGGCCGATTCGGCCGGAATCGCCCAACAGAGGTGATTCTTCCAAATAATATATAGCACATTATTATATATCGTCCAAATAATAAATGATAATAATATTTATCTAGCCTACCATCGTTGATTAGATAAGGCCAAGATAATAATGGTCATGGAGACAATGTGCATGTCGTCGTCATCGTCGAGAAGAGATAGTAATTTTTAATTTTTTTTCTTCTTTAAGTATTTATTGTCTTTCACCTAACTTTAATAAAATATTTTGACTATATCATAAATATAAATTAACTTTAACTTAACTAACTCTAATCTTATGGATCAGCTAGCCTTACAGCAGTAGACCTATTCCTATATATGATGATCAATTGGGAAGGTCCATATCATTTGTTGAGGCCCGATCGAACTTAACAGTAGGGTCACATTAATTGCATCAAGAGTAATCTAAGCCTTCGAATAGAAGCATCACAATATAGCGATTAAATTTGCGCGACAGGTGCGCGACTTCCGAAGTGGCTGGGTCACATTAAAGCACTAGAAAGGGCTGCAGCTTTGTCATGCAGGCGAGAAACCGAACGCAGCCACGCGAGAGGCACGGATAAGATTTAGGATTTTCCGTTTACCATGCTCTCAGCCATGTCGGCATGCTCCGTGCGATGCCAGCTCAGCGTCGCGGATACGTCACGCAGAGAGAGACATGCTACATATCAGTTCTCTCTATATATATTTTTTAAACTAATAGTAATAATATTTTTATACATTGGGAATCATATAATATTATTTTATTTTATTTTTATTATGTTAAAATGAGAATGTAACACTATAAATATCCAAAATTTTAACTAACAAAATTTTAGAATTTATTATTTTTTTAATTTAATTTTTCTATTTTTTCACATATTATTTTATTTATTATTATGTTAACAAGTTAACTAGGTCTAACAATCTCATACCAACTCAAAAAAATTATGAATGATGATGAACACGATATCACATACTAACATCTTTTAAGGAAAAATAATAATAATAATTTTTTAAAAGGAGTACAAATTTGTATATGGATATAAAAGGAAAAAAAAACAGGGCCTGTCCCTCCCTTGACCCTTATTACAAATCTATATGAAGAATAATTTGATTAAAATATATATATATAGTTCGATCTCTAAATATATAAATTATATTTTGAATCTATTCTATCTCTATGATTGATAGGCGAAATTTGAATATTTGAATTATAAAAAATATAATTTGAAGATGAGAATATATAATATCTGTTTAAGATTTAGTTAGCATTTAAATTAGTTTATTTTTTAAACGGTTCAAATATTAAAATCAAACTCTATCCCTCGCAGAGTTGCAGATAAGATCCATCCCACTTCAGCCAACGTCCAGAAACATACGGGCCCCATTTATTCATGCAGGATAACGTTCCCGTACAAATTAGGAGGAGTGTCGTTTTTGACTTTGAAGTCTCATAATTTTGCCTCCTCCTCCTCGTCTATAAATAGATGGGTCTCTTCTCACACGATAGTGATCAAGCAATCACTTGACTGAATTAAGTGAGTGATCATATCCGTAGCTTAACCATGGCTGCTCTTGTCATGCTCTCTGCTGCTGTCTTCCTCGGCCTCCTCCTGCCTTCCTCCATGGCCGACAACGTTCTCGATGGTGGCGGCACGCTGTACACCGGCCAATCCCTCACCCAAGGAGACTATACCTTCATCATGCAGTCCGACTGCAACCTGGTGCTGTACGACAAAGGCCGGGCCGTGTGGGCCTCAAAAACCAACGGCCAAGGCCGCAACTGCGTCCTCCGCATGCAGACCGACGGTAACCTCGTCGTCTACGACGGCAGCAACAGGCCTGTTTGGGCGAGCAACACCGGCGGCTCGCGAGGCTACTACATCCTCGTCCTGCAGCGCGACCGCAACGTCGTCATCTACGGCTGCCCTAGGTGGGCCAGCGGCACCAACACCGCCGATTCCGAAGGCGTCGTGATCGTCAAAAGCGACTGGAACGATACTAGTTTCAATCCGCAGGTGGTCGTACCGGCGGCCGATGAACCCTCGAACAGGAAGATCGCCATGGTGACCAATAATTAATTGGCTTCACGACCAACCATGCATGGAGTACTTTAAATAAAATGAACGAAAGGCGAGCTGGCGAGGCATAAATAATATAATTAGCTACATGCATGCATGGTACGTGGCCTCGATCGTTTTTATGTTGCATGGAGTGTTAAGTTGGTGCGAGTCGATCACCTTAATTATCTGCTTGCTCTGCTCTTAAGTGGCATGTACTGTTGTTATGTTTATGTTGTATCTACTGTTAATATGAAGTTTAACTGTTAAGTTTTTATATATTTATTGAATTATAAATTAAAATTAATCTTGTTGTCCCTCTAGTGACAGGGACGATCTTTCATGAAGTAAAAGTTCTTGGAATTTTATAAAAAATCTTTGTCCAATCATCATAAATTGAATTTTATATTTATATTTTATCTAAAAAATTTCATACAAATAGAAATATCTTCCATCCTATAAATAATTAATATCAGAGTTATGATTTATATGAAACCATATATATGAAAATTCTTGAAAAAAAATGATGAAGGTAAGAGAAAATCGGACCATATGGATAATGGTAAAGGAGCTCCCAATAATTGTTTATTTGAGGAGAGAATTATTGAGATACAATCAAAATTTTATATGAAAAAACATGAAAAACATCATAAATTAGAAGATGAAAATATATATCTAAAAATTTTATCATTTAAATTATTTTATTGTCAACTGTTCCAATATTAAAATCAAACTCTATCTTTTGCAGATATGATTCCCATTTCAACCACGTGCAGAAATATACAGGTTGATCAACTGCAGTTTCTCAATTTATCTTCTCATAGATGATCGTAAGATCAACCGTGTAGGACCGTTAAGGTGGTGGATTCTACCTTTTACAGAACAAAAGAAATATACGGATCCCATTATTTATCTTTTCCCGGATCCGAATCCGATCACGTGCCACTCTGAAATTTGTCGTCTAGATTTACACGCCTTTTCGCAGCTCAGCGAGTCAATACGATGGACGGTCGAGATCGATCGATCGATCACGTTGAAAACATCAAACGGATGAGTAACAATTAAATTGACGGATCCGCTACAGTTTAAATTGGATTGGTCACACTTCTCCACGAATAAAGTATTTGGAAATTTAAGCATGATTATGGCTTGTTGTCCACCAAATTAGGGACAGATGAGTTCGTGCCTTGGGGTAGAGTCGATGACACATTTATTTATATATGCCTTTTCTTTTCATTCACCACATTTATTTACGAACCAAGTGAAATAAATAATGATCTTGGAAAACGATGGCATCTTGCAATTCAAAATAACACGTGCTCAAATTAAATAACAACACATATTAAATTAAATAGCGAGTAGAGACTAAATTATATTAATAATGAGGATAATAATAAATAATAATGCATGATTAAACTAAAGGGTAAAATGGTCAGTATATATGCTTGAATTAAGCAGCGATATCTATAAAGCTCATATGAACTATATTACGGTGATTTTTATATATTTTTATAATTAAAGGCTTGTTAATTAACCAAGAGAAGACAATTCCGGAAATTAATTAATTAACCAGTGCTATAGATCGATTACTCAAAGGGGACTTTGGTGAAAATGCCATGAAAACTACCTCCTCCTCATCTATAAATAGGTGGGATTTGCATGGTACTTATCAAGCAATCACTTGACTGAAGTGAGTGATATCTCCGTATAGTTTAGCCATGGCAGCCCTTGTGATGCTCTCTGCTGTCCTCCTCGGCCTCTTCCTGCCTTCCTCCACGGCCGACAGCGTTCTCAACGGCGGCGGCACGCTGTACAGCGGCGAATCCCTCAACCAAGGGGCCTACTCCTTCGTCATGCAGCCCGACTGCAACTTGGTGCTGTACGACAGCGGCCGGGCCGTGTGGTCCTCCGGCACCTACAACCAAGGCTACAACTGCGTCCTCCGCATGCAGACCGACGGGAACCTCGTCATCTACAGCAACAACAACGACCCTATTTGGGCGAGCGGCACCTACGGCCCGGGGGGCAACTTCATCCTCGTCCTGCAGAGCGACCGCAACGTCGTCATCTACAGCTGTCCTATATGGGCCACCGGCTCCAACACTGCCAATTCCAAAGGCGTCGTGATCGTCAAAAGGGGCCACAACGATACTAGCATCGCGGCGGAGGCGGAGGCGGCCGCGCTGGCGTCGGATGAACCCACGAACAGGAAGATCGCCATGGTGACGAACAACTAGTGGGTTTTATGCACCACGACCCATGGATCGCTTTTAAATAAAAAACGAATAAAATGAACGATAGGCGAGGCATAAATAATTATCTAGCTATATGTGTGGTAGCCTCGTTTTGTTCAGCTTAGTTGTTTTTTCTGCCACCTGCGTGGATGTAGAACTTAAGAACTAGCATGAGTCTTTACTTGCTCGTTGAAAAAACAAAAAAAAAAGAAATAAATATAATTTCTCTCCTTTGAGTGAATGAGGCTTATTTGAGTTTAAAGCTGGACACGAATTCATTCTGTTCTACATGCAACATATAAAAATGATGCGAGTTTTTTGGGTTTATTTATGTATGCTGAAAATTGACTACACTGTCCAGCTGAAGAGAGTGCAAACTCATGGTAATTAAATAGTCATGCATGATCGGTTTTTCAGATATATAATATAAGAATTTAACATCGTTGCCTGGTTCTTATGTATAATAGTCATGATCGGCATACTACTCTACACGAAGTAGTGATAGCCAGTAGGCCCAGTACTACTCTATCCATAGCTTAACCATGGCTGCCCTTGTCATGCTCTCTCTCTGCTGCTGTCATCCTCGGCCTCCTCCTGCCTCCGACACCAACGGCCTAGGCAACAGCTAGCTGCTTCCTCCGTGTGCAGATCATCGACGGCAAAGTCCTCGTCATCTACAACAACAACAACAACAACAACGCTATTTGGGCGAGCAACACCAACGGCCAGCTAGGCAACTTCGTCCTCGTCCAAAAGGGCCGGTAATGACAGTAGCTCCGCTCCGTAGGTGGTCATCCCGGCAGCCGATGAACTCATGCACAAACAGGAAGATCGCCGTGGTCACTAAAATGGATATACTTTTAAGTAAAACAAAAAGAATAAAATGAACGAGTTTTCTGCCACCGCGTGGATGTAAAAGTTTTAAGAACTAGCTATGAATCACTACAAAAAAAATATAATTAATTATTTCTCTTCTTGGATATCAGTTTATTAAATCTGTTTAAGACTATATTTTCTGAGACCGTGCGTGTTATGAGTTTATAACTTCATAAATAGTAATAATTTTAAATTTAAAAACAATTTACATCGTAAAATAAACACTGTGCTTGATTAGAATTATTGTAGACTACTTTATAAATTAGATTTTTAGTGAAAAGATTTTCTATGTTCCTGCATATATAAGTCATAAAATCGTGACATTAAAAATTATAAAAATTTTTAAATTTATATCATGGAAGCTGATTTTTCTAACTATAACAAATAGTTAACATTTAATAGAAAAAGGATGTTTCACCAACATATTAATGAAAATCATGGTCAAAAAATGAAAAGGGCTCTCTTATTATTGTTTAATTAAAAAAGTGTCTCAGTTTTCTAAAATATTAAAATAGCAATTCATCCTATTTTTCATTCTACAAATTTTAATATTTTTTATAATAAATACTTTTATTTAAAATTATTATATATAGACAGTGTTTTACCAAAGTTGGTATATCGGAACAAAGGTATTTAGAATAAAAAAAATGCTCTTTTGACGAAAATAAAAATAAAGAGTCATTTTGATTTTTGCCCTAAAATTACAGGGGTGTAATGGTAATAAAAAGAACTCCAGTGATATCAATAAAAGGGAGCAACTATAGCTCTAGGGAGCCAAATAAAATTTTCTAAATAAACTCGTGGGTCAATGCATAAATTTGTCATACCTTAATCGAAAATAGTGATGAGATTGATGTATCGCGGTAGACCGCGTCGGTGATGCGGAAGACAGTAACCTTTATGCGTCTTACTTTCCTCTCCTTCAGAATCAGAATCGAAGCGGAGGATTTGGATCCGGCAACGAAGGCCTCACGCTCGCCAATCTGCAGGTTGCTCTCTCGTCTCCTTCCTCAAGTCTCCTACCCTTCTGTATATCTCTCATTTCGCCATCTCGCGCTGCCAATGTTCGATTGATTTCGTGTTTTTTCGCTGTTTTGGATCCCACTTAGCTCTGCGAAAGTTTAAGATCCTTGTTTGTGGACGCATTCATTCTGATTTTGTAGTTTATGCTCATACAACGGGGCTTCTTGGATCTGGAACTACATGTTGTGTGAGGTTGATCTGACGATTCTTTTTCGTTTATTGTTATTTCGTTCATAGGGCTTGCAGACCTGGTGGATTTGGGGACTGAGGTTATGGCTTCAAGACGAGCTATTAATCCATCTCGACGCGTGGCGGATAGCGGAAGCATTCCACTCGTCAGTTCCTTACATCAGAAGTCACGGACTTCGTCTCTTTTACCCATTGGATTGGTTGCTGTGGTATGTGTTTTAGATTATTACGTGCGATTGTTCTTCGGAGTTGATAATGTTACATTGCGATTTGGTTCTGTATTGTGTTTGATGCATTCTCCTTCTTGTAGGCTGCTTTTCTTCTCATTGGTTATTCATTAAGAGGTTCAGGTACATAGGAATCTCCTACTTAACTTTGGATAAAATCAAATAGTTGATCCTCTGTGAAAAATATAGTTTTTAATTAAATATCAAATCCTTTGGAATTTTTTATTCTTTGGTTTGTCAGCTAAACTATTGTGATTAATCAGGTGGTTTTCCTGGTGTAAACGAAGCCATGAGCAATGGACAAGGTAGATAGCATACGTTCTACTAAGATAAGTATTTTTTTCAAGATCTTATGCTATTTAAGTTCATATGCCATAAAATCATTCAAGTTTTTACCAAGGCCTTTTCAATAGAGATATGACAGTCCACTTGATGTTACAATCATAGATGTGAATCCTTGAATATCATTCCCATGAGCTCTCTCTTTTATGTTGATTTTTTCTATCTATAATTTTATTTACGCAGAGCATGACCAGTTGAATTGAATATGAAATATTCACTAAGCTATTGTCCAGTATGGTACACCAAGTTAAGTCTCATTCTCAAGAACTTGGTTGTCAAAATCAGTATCACTATGAGGATGAGATGGTCGAAATATCTAAGAACCAATTGTATCTGATGGCTATTGTTCTTGTGGAGTCCCAAGACATGGCACAGGCCGACACAAGTGTCACTTGTGTTGGAATAGTGCTGATGGTACTTTCTTTGTCTCGGTCGGCATGGACGAAAACCAATATAATCCACATCCTAAGTTTTCTGTCTTTGAAAATTTCCACTGCCCTTGTTTCATCAAGGCTTACAAAACCTCGAGTGTGATTTTCACACTCTCATGTCACGATCATTGTGTTCCAATGCATCATGTTGAAACACATTGGCCATCAGCTATTGCAAGCAACCTGTCATCATTGTAATAGAAATAATCCGCAGGTTCAGGTGGTTCGTCCAAGCTGCCATTGGTTGGCAATCAAGTACCTTTTTGTTGGTAAACCTATTATATGCCCATAATTTAATACAAAAGAAAACATCCTTTGATCTAGACGAATAATCCAATTGAGCACTAGGTACCTGGAATTGTGGCCAAGCTGTACTCCCATAAGAACATTTTGATCGACAAGTAAGCCATCCAATCTAGCATTATGTATTAATCTTGATAACCATACATAAGTTACATCATTTGGTGTCTCCTTTCATCGTGATTTGTGCAAACTTTAGATACATGTTACATCTTCAGTTTGAAGGGGTGTTGGATCCAATATATGTGGACCCTTGAATGGATAACCTTGTTGAATGAGTTCTCTCTTTTTTGTTGATTATTTCCATCTATAATTCTTACAGTAAGCATGCAGAGTTGAATTGAGTATGAAATATTTATTCAAGTGTCTTATAAAGGCTGACCAATGACCACAAACGATTGGAAACTTCCTTTGGAAAAAAGTTTAATTTCAATTAAAGATAAATGGATCTGACATCAACATATAAGTTGGATGCAGATTTGTAAATAATGCAAGTTTTGTCTAATAAAGAAGTGACTGATAGAAAATAGTTAAAAGGATACTCAATTAACCAAAGGGAAACTTTCTAGTTCCCTCATAACTTTGTGAAGATGTGACATATCCTATTACTGGACTAATGATAATGTAATGAGGATGCCAATGGGAACCAGTAATGTCTAAATATCATTCTGGAAAACATTTGGTGATACATTTTGGTGAATTAAGATGATTTCCACTAGTTATTAATTATTTATTTAATTGTAGTATTATTTGACTGTTTTATGTAAATAAATATTGTGTAATATATCAATTTTTTAGTCCATTTGTGATGGTATACAGGTGTTTGTCATATAGCTAATTTTTAGGGAAGCATACAGATCTATTTGATTGCTCATTCTATTGTTTAATATTTCTTCTTTCCATTTTGACAGGTCTTTCCTGCTCAGCAGAGATAATACGAGCTATACCTATTCTAAAGAAAGCCTATGGAGATAGCTTGAGGAAGGTTTTGCATGTAGGTGTTGACTCTTGTGCAGTTGTTTCAAATTTGTTAAAAGAAAAAGATACTGAAGCTTGGGGCGTGGAACCATTTGATTTGGAAGATGCCGACAGTAGTTGCAAAAGCCTTGTGCGCAAAGGTTTTGTCCGCACAGCTGACATCAAGTTTCCCCTACCATACAGACCTAAATCATTTTCCCTCGTCGTTGTCTCTGATTCATTGGATTACTTGTCCCTCAAGTACCTTAACAAAACCCTACCAGATATTGCAAGAGTATCATCAGATGGTCTTGTTATATTTGCTGGTAATAATTCTTTTTCATGACTTCCCATCCATTGGAAACATGGTTTTTGTATTGTTTACTGTAGAAACAGACTACTACTTACTTATTTTGAGCATCTAACTACAAGTGTAATAAACAACAGTTCTGACTATTAGTAACAAGAAGTAGATTGCATCGAATAGCCGCAAGGTTTCTTAGAATGTATTCTTTGGAAGAGTTGACCATGCCATTAACTATAGTTATACAGTCTGGTCTTCCATTCACATGAGCTGTAGTGATATGATCAGATCAGTAACTTCTACAGTAAACAACTAATTTGACATTTGTACATTATGTTTCTAGTGGTATTCATGTTACTATTTTTTCAGTGGCTTAGTTATTTTATTATTATTATAATTATTTTTTATTTCATTCAAGAAACAGATGCATTTCCAGGAAGAACCAGGATTATTGTCTTTAATGGGTAATTGTGACCTGAAAGCTGCATGAAATTGTCTTACACCAGTTTTTTATTTTTCGGCTAAACATTTTTATCGGCATCGAATGTCAATGTTCCTTTGTTTATCTTCTTTCATATTATCATATACAACATTGGTTGTGCCCATGACTTTTGTGACTCTTCTATGATAAAATGAGATGCCTTACTGCAAAATGGAACAGATGTGTAGCTGAAATGATCCAGTATTTATCAATTACTATACGAAGATCTCCCTACAGAAAGTAAATCGTTTTATATACTTTGTTTTTGTTACACCATGAGTTTATACGACTAATCTTATGAATATAAACCAAGTCAACTTCTCAGCCTTCGCAATATCTGTATGCTTCTTTAACATTCAAAATTATCTTCTTTTTCTCATTTCAGCTCATAAATTCTGTAGGTTTCCCTGGTCAGCAGAGAGCCAAGGTTTCAGAGTCAGCAAAATTTGGAAAACTAGTATGTTCTGTAATTAATTATGTATTTTTGTTGCCATTCTTTCTTTGTGGGAGGTTATCTTCCACATATTGGTATCTTTCCTGGACATTCTGCTGTCGATCTAGTAATGTGCTTTTATACTGCATGCAACCATTAGTTTTCCCCCACGGTTAACGTTATCTTTTCTTAATAGATGCTAGACTGTTTATTTTCCTTGATCGATGGGTTATATTATTTATTTGGTGCCAGTAACAGAGTATTAATAAAGAGTGAAAAATGATTTTGGCTCTATTGCTGTTTTTTATTCTATATTTTCTATGTAATAGGATGAAATAATTTTTTATGGTGATAAACATTGATTTTGCTGATTGGATTGTTTTATTAGTATTATCTTTTTTTGTTTCAGAAGTTTGATATTTTAACTGTTATGATTCATCTGAATGATTTTTTCAGGGCAAACCATGACATATTTCAGATCCATTCTTGTAGTTGGAAGGGTTATGGTTGTTTTGAATTATCGAATGCTTTCCCATCTTTTCTTATCATCTATGAAATGGTTTCTTATGGTATGAGGCAGTAGATTTTGATAAAGCAAATCATTCTATATATAATGTGTTCCTCCCCAGAAGAGTGAGATTTTAAAATTGCGTTATATTTATCTGAATGACTTCTTTGGGCAAACCATGACAGATTCAAATCTCAAATATGTTTTCTGATTAAACAGTATTGATATCTCAGGCATCAGTCAATGCTTTGCTTATCATTTCCACTTCTCTCGGATAAGAAAATGCTCTAATCTTTCTGATAGTCTGTCAATATGTTCAATTAGCTAAAGAGTTGGCCGAGGTAGTTGTTCCATTACAACTTCTAGTTTATACTCTTCTGAGATATTCACTTTTATGTATAGGCCAAACTAAGGAGTTCATCCTGGTGGGTACGATATTTTATCCAGACTGGTTTAGAAGAGAATGAAATGGCCATAAAGAAGTTTGAGCAAGCTTCCAGCGAGAGTTCTTACAAACCAAGCTGTCAAATTTTCCACCTCAGCTCCGGAATGATAAATTTATAAAGTACCCTTCTAATCTGAATGGTTTTTTTTAATATGTTGCTCACATAAATTGTACGATATCATTATGTAAAAGATAATTGTTTGGGTTGTGCACATTTGCCTTCGGATATAGTTGAGTTGGTTACAATGGAGCAGACTTGTCGAAGTGGACAAGGATTGAATCTCGACGAAACCGAGACAATGTCCTTCTCTGTCATGGTCAACTGTAGTTTCTCGACAGATAGGCGTGAAATTGATCATGTAGAACTGATCATGTGGTGGATTTTATCTTTTGTTGAAGAAGGGTTGTGCACATTTGTGTTGATGTTCTCAATTTTTCTTATTTATACATATCAAATATCAATCAAGCGTAGTCTCATAGTGATCAAAAGATTCGCTCTGAGAGCTATGATGTGATAACCAGAGGTGAGATGGATTTCAAAAATATAATAATAATTAAAAATATCAAGAATCAAATTTCAAGTACATTTATGTATATCGTAATAAGAATAGATTTAAATATTATCTTAGTTAATTTATATTGATAATTAAAAATGTTATAAGGATAATAAAAATGATTAGATGCTTCAAGCAGTATGGCAATTTTAAACAATAAATACCTCTTTATTTTTTATCATTTAATATATTTTTTATTACAATTCCAGTTTTATAATTATTATTTATTTTCCATAATTTTATTAATATTTTCTTATTTTATCAAGCCAACTTTGTGCACGGTCCACCTTGGTTCGACCGGAGCCTAGTTCTTCCGAGCCGCTCGAACCGTGTCAAACCAGGTTTAGGGGAGCCAATCACTCCCTCTAGGTCACTTTTGATTAGACATGAACTATAGAAAATTTATGCGCATGTTCTACATTCGAAAACACTAGAAATCAACCTGTATAATACGAGATATACGCAACTGTGAATTTGATTTAATTAGAATCACATGAAATCTTACAAAAACACTTGTAATAAAAACACCAAATGGTATACGTACGCATAAAAAAAATAAATAACAACTAGTAATTATGGGTTACACGGAGCAGGAGCAGGAACTGGAGGAGCAGAAGAGGCGCCCAGCGCTGCGCCGGAGCTGAGAAGCTCCGCCATGGCACGCCGGGGGTTCTCCTTTTGCACCTCGCAAAGATCAGGTAGGAAAACACCTGCAATCAAAGATTTAAAGTAAAGGAGTCGATTTTACTTATTCATGAAACAATTGTGTGGATATATAAATCGATTTTATATTTATTTTATGGACGATTTTAATTTGCTCGTAACAAGATGGATGCCTTTTTCAAGTTTTTACTTACCTTCGCCGGCGGCGAGATTGAAGTAGAGGTCGACGATGTTGGGGCAGTTCTGGTAGCAGGCGGCGGAGCAGAGCTTGCCGGCGAAGTCGGGCTCCAGGAGGGCGTCGGAGGAAATCCCGACGGCGCCACGGCTGACGCCGCAGGCCCGCACACACTCGTCCGTCTCTATCCAGTCCTTCATCCACCGCTCCACCTCCACCTCCGAAGTCCGGCACTGATACTCCGTCCGTCCGTCCCCCCGCTGGCTGCTCTCCAGCACGCACCGCTTCGACTCCGACGAGACAGCGAAGGCGCACAAATCTTGCGGCAGATTCTCGCATACGACGCCCCCTGCATGCGCACCATCCCATGCATCACTTATATATTCATCAATTCAAGAACAGAACGACATAACTACGTCGAACGTAACTAACCTTGAACGGAGGGGACGAGGACGAGGAACTGCGAGAGAAGGATGAGGGCCGAGGCCATGGCCGCCGCCTTCGAAGTCGCCGGAGAATTCATGTCGGATGATTTGGTTGGGTCTGTCGAACGAAGGGCGATAGAGAGGGAAGGGGGTGGTGGTGCTTATATACCTATTTGTGGAAAGTTTACTTTGACCAAAGCCACGCTCCGCCGCCGTTGCCACCGGCTTTTTTGAGGTGCCATCCGAACGCTTCAAGCTAATCGTCTGCCTGGCTGCTGACTATTCTCATAATTCGAGCCTACGCCATAGAACATGCATGCTCTGCGTGATCGTCATACGCGTTGTTGTGAGGCCAGTAAATTGCTTGCTATTGCCGTTTTTTCTTAAGAAAAAGAAAAGAAAAGAAAAGAAAGCTGGGGATTTCGACGTGGAGGCCATGAACTTGCTTGATATTAATTGGCTTCGTCTTCTGTTTTGGTTAGTAATTAGTTTAATGAGAAATAAGATGGCGACGGCTGTAGGCGTTTGGAGGAAGTGCAGTGCTTCTCACGTTGCACCACCCTCACAAGTAATCTTATCGTTCGTTATGGCCTATTGACTTATGAAACCGTAATTCGCGGCATTTAGAACCGTAGTATATATATAAATTTCACCCGTATAAAATTGAATTACGTAACTTCTACAATTGTACTATACACGGGCATTCAACCAGGACTATTCAGCCGGTTACTCAAGTATTCACAATTTAAATTTTAATTAGGATAATATTTTTTTAATAAATAAAAAATTTAAAATGTTAATTATTGGATGAGAAATCGCATACACTTTCAAATTTATCTGATGGCGATCTATGGGTCGGATTATCCACCTTCTAAATTAATGGGTCGTTAGACGAGGAATCGGACCCTTATGGATTTTTATGAGCGATGTGTGAATTGATAGTTAATTGAATATAGATATTTGAATTATCAAAAAATTATACATGAATATTTTTTTTTGATAATTTAGATATCCAAGGAACATTTACAGAGTAGTAAAGAGATTCAATTGTTACAACATTTATTTATGTCAAAATTTATGAATGTGATATTGTAATGGTTCAATGATTATATAAATATTGCAATGTAATTAAAAAAAGAAAAAAAACTTTAAAAAGATAGCATATATGTAATATGTTAAAGGGAAATATATTATTATAATTTCGATAGAAATGGGGAAAATTTTAAAATCATTAAAGGTGAGTCTAGTGAGAATCGATCAATCCTGGAGAATGGAGATATTTATGTTGCTCTTAGGACATGATTGAATTGGTTATTATGAAACAAATTTACTGAAATGGATAAGGATCAAATCTCAACGAAATCAAAACAATGCTTTTTCTTGTAATCATCTACAGCTTTCTAATTTATCTCTTTATATAATCATGAGACCGATCATATAAAACTATTAGAATGACAATTTTAACTTTTATCGAAAGAGATATCCTACGTATCTCCATTTATATTTTTTCACATCCTTATTTTAAATTGAAGGGTTATAAATACTTTTACTATTTCGATTGAACCAATTGCAAGCCTGTGGGATTCATCACCACTCCAAATCAAACATCTGTTCGCTTGTTTATTATAAATTTGATATTTAAATAATATTCATTGAGCTCGAAGAATACCGCAGTATCCCAAAAAACATATGCTTGTTGCAATGAAAATTTTGCGATAATGGACAATCAAATCATAAAATTATTAGATCGATAAATAATTCCAGTATCAATATTTATTGTAAATGTTATGAATCGAAGCATACAGAACACACACAAAAGATGACAGATTAAGATCCAGTCGGCCTCTGCAAGAACTTCTAAATTGTGACACGAGATTGCATACCGCAAGATCCCAAGGATAACTCCATCACTTCGACTTGTCTAAATTCATCTTCAATCCATATCCCAATGGAAATAGAGGGTCGTATGCCGGATGCCCAACATTCATTGGCAACTGATCCACTGATTTAAACCAAGTCACTGGTAGCACACCCTCAAAATCATGGTCCCCAAATAGGACGTCAGTAATTCCTCCTGCCTCAGTTCCAGGTAACCAAGCTGCCACCAGAGCATCAATCT
Source organism: Curcuma longa (assembly GCF_044706935.1). Lineage (NCBI taxonomy): Eukaryota > Viridiplantae > Streptophyta > Magnoliopsida > Zingiberales > Zingiberaceae > Curcuma > Curcuma longa. The sequence continues at coordinate 11,251,256 of NC_133862.1, read as the reverse complement.
TCTCCAACAATGATGGTTCAAGATACAATGGCCTACCGGATATCAAAATCAGTACGGTCGGCACTCTGCTAGCGACGAGAGCAGCTACATCGGCACCACCAAAAGGTATGTCGAGTTCTGTCCTATCGCCCAAGAACTCGGCATAAGGTTCCTCCCCAATAACAACTACTGCATAAGAGTAGTCCTGGTTAGAGAAAGTGGCTTCTGAAGGGCATTGCTCATATATAACTTCTGTTTCGTTTCCTGTTGCTTCTCTTATTGCTTCCAATATAGTTGTACCTATAAAGAAAAAATTCCAGGAACTTATTTTCTGCACTGAATTCCAAGTCTAGAAATTGAAAAAATAAAGTGAACTTCACATAAATAGTCAAGTCCTCCGCATTTAGAATTTAGATTTTTTTTCACCGAATATAAATATCTTCAGTTACATCAGAGTTTTTTTCTTCATTACTCATGGGAATAACCTTTTTCAAAGGTGGAACGCTCTTCTGTAATTTATGAAAATTGAGGATCTCTCTGATAAATACATTGACTGAACTATTCATTTGGGAAAATTCTTCTACTCAATTGCTGGTTACACACAGAGGAATGTATTTTTCAAAGGGAACACCTTACAGTGACTTCACCAGGAATTGAATGGACAAGATACCATCGCTAACAAATTCCAAATGCTAAGGGCTTCTCTAGGAAAATTCTTTGATGAAGCAATGCCTTGGAAAACAGTTGATGGCAAATCAAATACTTCAAACATAGCATACAATAACCACCAACTGACAAACTGGAAGTCTCAACCATTTGGGATCCATTATACAGAATATTCAAAAGCAAATAATATTGCTACTAATATCCAAATCTTTTAAGTTATTTGTATCCGTGTGGAGTTTGCTTTGGTCTGCCTCCACCCCTCATATCTTTGACCACAATCAGATTCAACTTATGTAATCATTGAACCTATTGACCAAGAGACGATGTTTGTATTAAAGCCTTTATCAATACACCCTCCTCAACTAGCTTCCAATATGAAGCATATGATTTGGATTCGAGCATCATACCTCTTTTCCCTTTACTCTTGTTCATTCCGAAATATGGAGTAATAATCCTATACCTAGCGTTGGTGGATTCCATTATTTTTAACCTTTATTTGAGTTTTTTACCCTAGCATTGGGGTTCTAATGTTTTTTACATTCAGGAACGAAAGAAACTAGTAAGAAAACAATGATATTCCAATTAAATGTAAAAAAGCTTTTACCAAATCAGAACGCAGCAATTGATTAAGTGACAGACTTGCATTATAGTTTGAAAAGGGTTGGAAATTTTAGATGTCTGGTTACCATATAATGCATAACGTCCTACCAATTGTTATTCTTCCACTGCCTCCATGCCATGTTATGGTCCATCCGCCACACTGATTTCCAATATCATCAGCATGGCTTCCAGCAACAAGGATTCTTCTGGCCTTTTTATCTAGTGGAAGTAAGGGGTTCTTCGTATCCTTTCCATTTTTCAATAAAACTAAAGATTTTCTAACTGCTTCACGCGCAAGAAGTCGATGTTCCTGCAAAAGCACATAAAGATATAAAAATCAAGTAAAAAAGAATCCCACATGAGATATTCTGCAGAAAAGCTTAGCATTGGTAAGTTTTTAGTACCAACTCTGGAAGCAACATTGTACAATATGACTGACATTTAGTTTCTTCAAGATTTGGTTTCTTATATGCTACTTGCTTAGTATTTATTTGCTCCATTTTAAAAAGAGAAGATCGAGATCTAAAATTAGAGTGACCCTACAGAATTTATGCAATTGTTGATCATATTAATGTATTTTGTATCTCTTTTCTAAATCGATCTTCTCAAATGATCTCACTCTTCTGGATCTGCCAGTTTCTAATAGCATTCCTATAAATGGAGAACTTTAGCCGAGCAAGTATCTCCCTCTTTTTCCTTTTGTTTCTCATCAATACTTAAATCTTTAAGTAAAATAATTGATGGATTGAATTAGCAAAATTTTAACACACAAACTAATCCCAAGTTAAACTGATGCAATTATGTGAAAATCTTAGATCTATAAAAGGAAAATCATAAAATATCAAGCATAATCAACAGAATCCAAAATTCATAAATCCCTGTCATGGAAAAAAGTAAAAAAAAACATTTAATAAACAGAATGAACTCAAAGAAGTGGATAAGATATTACAGCATAAGTATATATATATATTTCCAAATATATGTTCAACAATGTGATTTAGTTTACACCGTAAAATAAAAACAATGTGAAGCAAGCTTACCATCTACCAAAGATTATGGAAAACTAATGTTTATCAAGAAAAACAATGTTCAAGCTAGAATCACATCGAGCATTATTGACATAGCAATGAAGATTATCTTCCCAGTGATTCTGATTTCACCAGTGATTCATCAAGCATACCTCACAGCCAATGACATCTAACAGAGAACTGTCTGAGAAAGGATGCTCAAACAGTCCAGCGACAAATTTTACTCGTAAGATCCGTTCTACGGCGTCATCAATCCTTGACATAGATATTCTCCCTGATTCGACAAGAAATATCAAATCTTCTAGAAACTTCTGATAATTGAAGGGCACCATAATCTGTAAAACATTTAGCACAGTATATAGATAAGAGTTCCTGAACATGCATATAGTTTCCTTTCAATTATTACCATGTCAATCCCAGCATTAATTGATGCAAGAATGCAATAACGATAATTTGATCCTTGTGGGTGGCATAGCCTATCTATTCCTTCCCAATCCGATACAACAAAACCCTGAAATTAACAAATAATTGGTCAAGAGAATTTAATCCACTACTAATAGTCGCTCAAAAATCACAAAATTATTTCAAGCTAAATAATCAATAAGGAATGGACCAAAATAACAGTTCAATGCTTTTAATAATATATGAGAAAGAAAAAAATAGTCCAACTGCAATGAACAATAGTACCTTGAAACCCAGCTTGCCCTTGAGAACCTCTGTTATGAGATGATAATTTGAATGCAATGGACTTCCGTTCCAACTCGTATAGGAGGCCATAATTGTGGACACCCCCTGTGCAAGACAATCTAGATAAGGCTTCATATGAATTTCCTCCAATTCATTGTATGTACAAATTGTATTCCCTTCATTAATTCCATTATGTGTTCCACCGTCCCCAACAAAATGCTTAGCACAGGCAATCACATTCTTCCTGCAATTGAATAACCATATCATGGAATGAAAGACTTTCTTTGAACCATTCCAAACTTATAGGTGATAGATTCCAACCACTTATGTAAACACCTAAAAACAGAGGCCATGAACAACTAATAAAGTGGTTCTGTGCGGCATTAGAACAGGTAGAATTATCGATCATATGATGTGTAACCAAAATTAAACTCACCTCATGCAAAGAAGCACATATCTAAAACTAAAATGATGCGAGTTCACTATCTAAAAACACTAACAGTAAAAGAAATGGCCTATACCTCCCAGCAAGATAAGGATGACCTGGAAGGTGATCTTGGGGAGGTGACCCCTGCAAACCCGAGACAATTGAAGTCATAGTCCGCACAATCTCCGTGTCCTCGCTGCAGCATTCATAGCATCTGCCCCACCTGACATCTCTGCACACCTATGGAATAGAACAACAAGAATTCCCTAATAACAGAAGGATCAAGAATTGGTCACTCAAATCTCTGTCAATAGGAATCACTTACTGCTACACAAGGGGCGAAAGTCCAGTGAATTCCGGTGGCTCTCACCTCCAGGGCTGTCGCCTCCCCGATTCTACGAGCGAGGTCGCAATCTCTGCGATAGAGGGAAACAGTCAGGTGTTGAAGAAGAAGAAGGAAGACGGTAGAGGGAGCGGAGATACCCACCTGGCGGCGCCGAGGCCGACGTTGTGGGGGAAGATGGTGGCACCATAGATGTTGTTGTGGCCGTGGACAGCGTCGATGCCGTAGAGGATCGGGATGCCGAGGCGGGAGGCCAGCGCCCACCGTTGCATACCATCGATCATGTCAGCCCACTGACGGGCGGAGGCGCGCTCGGCAGGGCCGCTTCCGCCGGCGCTAAGGACGCTCCCGACTGGTAGGCCGGTGAAAGCATCAGGGAAGGCGACGCGTCGCTCGATCTGCGCCATCTGGGCGGCCTTCTCCTCGAGGGTCATGCGGGAGAGCAGGTCTCGAACTCTCACCTCCACCGGCTGCGTCGCATCTCGGTACGGTGCGAGACGCTCGCTTGCCATGGGAGAGGAGAGGAGATGGGTAGCCAACAAGGTCGCGGTAAGCACCTTGAACAATTTTGACTTGTCAACTCGCCGGCTACCGGCTACTGCCAAACTCGTCCGAGTTTGATGTTGTCAACCGAGTCGACTCGCTACCACACGAAGTCCAGACAAAGACCGCCGTACTACGAAAGGTGAAACTTAAAAATTTAATAAATGATTATTTTAATTTTTTAAAAATTAATTAATTTAATTATTAAAATTTTTAATTAAATTAATCAAAATAAAAAATAATTTATAAAATTCTAAATAAATAAATTTATAAATTTTTAATTAATTAATAAAATTTTGTAATATTTAAAATTTTTAAATATTTTAAATAAAAATTAAATTCTTAATTGATATATCGATTTTATTTTTATTTAATTCAATTTTGATTATTTTAATTCAATTCATTTTAAAAATATTTAATTAATCGATTTTAATTTGAATTCAATTACAATTATTTTTCACTGTAATTAATAAATTATATTTTATAAATTTTATAAATGCACCATGAATTTATCATTAAAAATATTTTATTTATTTATTATTAAGTTAGATGTTTAAAACCAACCCAACTAAGTTATCAAATATAACTTAATCAATAATCCACCTACCTAATGTGTGTATTAATTAATTATTTCAAACCTCCTCTATCTGGACCAATCATGTTGAATATGACATATTCAACTTTTTTTTAGAAGTATTAATTAATTATTACTTTTGAAACTTAGTTAAATTGGTTATGACAGAGTAGAATTGCTAAAGTAGACAAGAATAAAATTTTAATAAAGTCGAGACAATATCCTCCTCCATCGTAGCCAATTACAATTTCTTAATTTACCTCTTCATAAATGATGTGGGAACACATATGATCGTGAAACCAATTGTGTAACTACAACTTCTCGATTTACCTCCTCACAGATGATGTAAGACCGATCATATGAAACCGCTAAAATGACGAATTTTATCTTTTTTATTTAAATATTAATTAATTATTATTTTCTTCGTAATTTTCTAATTTACCTCATCATATATGATCATCAAATTGATTGTATAAAATCGCTAAGTATAACATATTCCACCTTATTATTGAAATATTAATTAATTATAAAATATCAACAATTATTTAATCAAATATTTTTAGAAATTCGAATTTATATAAAAATATTATTGAGTAGTGACGACAGGGTGTCATCTACAACTGACAACGCTGCAGGGTGCTACAAAAAAATGGAAAGAAACACAGTTTGAATATTAAAGAGGCATTTTTAAATAATCGGCTGCTGACTATGCTATGCTCACTGACTCTTGATTATAAAAATAAATAAATAAACAAATTATACTAGAGCCATTCTTAAAAGAGGCTCTCATAGTGTCCAGGGCATTATTAGGGCAACTGCCCAAAAAAAACTTGGGAGGAGAGCACACTGAAGCAAATGTATTGGTAATTGGTCACACTGCAAATAACGCAAGAGCACTGGAATGATCATGTATGACTAGTGGTGTTAAGCAAGAATTGAGCAAACCTGGTTTTCTATACATATAAAAGAAATTACCACCTCTGGAGAAACAACCGTTGTTGCAGCTATCTCAAGGTTGAATCAGGTAAAAAAAACATAAAGTGATTCAGAGATACCTGGACAAGCAGTATAAGCAAATGGCACTAACAAAATTAATCAAGTCAAATAGAAGGCAGTATACAGTTAAGTGACTTGCTCACTGCTATTAAAAAGTTTTAAAAAGTGATTGTATTCTGGAAAAGCACGATGTAACACAATGAAATGCACCGTTCATTTATGGTGTTTAACCAAAGTGTACGTATGATATGGCATTTCATTATCAAGTCTTACAAGCAACAATTAGTCTGAAAGAATCTAACACGATCAAAAGGCAAACCTTGTTGGCACAGTGAAATGACATCATATGGATATCCAATTGAAAAATAGTAAGCAAACCTCATGTATATTCCATCACACTTGCAAATGTTAGATGAATCCAAGAGGGCTTAATCATAAAATACATATCTACCGGAAACTGGAAACTCTTACAACTATACACTTTCACATATAAAAGTCTTAGGGCATCTCCAATGGTTAGAGTTTTCAATATGTCAGGTCAAATGCATAAAAACCTATTGCTTTTTTCACAATAAAAAAATCTCCCTACAAACCTCAAACCTCATTGTTAATTAATTACTAGCCCCAACTCACATGGTTAATTTCAAGAGAAAAAAATAGTTTTGAATTTTCACTACTGCTATTAAACTAAAAACCTCAAACCTCATGCCCACAATGATTCGAGCTTTTTTGTTCAGCTCTTTGGTTTCACAAACCTTTCCAAAAACCTTGCATTGGAGATGCCCTTAAAGCTCGTGTTCAAACAAGGTTATGAATCCACATTCTCATTGAGGGGATGTTGAACATCACCTACAAAAGATGATTTTAACCACTTCTCATAGTTTATATCCCAAGAAAGAAAGAAAGAAAGAATTTTTTATGCACACTTACTGTTGCTGTAAGATCTCAATGAAATCTATAGACATGAAGCCAAGCCTCCTACTTCCAACAATATTTTCAAAACTTTATGGAAGAGAACAAACATTTAGCATGCACAATACTTAAACTTGAATTAATAATATTAGATTCATGGACACCATAAGATTTACTAGTTTAAATGACAATTTCCTATGTGAAACCTTCTCTGTAAGCTTGGTGTCTTCATGAAAACCAAGAAACCAAATTTACCAACACATAGAATCACCTTTGATGGCATGTGAGGTTGAACAAGAGCTACCTCATAATAGGCAGCTCTTTCCAACTGGATCACCAGCAAACAGAAACTAGAATTAGAATTTTTGTAATTACATTGCATATGGCTCGGCTGATGATAAAACAGCCAATAGCTTATAGGCTTGAACCACTAATTGGAACGTTCAGTCCAAATGAATGGTTGTACACTTAATCTTAGACTTCATAAACACCCTCCAGTGACTCGTAACTTCCAGTAAGGAACTAAATTGAAATGTCAGATGTTTGATGCAACTTGATTGGATTGATTCCCAATCAAAGTTTAAGAACACTTGCTTTAATAAGTAAACATGGCCTCAGAATTGTAGAAAGAAGACTGGCATGCTACACTGAGTCTGACTTCAATTTTTCCAATACGCCAATTCTTAATGAATTTCTATAGATTAACAAAGCAACATAATCACAACAAAATCAGAGAAACATAATCACCTATTCAGGATAAAGGTAAAAATATAATCCTAACAAAATTACTTAAGACAAAGATCAGGAACATAACCGAAAGACATGTAATATTCAGTTCATAACAGAAAATTCACCAGTTGCAACATAATCACAACAAAAATCCAAATAGACAATGTACATAACCACAGCACATTACATTGTGATTTTATATAATCATATAATTCAGTCTTATATACAAACGTACTATAATTTTTGTATAGCCATATTCTACAGTTTTGAAAGAATTATATTATGTGACTATAGACAGTAAAATTCAAAGTGATAGCAGATGAAAACATAAAATCTCAATATATGAGTGTATAAGATTGTAGTATATGACTATATAAAATCACAGTATAACATGTTCTGCATTTCAATACATTCGATAGTGTGATTTTCAAATGCAATATAATAGATGTTTGGTATCTGTGGTAGTAGAATTTTGAAATTAATATTGGCAAGATGGAACCTCCTCATAAGATCATCAATGGAAGGGGCTCTGTAGAATTTGTGTCCAGGGAAGCATGCTATTACAAATTCCATTTATTAAAGATTTATAATAGCACAGCTATGGCTTTTGTCCATGATTGCAGAGTCGACATATACATATTGGAAAGAGAAATCAAACCAGGCGTAGTTTATTCATCCTTGCTCCTTGCAGCACCGCAACACTAAGGCACTAAAGCCTTCTGACTGTAAGCGGGAAGTGATTAGTAATCAGCACGATGACCACTGTAATCATCGTGTTTCAGTCTTGCTGAGAAATCATTCGCTACCCTTTCAGCGGCCTTCCCCTCCTCGTGTTTCAGTCCTTCCTCCAGCGTTGACTCGCCTAATGCTCCAGCCACCGCCCCAACTGTTATTCCTGTCGCCACTCCCGCTCTGCCTCCTTTTGGCTTATTGTCGTAAGAAGAGTACCCAACCGAATAGCCTGCAGGTGCAGATGGACCACCATAGCTAGATGCCCGATCGTAGTACTGATGGGCTGGGGATGGGGCAGGAGCAGGGGCTGGGGATGGGACTGGTGGCGCAGAATAGTAGGCAGAGGAAGCAGGGGAATAGTACCCGGAGGAGTAGGGATCGGAGTAGCTCCCATAGGGATATTGCGAAGGGTGAAGGTGTGGCTGGGGCGGAGGGTGACCGTAAGGAGGGAGAGAAGAAGGAGGTGGCGAGAAGGTGCGATAATCTATAGCTGAGTGATGCGGAAGATGAGAGGGCATCGAAGGAGAAGGGAAGGGAGGAGCGTTGGAGGAGTAATAATAGCTGGAAGGAGGTGGTGGAGCAAAGTGGCGGGTGGGATCGGGTTCGGTCGGGGGACTGGGGCGCTCTCGCAAGGCTAGCTTGATCCGGATCTTTCCCTGGGGACGACCGGAGGGGCGCCGGAGCTCGAGCGTCCGGATCGGCGAGGTCCCGTCGCCGCCGCCGACGCTGCCGACTCCGAAGGCGTAGGCGGCGAAGGCTTCGGGGTCGAGGAGCTCCTTGAGAGGAGATCTGGCGGTGCCGACGAGGGGTTTGGGGGTCTCCGAGGGCTTGGAGTGGAAGACGTCCAAGGTGAGGAAAAGTAGGGTTTCCGAAGACGGAAGCGGGAGGGGGAGCGCAAGGCGCTCGTTCCAGACGGGGCGAGTTGATCCCGCGTCGTCGGGTTTGGTAGCGGCGCGGCGGTCGGGGTCGAGGTAGGCGACGACGTAGGGCTTGAGATCGCCGTTACGCCAGTTGACGTTTTTAAGGTGCTTGGCCGAGACGACGTTGACCTCGAGGTCGAGCAACCTCGCCGACGACGACGACGGCGGCGGAGGGTGGCGCCGAGTAGATTCCATTGATTCGCGTCGAAGCTAAAACGAATGGACGAGAAGCGACGGGATCGAGAGCGAGACCAGAAGAAGCGCGTTTTAGCAGGTGCACTGACAGAGAGAATGGGCGAGGTTGGTCGACGACGTTGACGGTCAAAACTGAATGATAATATTATAATGATCTTTTTCTCCTTTGCCCAGAAACCTTGCCGATGGGCCAATTCTCATCCTTCTTCGGATCAAATTCCCATATGAAGATGAGCCCATATGAAGATGAGCCCAAGAGGAGACACTTTCTTAGGCGCAGCGAGCGAGAGATGCAAATTTAAGATCAGGATTACACTAAAAAAAATGATAAATCTTAGTTAGCTCTATTGATTATCTTTGATTATGATCGATTCGGTCCTATAAAAGTTTCTCACCGGCCACCAGGGTAAATCGGAAAGTGCACATAGCGGCCAGTCCAGACGCCCAGCATCCTTTGATTGCGCTTCCTATTTATCAGGATTACACTAGATCAAGGTAACTTGTGAAATGAAAGATCATTGATTGTCGACGATTGATATTTTGAGTCGGAGCAGTAAATGATTTTTATTTAACCATTTAATGCAACAGAATAAATGACTCTTATATAACTATTTTAAGGAGATCATGATCATAAGAGTAGAGATGCAAACACAAAATTGATTGCGATTGTGATTTTGTCATTGTATTTTGAGAAACTGACATCCAACATGACTTTAAAGCACAGAGCCAGAGGGTCGAATCTATTTTAAGAAACTACATCAAACTTAAGTCTTGGTATCTTTCTCTTGACTCGGCACTCGATGATTCAGCAGCTCGAGCACTTAGCAGTTCACCTTCAAGCACTAAACAGTTCAACTCAACAACTCAACTAGATTGGGGTTGGCCAACTCAGCACTTGGGCATCTTAATTCAGCTCGACCATAAAAAGGCAATTCAGCCTTTCAAGCAACTCAAACCTCAGATGGATCATCCTTTTCTGTTTGGTAGTTTAAGATTATCATTATCATTTCAAATTATCTCGACAAAAAAGATTGAATTTAATTTCTATATATTTTAAATTCAGTAAATTTCTAATATCTCTGATATATTATCTAGACTTTCGCTCACTTGAAGCTCGGTAAATATACTTCAAGAAACTCCGTCTTTATTGTAGTCGAGTTGTTGTACAAGACCACTTCTGTCAAATAGATAGGACTTATGAATTGATCAGACAAGTCATTCAAACATCATGTTAAAGTGTTTTGGTTCATTATTAGGTTGTTTTAGTCAGAACTGTTGTTTGATAGATCAAATTGCTTCGGATTGAGTTCAGAGACACTGTGAAACCATATGTGCCCTTTTCAAGTATTGAAACTTCATTCATTTTGACAATCCCACTGAACCGTGAGATTAAAAATCTATTTGGTTTTATGAGAGAATATTTTGAATTAATAGAAAGTGAGCTCTTAAAACGATTTTTTTTTTTTTTTTTTAATTTTTTGCTCTGACATTGTGAAATTGTATTAAATAGCTTTTCATAGATCCACAGTCTTAGAAATGATGAACAGTCTTAGAATTTTAGAGACAGTGGCGACAAAGACCACTGTTCTCTCGGTAGATTGTTTTTTATTCATAGCTAAAACCTCTTGAAACAATTAAAATGGTTTTGGTTTTTATTTCTGCAACTAAACCCCTTCAAATTTCTCTTCCTCGATCTCAACGAGCTTCACAGATAAACCTCTCACCTTGTCGGACAAGCACCAAATCTGGAGCAAACACTTTGGGCACGGATCCACAACAGTTATATGCTTTCCTCTGGATTCGATCCCACACACTGTTCTTTTCTCGGAAAAAGAAAAAGGAAATACAGAAATAAACAATAAGAAAGAAAGAAAGGAAAACGAGCGCCTGTGCATGATCACAGGCCCCGTCTCGATATCTTTCTCTTTTCCATGACTTTAGCAGAAGGGTAAAAGGACCTCGCGTTGTGCGTTTGTGGTGAAACCTAAAACTGAACCTGAAGTTTTCTACCCTGTGTTTTTCTATCCTTTTGACAGCGAGAAGAAGGTAGTTTCGTGGATGGGAATGTGAGAATAATATTCGGTTCATGCACATTTTCAAATGGTGTCGAGTTTCAGCTGCACAAAATGGTAAAACATGTCCTCCGTTCTTTCTTTCTCATCGCCATCAAAAGCATGGATGTTTAGTCGCCTACTTTGTTTGCAGCAGAGTCGGGCCCGTGCAGCCAGCGAGCCAGTGATGATGATGATCTCCATGCAATCCAATCAAGCTGCTTTATCAGAGGCCGTAGAGCCCCTTCGTGAACTCCAAGAGAAGGAGCAGCAGCAGCAGCAGCAGCAGTAGACTCTCTCTCTCTCACTCCTCGGAATATTATTCCAAATCCCGAAGAACTCCAACACGACATCTACTCCTCTGCCCATCCCCAGGCTACCAATGCTTTGTTCCCTCTTCCTCTTCCATTAGCGACGAGTTAATTAATGAACCTGAGGAAAGAAAAATACTCTCCAAAGACAAACAGAAAGTACAGTCAAAATGGCGAAAAATAAGCACGTCATTTAGAAACAGAGGCAGAAGCTGCGTGGTGTAATGATGAGCCTACTCCATCTTCTTCTCATTTTGCTTCTGTAGGGAATATTTGCAAGCTCTTCTCCGTTACTACCGATGATTTTTTAAACCAAGGAGAACTCTTTTTGTTTCCTTCATAATAAATAAAGCACTTTAAAAACTTGTTTTAAATAAAAAAGAAAGAAAAAGGAAAGCCAAAGCGAAAGTTCCAACCACATGTAAAACAGAACAGAGCATCCGAGAATCTTCATCGGCTCATTTTTTTAAAATTATCCCACGACTTTGCCATATCACATCGTACTCCTTTCACGGGAACCGATGGAGTGAAAGCTCGTCCGCGATCATGCTGCATGATTACCATCTTCAGTGCTCTGGGAAAGTTTGAGGCGCCTCCTCGGAAGTCTTCCGATTCTCCAGACGACGACCCGGAAGGTTGGATCTGCATAATTCGACGCTGATAGCTGCTTTTCTGGTACGCCGAGGACGATGCTATCCTGACTCTTCTTACACTGCGCGCTCGCAGCTGCAGCAGCAGCTGCAGTGAAGCGGCTGCAGCATGCAGCGCAGAGAACGTCCCCAAATTAACGTAGACGCAGCGAGCAATATAATAATGTGTCGCGCACGCGCTTTACTTGCTGCGCTATTAACTCCCTTCATGTGAGCTCCGTGACGGTCGCCCCACTTCACTTGTACCTGACACACACACACACACACACGCTGCCACTTCGCTGCTCTGGTCCGGCCGATCTCGAACCGGTATCGGAGTCTATGCGACATGGGTGCCGACATCGAGGCCTCCGTAATTCCATTTGGTTCCACGCGATTGGTAGGGAACCCGTCCAATCACCTGCCTCCACGTCGATCGAATTGACCAAATATAGATATTCAGAAAAGGAATTGGAGGAAAATATAGATACTCGATCAACTTGGAATACAAAGAATGAAATAATTATTCACGTAATTGATTTTGCCAACGTTGCTAACTATTTCGGTTGAGATCGCCTTCCTGACGAGCAACCGACCATTTGACGGGGAAGTTGACGGTCAAGGGGGCATCTGGTATCCACGAACAGAGAAGGAAGATGCTGGAGGATCCTAAGATACTACTGAGATTTGCACAACACAAAAGAAGAAAGTGAGAACGAAGATCAGGGATGTCCTAGCTTAACCGTTCCGATGCTTAAGTCAGCTTTTTCATTAGAGAAGAAGTGAAAGTGAATCTGTGAGGAGGCCTGCTTATGTGTACCTATTTTCATGAGATAGTAGGGAGATATAAAGATGTGCTTAAGAGAATAATGAAAAATTGTCTTATCGCCATTGAATGTAGAATATCCCTAAGTATAAATTCTGTAGAGGAGATGTTCCATCTAAATAAGGAGAACATTTTATCATCGCCGTTATAGTAAAAAGTCGTATCATTTGTCTCGATACCGATACCATACTGCATCATCATGTCGCATAAAATGGGGAATAGGTTAACCACCATATCACATGATTGTCTGTCCTTCTGGCGGCAACCTGCCTAAATGGTTGGGAGAAATGATAAAAGCGGAATCGATCAAGCATTAAGTTGGGCACCGAGGGAGCCTGAGTCAGGGTTGACTGAGAGCCGAAACAAGAGATGGTTGAGAGAGGCTTTGAGGGAGTAGATTTGGAGTAGTCTGCAGTCGGAGCTTGGAATCAGGCATAGAGCATGGAGTCGTAGACTTGATTAAACCTTAATTATTGTAAGGTAGGACAAGAGTTGTAGGCATAATACTTTTATTCGAGCTTTAATTGGCTAAAATGATCAATTGGAAATATTGTTATAATTGGGTTCGAAGTTTATATTTTCTATTTAGTTAGATTGAACTATATTTAATAATAGATTGAATTAGTAGACTCTTCTTTAAGACTCGCATTGAAGAAAATTTTATATACTGGACTATTTTTTTTACTGAACTATATTTAACAATTAATTGAGAAATTTTATTTTAGCAATATGTAATTGAATATTAAGCCACAATTTATATGCTTTGGTTAACAAGCCATTTGACATTATCATTCACAAAAAACTTCTCTATTAATTCTTCATTTCACTTAATTGCCAAAAGAATAGCAACATTTCATTCTTGAAGTTGAAACTGATCTCTTGAATAACATTGTTTTACTTAAAGAAGTTTTTCCATCGTAATCAATTTAACTATGTCCTAATGAATAATATTATTTTCACATACTTTGCATAGTTTGATATTATATCCAATAAGATAATCTCCGTATAAAATATTAACATAGAATAATTTTGAAAGTTAATAAATACATTATTATTTGTATAATATACACTAATCACATTGCCTAATCGAACGTACGTAAGTACTCCTAATTTACTCATAAATAGAATTCGTTAGAATCCGTAAGGAGGAACATTTCAAGTGAACCTTTAACAAAATAAAGAAAATTTAAATATTTTTCGAGTTAATCGAAGAATAAATAAAAAAAGAGTTTTTTTTCATGGTTTGTTAATTCATTCATTTTACTCCCTCTTATTAATAAATTATATCAAAAGACCCTCGTCTCGCATGAGAACTGGGCCCACTTCCTCTCAGTTGTATTCTAGCCAGCAGCCATACCCTTTGTGCTTACGTCATATATTTTTATACAGACACCGGATGAAACCCGGCGGTTCGATTCGGTTCGACATTTGTCTTATTCACTAGTCTTCTCAAATTATTTTAAGAAATTTAAACATATTAAAATATAATAATAAAATTACATCGTCTTGCTTTTACATTTATACACGAAAAATAATAATAATTAAAGTTTAAAATATTAAGGATATTTTAGGTAATCTAGAATGCACCCGCATGCGGAATTTCTGAAACTATGTGTACCTCTGAGTAAATTCTGAATTTTAATGTGCTTTTTTTAAAAAAGAAAAATATAATAAATAAAGGCGAAATTGAAGGTAAGGAAATGCATGGAAAATGAGAAAGAAAAGGAAAGAGAGGGGATAAAGTGGGAGGAGGAAGCCTGATCGCTTTTACTTTTTTCTTCTCTTTTGTAATCCAATTTCTGTTGCTTTTGTGTCTGCTTTTACTGTCGTCTCCTTCATCAAGCCACCGAAGCCTTCTCTGCGACTCGCTTATGCTCTCCTGCGTCTGCCATTGCAACGGCTTGCTCCATTGGCGAGGAGGCGACTGGTGGCTGCTGTAGCGACAGTGTTGGGTCGGCTTTGGCCAACGCCGCAAGAAGGAAGCAGCCGAGAAGCCTCGGTTCGTTGAGTGTAGGGGCGGGGACGGGGACGCGAGGCTCCTATGACGGACGAGATCGAGAGGCAAGTGCTCCACCACCACCAGTTGCTGCAGCCACAGCGCCGCCTGCCGTCCTCCACCTGCGACCTCCACCCGGGTGAGACTGTCACCGGCTTCTGCGCTTCCTGTCTGCGCGAGCGCCTCTCCGGCCTGGAGGCCCCTGCCGCCTCCTCGGGTCGCAAATCCACCTCCGCTCTCCGATCCGTCTTCCAGAAGGTCTCCTCCGGCGCCGCGCCGGCCGCCGGGCCCTCCTTCCTTCGCCGCTCCAAGTCTTTCTCCTTCGCTCGTGGGGGAGGAGGTGATGGGTTATCGATCCAGCGGCCGCCCGCGGTTGCCTTTGAGCCGCAGCGGAGGTCCTGCGACGTCCGTGGCCGTAGCACATTGTGGTCGTTGTTTAACCAGGACGACCACCAACGGGTAGCCGAGAACACTTCTGCTGCTCCTTCCTCCGTCTCACACTCGGTCTCCGTCGTTGCTGTGGCCAGCCGTGTGATAGCTAGCGAGGTCGAGTGCCGTAACCTAGGGATTCCGGGTCCCTGCGTTGCCCCTCCTTTCTCTGAAACACGAGAAGAGGAAAATGAGAATGATGATGAGATTACGCCAGTCGATCCCGTGGTCCTGGTGGTCGAAAGCTCGGGGGAGATAAATGAGGAAAGAAAAGAGGAGGCGGAAATAGAAGAGAGAGCGACTGAGGTGAAGCCAATGAAGGACCATATAGATCTGGACTCCCAGCAGCAGCAGCAGCAGGCGAAGAAACCGCCTGCCAAGGATTTCAAGGAGATCGCCAGCAGCTTCTGGCTCGCTGCCTCCGTGTTCAGCAAAAAGCTCCAGAAGTGGCGCAGAAAGCAGAAGCTAAAGAAGCAAGGCGGCGATGGCGCAATGCGGGCGGAGAAGCCGCCCACTGCGTCCCGGAGGTTCCGGGACACGCAGTCGGAGGTCGCTGTGGATGCCTCCGGCCGGAGATCGTGCGACACCGACCCTCGATTCTCGCTGGATGCTGGCCGCATGTCCTTCGAGGACCCGAGGTTCTCCTGGGACGAGCCGAGGGCGTCCTGGGACGGTTACCTCATCGGAGGGCGATCAGTGTTCCCTCGTCTCCCTCCCATGCTCTCAGTCGTCGAGGACGCCCCCACTCAAGCTGTGCCGCGATCGGACTATCTGATCCCCGTCGAGGAGGACACAACCGTCCCCGGTGGCTCGTTGCAGACTCGGGACTACTACTTGGATTCGTCCAGCCGGCGACGGCATAGCCTGGACCGATCGGCCTCTATCCGGGAGCAGCCTGTCGAGCCTACTGAGTCCAAACCTGTCTCTAATGGGAAGGTATCCCCTGCTGGTGGCATGGATTTCTTCCAGTTTAACCCCACTACGTTGCTTGACCGGGATGTCAAAGAGTGGAGCTCAAATTCTCTGAGGGATGACTACCTGGGAAGCTTCGAATCAGCCTTCAAGGACCAAAGAGGTGCTTCTGCTAAGAAATCTCGGAGGTGGAGCAAAGCATGGAACATTTGGGGGCTCATTCAGCGAAGAAGTAGTAGCAGAGGAGAAGCCAATATAGTTGAGAGATCTTTGTCGGAGTCCTGGCCCGAGTTGAGGTCCAGTAGCTTCAATAATAGGATGCTGCGTAGCAACAGCAGCATAAGCTCTAGGCATTCTTTCAGTGGCAATTCTGGATGTGGGGGTATGAAGAAGAACAGTTCAAAATTTGGCAGCCATTATTACAAGAATAGAAGAGATGACTTTGTTTTGGAAAGGAACAGAAGTGCTAGGTACTCCCCCAACCGACTCGACAATGGCATGCTCAGGTTTTACTTGCCACCGATGCGAAATAGCCGGAGGAATGGAGTTTCTACTAACGGGGGGAGGCAAATACCTTCCCACTACATGACAAGGAGCATGCTTGGACTGCATTGAGCCTATTGTTGGCCTGTGTAAGGTTCTTTTCCGCTTAATTTTGTGCCATTTCTCTCCATATTTGTTTATCTGAAGCACCCTGTTATTAGAAAGTGTTTGATAGCTAGTTGGTGCAACGATCTAGAATACACTGTGAAATTTAAGGTTTGCAAAGGAGATGAAGTTGATGGCTAGCTGTTGAAGTTTAGAGTTACCCTGTCTACTATTCTGTCTGCTTAAATTTCAGTAAGAATTTGTGCTTGCCATATGGATATCTATCATGTACCTTTGTTAGTCCAGGACCACTTTTTTGTTGTATACTAATGGAGTTGCTAATATCCAACTCATTTGTACTTTTCTTCCTTGAAGAGCCAATTGAGCATGAGATCGCTATCTTTGGCAGAGTGCTTTGGACACTTCCAACCTCAATCATGCATTCCTTTTGTATTGTTAGTCAAACTCAGTTTGGAGTCATTAAACTCTGTCTACTTTGTGACTAACCATTTAACTAGTTTGAAGTGTGTCACAACATCAGTCCAAGCATTTGTTGGCTAATCCTTTGACCCTTTTTTTTGGGTCGTCCCCACTTGTTTTGCCTATAATTGTGAGACTCTTTTGTACTCAATAAAGCCTTTTGTTTGTGTTTATTGGGTGGCATGATTGTTATACTTGCGGACGCATGAGCTCTCTCCTTTATGCCTTAAAAGGAGATGTTGCACTTCATTGGCTCAAATATGCTTTAGATTTTCACTGTAGTATTCGTTCTGTCCTGTGCCCTTTATGCTGTCCTTTTACTTTACTCCAACTCCATGTAAACATTTATCCCTCTAAATGATGTAGTTTGCCTTGCTAATTTTCTTTGGATGCTCCTTCAAATGCTCCCACTGAAAAGATGAACAAAGCCAGTTGTCAAGAAGTAATTGAACACTTTAAAAAAGTTGAATTGAACAGTCATTCCTCTAGCTCTTATTCACAAAATTATAGAAGCAACTCTCTGCCATACCTTGCTGCCCCTTCTAACCAATGCTTTGGATTCTCCATTGTTAATGCCTGATCTCTGTTTTCTTTTTTCTTTTGCAGATGATCCTGCATCGAGGAGAATTTGCTGTCATCTTTATGTACTCTAATGAAGAAGTATAGCAAAATATCATAGTAATTTGATGCTCAAGGCCTGCAACTGATGCACATGTGGGGACTTGGGAGTGACAGAAGGCTGAGACACAGGTATGATGAACTAGGGAATGGAAAGGCACTCTCCACTGCTAGAATTATAATGCCACCTTTAATCCAACCCATAGTTTGCTAATTCCAGATTATTGATTATTGGGTAGTTCATCTTTTTTTTTTTCTTGTTTGACAATTTTATGAATGCAGAAGTGGAATGAGGGAACTGTTCTTGTCCAATCTGGTTGTCCTAGTCAGTTGTATTGCTTGTAACATCACCTGAGCTAGTGATACAAGGACTGCCGTTGAAAACAAATATCACTGTACTAACTTTGTAGGTCAATGAGTGGATCAATCGGTTTATGCTATGCAATCAATTCTGATTCAAAATAAGTATAAATTATAGATTTTATAGTTTAATTCTTGTGAGAGTTTAATTAAAAAATATTCAAAACATATGTAAAAAATGTATGCAATTGATGGTTACATTGTCAAAATTAGATATTTCCAAACAAAATTAGTTGTTCTTCATATGGAGCTCAAACGGGAATTCCCTTAAAAGATCATTGTAATTATTAAATAGAAATAGTTTTTAAATCAACCTTCAATAGTGTAGATAATTCCAATATTATAAAAGCCACTACTAAATCCATAAATGAATCTTTCACGTCATAAGTGTGAACGGATCATGCCTTTCACATGGAAAAGGTGTAAACCCTCAGCCTTTCCATGATCAAGACAATGATTATTTATAAAGAATATTTTAAAGATCAAACTCTAAATAATGTGTTAAATTTAATAAATTATAAATATAAAAATGGGTTTGTGATGAATTCATTAAGTTTTCCTTTCTGTAGTCATAATTAATTCTATGATATGGAAGAGTTATTATACTGTATGAAAATGTCATCTCAACGGTTTAGTGTATCATGATCATATTGTGTTTTTAGAAAATAAATTGAAAAAATACAGTTGATTATAAAATAAAAATATATTATCTAAATTTTATTGTTCAAATTTTTAATCACTTTTTTTAATTTTACTTTGTTTTAATAACTCAACTATGCTCATGAGACTATGGAAAAGCTGTTAGCATTTCTTATAATGAATACCACATAATTTAAGTTCTCTGCTCGAATTTAATATTAGCATTTGGAAACATTTCAAATATAGAAAATCTCTTTGGATTACATAGATGGAAACCAAATCTATCTCAATTTTTTTTTACGAAATTTAGAAACTAGGGAAGCTGCTTTGAAGAATTAATTAATTCCATTTTATTAGCTAATTTTTTACATAAAAAATGATACACGAAAATGTAACATAAAAATATAAGAATCAATTAATTCCATTTTATTGGCTAATTTTTTACGTCAACACTAATTAATTAAATATTGCATCCCTTATTTATTGCCTTATTAATTTCACGGCAGATCTAACGGTTGAGAAGATTGCGGGCAATTATTAAAATCTTAAAATTTTCTATTAATATGATAAAAATTATTTTAAAAAGTGGTTTATTGCGATTTAATCTTAAACGTTTATATAATTTCACCGTCACCAGGCGTATCTGGGCCGTCGATCAGGATAGATCCGACGGCGCCATACATTATTCGTGCCTTCGTTCCGCCACCAAGTCTACTGAAGAAAAGGATTGATTTTGGCGAGATATATTTTTGTGTTCCGTGTCTTCCTGAAACAGCGCCGCAACCAGCGCCTTCCTCGTTTCCCCCCTTTGCTTTCCGGCGATCGACCTCGACACCGCGTTGAATTGCCGGTACGGAACACCGTGTGGAGGTCGATCCCTGTCCCCGTCTCCTTGGACTTCCTTTAAGATCCGGTTTCATCTATCCTCGTGGGCCGCCGATCTGGTCTCGCTCCGTCTCGATTAGATGTGCCTCCGCTTCCGGACGAGAGGCCCCGACGCTTGCATTTGAGGTTTCACCGCCTCGCCGCTGCCGTACCGGGTCAGGGGAGTCGACGTGACTCAGTCAACTCTAGAGGTTGATCTGCCGTTTAGGTCTTCCTCTTTTCTTTCTTTGCTTCGGTCTCCAATTCGGTCTCATTGTTTATGTGGGCTAAGAAAGAACATTTCGTTTTTTCTAGTGTTTGTCGTCTGGAGTTTGTTTCTCTAGGGTAATTTCGTTTCATTCCGACTCATACTCTGTAGGTTCTGCTTCTATTTTCCAATAGAGGCTGATAAGGTTGATAGGTAGTTGCTATTAGTTTAGGATGTAAAAAAAACTGAACAAAAAGGGGTCTTTGGTCTCTTGTATGCTGGTTGGAAGCTCACTTCTGGGTGAATTGCGCTCGTAATTGATTGCTGGAACTCTTACTCTGTTGGATCAAGGCTTTAATCTATCTATTCTGATGATGTTTTTATTTGAACAGTCAGTTTGTTAGGTGTCTTTAGGGTTTTAGCTTTGTCCGTGTTGTGTTAGCTTCTGCTTCTCAGCGATCGCTCTAAAAGAGTGAACATTCTTTTTTCCCACTTTTTTTTTCTAGGCGCCGTTTCGGATTAGTTTCATCGCTGTCTGATAATTAGGGTTGCCCCAACGTTCGTCTAGTGAATATCTCTTTTATTTTGTTAATGGGTAGTTCTTTAGAAATGGGTAGTCCACCTCCAACTGTCCCAAGACAGTATGGTATAACAAAGCCAATCTCGACTGCTGGACCTACTGAGGCTGATCTCCAGAGAACTGTTGAACTTGAAAAGGTATGCTTGTTGTTTTTTGTTCCATTATCAGACTTCATTATTGATCTCCTCAGTCCTCCCATGTTGCATCTAGTTATCGATCCTAATTTGTCATATGTTTATTTTGGTCTACCAAAAGCTCTTGGTTGATGCTGGACTTTATGAGAGTAAGGAAGAATCTACCAAGAGGGAGGAAGTATTAGAAGAACTAGATAAGGTAGTTTTTTATTTGTTTTTTGAAAGATTATCCTATTTATCATGTGAATAAATATTTTCATCCTATTTCAGTGGAGAATTGCTTGTTTCATCTATTAGTCTCATGTATTTTCTGGATATGTGGAATGCAGTCTATATAAAATGAACCTAGAATTTGTCTGTTGTAGTAGTTAATTATTCACAAATATGAACTTGGTGATATAATTCTATTTGATAATGTTTTCACATTATTTTTGTCTCTTCTGAATAGCTTTCTTGACTTGGACTTGGTGTGCGGCTTATCTTCTTGCCTGCATAGGCCACTTTTGTTGTATCTAAATTCCAAGAAATGTTCAAATCTGGTTTCACGTGGTCAGCGCAGGTTTTCTGTCAGGTATGGTTAGAGATGACACACTATGGAGTTCAGTTCAGTAGCAACCTAAATCAGTCAAACTAGCAGCGAAATTGATCTAGTGCATTTGAATTGCTGAGAGTTCAATTGAGCTGACTGTTAATGCCTAAGAATTTTGCTGAACTGCTATTAAATCCTGAGGTTCTGAGGGTGATCTTTGCAAGGTTCTGATGCCAAACTGCTAGATTCCTGAAAGTTTCCTGCAAATGAACATCCTTCCTATCAGATGGTAAATAGATTGTGACACGTGCCAAATGGGTTGACTTTGAACAATGCCAAGGCAAGCTTGTGCTAAAACACAATGATTAGGTTATCAATTCACTGTAATGCATATTGGAATTATGGATACATAAGGTCAATCATAATTGCTTAGAAGGTGGTGAGTTTTTGGTCCTTTTTGTTTAGGTAATGGAAAGACACATCTACTGTTGTGGTTTAGAATCTTTGTTAGTATGGTTTATGCCATATGGTCACGGTTCCTTCTTCATTAGGAGGGAAACAACTAAGGAAGGAAATGAGGTAAAAATATTTGTAGTGAAAGGATAGGGAAATGATTCCTTAGTTTGTATTTCCTTGGGGGAAACTGTAGATAGTTTTCTTTCTCACTGTTCCCTTGGAGGTAGAGAAAGAGAGGGAGTAAATTTTTTTCTTTCTCTCTTTTAAAAGATAATTGTAAAAATTTGATATTGATAAATATTAATGATCAACAGAATTGATTTTTTTTAGTGTGCCTATGTGCTTTCTAGGGGTTGGATTTAGCTGACATTTGACTGATTAGATGTGAATAGAATTTTGTCTGCATGTTTTGTGCAAAATTGGGGAAAGATTTGCATAGCCCTTTTGTTCCCTTCATTTTCATCAAATGGAGGGAAAGGTCTGCTGAGGAATTCTTTTCACAGCCTGATCTTTCCTTGAGCGTTTCCACACAAGGAAACACAGTATAAATCCTATTGTTTGCTAATCTTGGTTCATACTTAATATTTTGTTTACTATTCATCAACAATTACAGTTAATATCTGGAATTTAAGCTTTATAGGGTTTCAGGTTCTTTTATTTGCCATTTCTTGATCTCATTTTCTGCATTGTACCTTTTTTTATTTGAAATTGTCAGATTGTCAAAAATTGGGTGAAACAACTAACACATCAAAGGGGCTATTCTGATCAAATGGTTGAAGAAGCAAATGCTGTCATTTTCACGTTTGGATCTTATAGATTGGGGGTATGATATCAACACTTTGCATTCTAGTTGTATGAAGCCTTAAGTTTGTAATTTTGCTAGGGTTTGTAATCGGAACTTAAGTTTTCTATGCTTGGCTTTTGTGTGCTGTGTATTTTAGATTAGAAAATGAACCATTTTGATCATTGTTCTTGATGAATGACTACAAGTTTAAAATGGGGCGCTTATTACTGCCTGCAAAATTCCTGGTTATTCAGTTCTTAAATAAAATTCACATCGCATCACAAATCTTCTGCTAGTTTAACTCTCATTCAATAGTTACATTGGTTAGGAGTCAATCTATCTTCCTGCATACTAGTTCAGCAGCATTGACACCCTTTATCACTTCATTGACAATATTGTACTTTTGTTGCTTTGTTCAAATACAAGGCTTCTATCACATTACTTTATGTTTGTCTTAGAGATATGTAATTTTTCTGGAAATTTCATGAAAGTTGATTTCTATAAATGTTCTTTTGTTAAAGTTAGTGTTTTTAAAGTGAGCCATAGTAAAATCATCAAGAAATGTATGCCAAATATCACTTGAGAAATTTGCTAAAATATAAGCCTGATTTGTCAAGTAACATACAGTATTCACATTCCAACACACACATTATACTTTGATTATGGAAGTGGATTCCTATGCAGTAGTTACCATTGATAAGCTATCTTTCTAACTGCCACATTTGGCTGTGCCAACTACATAAAATCTTGCCTTCTATGTGGAGCTCCTGTTACTGCACTCTATCTATAATCTTGCTTGCCAGTAAATAGAATTCTAATCTCTTGGTTGAAATTAGTTGTATATGTTCTGCCTTGTGTAGTTAGTCATGTTATTTCTCGGTGCATTCTTTTAACTGACACTATACACTTCACTTGTTTTTCACAGCTTTGACTTCTCAAAACTGAATTTTGCATTAAATGTTCTTTTAATATGCATAATTTATTTCTCCATATTTAAGGTACAGTTATAAAATGGATTTCAGGATTAAGGTCCTACCTAGGTACAACTAGTACCTAGGATCGAAGCATTGATCCTTTAACAGATATAATTTTTTAAAATTATTAGACACTTAAGTTAAAATGTATTATCATATAATTATTAATTTTATGAGATGGTATGACAATAACTTATATTTACTTTCAATGGTGGTTGAGTTTTTAGAACGCCTAGATGGATGGAAGTATATTCCATCACCTACTGAAGAAAGGTGATGGAACAAAAGATGAGATTGTAATTTCATAATTTCCCCATCGGATGCATGTTCTACTTAGCATTTGGAACATCGAGGAATGATCTAGGTCTGAATCATAACCTTAACAGCAATGGTTGCAATAACTGAGTATATTCCTGTATGTACTTTTTGATGGTTATATGGCTTCTTTGTGAACTAATCATATATTCATTTTCATTTGAGTATGCAAGCTTTTAAGGTTTTATCTAGTGTGCCCTTACAAATAGTCTCTCTCTCTCTCTCACACACACACACACACACACACACACGTATGTAATTTTTTGGTGTCTGATAATGTTACTCAAGTTTCATGTTAATTATTAGTAAGCTAACATTGCTTTCCCTGGTGGCAGGTTCATGGACCAGGGGCTGATGTTGACACTTTATGTGTTGGACCTTCCTATGTTAACCGAGAGGTTCAGTTTGTTTTTTATTGTATCGCTAAATTAATATACTTAATCCCTGCTTTTTGCAGGAGGATTTCTTTATTATTCTCCATGATATATTGGCTGAAATGGAGGAAGTCTCTGAACTACATCCAGTTCCTGACGCTCATGTTCCAGTTCTCAAATTTAAGTTTCGGGAAATACCCATTGATTTACTCTATGCTAGTATATCACAGTTAGTTGTTCCACAGGTATGCATGTTATTGTGAAAGTTGGGTATTTTAGGTGTCAACAGATTTTTTCCACACCCTTCAACACTTGCTTGTTTCATTGTTTATATGCTTTATTTTTTTATCTGTTTGCTCTATCCAGTTTGCCTACCCTCTGAGTTTTCCATAAATAACTAGGAACTGTCAATTAAAATATGGCATTTGTCTGATTGGTTTTATTACACCCCTGATGAGGAAGTTGTCTCTATGACTTGCGTTGTGCTGTACCTGCTTCATTGCTGATCCTTGGTTTAATTCCCTGGAATTTATTAGTATGTTTTTAGACCAGATATAACAATCGACTGAAATCCATCAAAAGCACCAGTGATCAGAGTGTAAATATCCTTTGATGTCTTTCCCTTCACACAAATTCCTCCCTTTCCTTATCTATAGCTGCCATAGTGTTTTGTTCACTACTCTACCTGTCTGACCACACATTTCTGCAAGTGATGTCTGACCACACATTGTGATCCACACATTCAAAATCATTCATATGCCCATATTTGTTCATCTTTGTGTGTCTTCATTTCGCAGACCCGATATCTAGTTGTATCAATAATTATTATGAATCACATGGAAATCTTTCCACATGTCATCTTTGATATCACAACACTGTTTGGGTGGGTTGTGTGATTATTTATCTAGATACTCTATGCCCTCTCACCTATTTTGGAGCCTCCTTTTATCTTCACTTCAGAGTATGCCTAAAAAGGATGATGTTGCAGTGCTCGTGCCAACAACATGCATTACCATGAAAATTTGGTCCCGATTCTTTTTTATATTATTTTTTCTATTTTTACGTTTCCATGCTTGAAGGTTATCTTAGATTATGTCAGGAGATCCTTTTTTTAATTATGCCTAATTTTAATAGCTTGTAACCTTTTACCGGCACTGATCCTAAGTTTCACAGCTTGTGACCTTTTACTAGCATGTAAAGTCTGCATATTAGTAGACACAAAGGATATAGATTGACATGAAGTTCATTCTTGTTTGGTTATTGTTAACTAAATTTAGTGTTTACTTAATGCGGTATTTCAAGATTAATAGTGAAATGAATAAAGTGACCAGCCAATCATGTGCTTAAGTAAATTCAAATGCTTGCTGTTCTTTGGTTTGTTATATTTTCTCTCCTCTAGTCTTATGATCACATAGACTTTAAACTCCTAAAATTTTTTACATTGTAATATTTTGGCTTATGCTTAACATGTCTACTGTAAACATTTTATGAAGGATCTTGATATTTCAAATGGGTCTGTGCTTTATAATGTTGATGAGGCAACTGTCAGAAGTCTTAATGGCTGCAGAGCAGCAGACCAAATCCTACGGCTGGTGCCAAATGCTGTGGTTAGTTTTGTATTACATTTTATGTGTTTAACAATTTATTATGCATTTCTATGGATACTAAAGTTATATTTTCCATAGAATTTTCGAACCACTCTCAGATGTTTAAAATTTTGGGCGAAGAGACGCGGTGTTTATTCCAATGTAAGACATAAGTTTATTTGTCCTGTAACTGAATCTCTTCAAATTTTTATGATTTAGTATCTCAACATCATGTGTGTTCTTCCTTTCATGTTCAGGTCACTGGATTTCTTGGGGGTGTTAACTGGGCACTGTTGGTTGCTCGGGTCTGCCAACTTTACCCTAATGCTGTGCCCAGTATGCTAATTTCACGATTTTTTAGAGTTTTTACACAGTGGCGTTGGCCAAATCCCGTAATGTTGTGTGCTATTGAAGAAAATGAGCTTGGCTTTCCAGTTTGGGATCCACGTAAGAACCCACGAGATCGGACTCACCACATGCCTATTATTACACCGGCATACCCATGCATGAACTCTAGCTACAATGTATCAACAAGCACATTGAGGGTCATGATGGAACAATTTCAAATGGGCAACAAGATCTGTGAGGTCTGTGTTTACTTCATAACTTTTAGTTATTATTTGGAACCAATATCTGTTGTATTTCCCTTTTGTCATCCTTGCAGGAAATTGAGCTGAATAAGGCTTGCTGGACTGCTCTGTTTGAACCTTACCGTTTCTTTGAGACATACAAAAATTATCTCCAGGTTGACATTGTTGCTGCTGATGCTGAGGATCTAAGACTGTGGAAGGGTTGGATAGAATCTCGTCTTAGGCAGTTGACGCTCAAGGTTTTGGCATTTAAAACTACTAATTTTACCATTTTTTTATTTCTTTTTATGTTTAGAATGCAACTACTTAAACATTTCTCATCTTCGAACAGATTGAGCGTGATACCTATGGTATGCTGCAGTGCCATCCATACCCAAATGAGTATGTTGATCCATCCAAACAGTGCCCACATTGTGCTTTCTTCATGGGATTGCAAAGGAAACAAGGGGTTAACATACAAGAAGGCCAACAGTTTGATATTCGCAGTACTGTTGATGAATTCAGGCATGAAGTGAATATGTATATGTTCTGGCAAGATGGGATGGAAGTATATGTTTCTCATGTACGAAGGAAACAAGTACCTTCTTATGTGTTCCCCCATGGTTATAAGAGGCCTTGTCCATCGAGGCCAATTTTCCAGCAGCATGTTGATAAAACTATGAATGAAGAGGAATGCCAAGGTGGATCCTCAGAGCATCGACGTAAGAGGAAAGTTGATGCTGATTGCTTAGGTGATAACCCAGATAAACGTGCTTCAATTAGCCCGGAAAAGGAAAAGTCTCTAAAATCGGACGGACAAAATCCTGTGAGCATAGAAGAGAATCAAAGTCAGAGTAGAATGGATGCCCAAGGTGAATACACTTGTAAGCAAATCGGTGATGATTCTGTACAACAACCTAACATGAAAAGTGAAACTAGTTGCTTGTGTGCTGGACCTAGTAAAGTGGCATCAATTAGCCCAAATCATGACCACACAATTGATGGAAGAGATCATGTAGTTAAAGTGAATCAGAATGACAATATGTTAGGTTACCATGACGATCCTGTTGGTCCAGGCAGGCAATTGCAGCAGTCAGGTATGTTTCTCAGTTAAAGATTACAAAAGGATGTCTGGTAGAACAAAATGTGCAGTTCTTAGTGATCCTGACAATATGGTAACCTGTAGCACTAACAGTTTCAAGGATTTGACGGCAGCCAGGAGCATAATGGATGGTGCTGTGGTAAGATCTTATGAGAACTACAGCAACAAGTTGGCAAATGGGACTTCATGCCTCGAATGTGAAGGAGCTTCCACTAGAAATGTGACATCTGATCTAGAGACTAAGAAACAGTTGGTTCTGCAGCAATCTGTTGGATGCAATAGCAAAATTGCAGCTGAGAGCCAAATATTGCAAGATGGGAGACAGTTTACAAGTGTAGGGTCGGACCAGATTGTGAATGAACCCGCACAAGATAGCATGGCAGATGAGTTGGAGGTATTGCTTTTTGGTTCTTGGCTTATTTCTTATTATATGATGAGCACAATTTCATTTTGTTGCTGAAATGTCCATCCTTTACTTTCTTTTTATGTTTTTCTAAGTCAAACATCACGGTGGGAGTGGCAATTAAATCACGTGGAGTGGCTGCTGATGCTCCTCAGAAGTCTGCATTAAGGCATGAATATCTTAACCCTAAATATTACTTGAGAAATGTTAACATCTGTTTTCTTTATACTGTCTTGCCTTGTATTGTTTTTCCACTTCTGTGGCAGGTTAAGTCTGACTACTACAGCTTAAAGTTTTGGGATGGGCAATCAATTCATGTGATGGATATTTCAACAGAAGCAGCATATCAAATTCTATTATATGAATCCGCAGTTCACGGTAAGCTTACTAGACTCTATGCAGTTTGTCTAAATGAGACACGCTTGTGTAGGAAGGCAGATCAACCGACAATGGTGGAATTAGTGAAGCAAGATTGCTAAAACCTGTGGCAAACATATTTATATGGTCATCAGACAATTTGAGCTTTGATACTCCTGGTGATGCAATTGTTTCAGATTGGGGCTGTGAAGGAAGGAAGGCCTTTTGTTTTTCTGTCTGTATTTGTTTTATTCCAAGAAAGGGTAAAAGTATCCAACTTCTAGATTTTGGACCAAGGATCTCCATCTAGGCTTTAGGTTAGGATAGGGTTCCCTTCCTTTAAGTAGAGCTACGTATTTGTTTCTATTGGTTAGATCCAAATTATTGTTTGCTAATGTTAAAGTTGGTTTTAAATGTCTATTAAACACAAACACTTGCACTTCGATGTTTCTAGTGTTTGCTAATATTTCAAATTAAATTCATTGTATTTTTGATCTAGTGTAATCTTGAGTGTGATAACTATTTCTTTAGAGATGGATAGGAATATTAAAATTGAGATATTAAATTGTATTACATTAAGTGTAACAGCGGTTCCTAAAAAAATAATAATAATCTATTGAAAAAGAACATAATTGAGTTGGTTACGATGGAGCAGATTTACAGAAGAGGATAAAGGTTTGAATTTCGACGAAGTTGAATAATATTTTTTTCTGTCGTGATCAATTGTAGTTTTTCGATTTATCTCTTCATAAATGATCATGAAGTTGATCATGTGGGTTAGGATTGAATTTTATTTTTTTATAATATAAACAGCTAAGTTTTTTTTTTCTAAAATAAATAAATAATAATCTATGAAAAAAACGTTCTAGCTCGTATCACAATTTGACTGCTGTATCAAGCCCAAGTCAACCCATTAAATTTTGAAGCCCAATAAAGTTCTTGGGCTCACCGTAGCCCATAAACTTGGTTTCAATTTCTGATGATGTTTGAGATTTTAAGGGATGGGAGTTAGATGAGGATCTTGCCCGCTGCGCCTTCCTCCGATATGCTTCCAGTGAAAGCTAGGGTTTATTCGCTCTGCATCATTTCGATCGTCAAATACAACGAGGCCGCTCTCCGTGTAGGAGCAGCCACATTGCTTGGATCCAGCATTTCGGTGAAAATCAAAGGTTCGATTCCGCAACCGGCCCTCTCTCCATATGCAACCAGTTTACATTTTGCTGCTGCACAAAGCTTCGATTCCGCAACGGTCCCTCTTTGCATATGTCCATTCTCGTTCCTTTAATTTAGCCAATAATTCTACTGTCTTTGTTGAAGATTCTTATGGTCGATACCGTGTCAGGAATACACTTTTGTGCTGAGCACCAATGGATCACCTGCAAATTTTTGACAATGGACTCTGACGCTACTCTGTGATATTCGGTTTTTTTTCTACCAGAAGAGCCGAACATTACGCCTTTCTGGTTGGTGGAACCATCTTTTTGTTCTCATTATTTGTGATAAAGATAAGATGCAGTTTGTTTGATTGTTTTTGTGGTGGTCCTTGACGAAATAAAGAGAGAAGGAAATGAATTGTCCACTTTCATGTTAGGTTCAATAGGATTTTCTAAAATGTATGTAACTAAATGCAACAAGTTCTAACTACTTTGTCAATCAAGATGAAACAATCGAAAAGAACATGTGTGGACAGAAAATTGAGCTCTATCCTATGTCCTCACAGTTCTCAACTTTCCCCAAAACCTGCAAAATGAAAAATCTGATCACTCATGTTCAACATAACTGGAAATGAGAACTTACACATTCTAAATAATTTTTATGGTTACAAATAAAGTGAAATCAGTTGATAGCATTTAGAAGTGTGACTTATGCAACTTTCATAAATAACCTTGATGATAGATTCTTTCGTGCTATTTTTCGATAGGCACTACATCCCAATTGTTTTAAATTGCTGGTATTGCCAACTCTAATGATAGTATGCTGTGCAACATAGTTATTTCCTTCAGTTATTTTCAACTGCGTTTTATGATTTCTGGATTGATTGTCAATGAACCATTTTATATCAAAGATTCATGTGCTAATATATTTGGTGACATCCTTTACTTCCTCTTTTACTCTCTGTTTGTTGGTGTGTGCTTTAGTGGAGTAGAGCACAATAATACCTTGAGAGTGAAGATGCAAGAGCTGTCACTTAATTCTACTTTGAATGATGCTCAATGGATATGCATCCACTAAAAGAACCAATAACATCTTGAGATTCTCTTGGATAGCTAAAGTGTAAAGTTTGTCCCAATGATTGATTTGTCACATATATATTGATAAGGATGATTTCTATGACACACATGTATCCTGGCTGTTTCATAGGTTTGTTCGGCTACTGGTTGAATATGGACTAGATTTGCTACAAAAGTACATACAGACCCTTGATTCTTGTTAAATAATGTTGGAGTAGATACAGGATAAGTTCATTACAGTCAGCACTGTGTCAATCTGGAATATTGTCTGCCATGCAAAAAATATCTTGCAGGCATTCGACTGGATTTTCTGCTAGAATTTGGCTAATGATGACTTTTCCTCATCAACTATTGGTAAAAAAAAATATATGCATACTGAAGGATAAAAAAAGTCCATCTTCTATGTAATCGGATCTTAGTTAGTCATATGATCAATATTCATGGTATTCTTATGCAAACATGGCAACAGATCAGCACATATAATGGAATTTTTATATGGCATATTTCATTGTTGGCATTTTCACTCAGTTTTCAGTTTTTTAGAATTATACAAGATGAAAAAGCTTCATTACATGATGCTATGTATTATTTGTTTTTGACAATGAATCCAGATAAGACATGCTTGCCAAACATTTAACTAGAATATCTAATATGTTACAGATAAAATACAGTCTGCACATTTTGTATATTTTATGCTTATAATTACGAAAAATTACTAGTCTTCCTATTGTTGCATCTTTAATTTTAAACTTCTATATATATATATTTTAAAAATCATAACTGGAGTTCAAATGTTTCCACTTTCTATATTTGGAAAAAAATCTACAATGCATAGTTTTGGCATTTATTAATTAAAAAAAATACTAGCGATGTGTTTATGAACACAGGGACATTTCCTTTGTGATTTACTGGAATATATTGTCCTGATGCTGCATTTTGTATGTTCCATATTGTGATGCGAATATTCTTGAAAGTTTGTAGACCGCTTGGTTCAGTCTCATATATATCTGTTTGATTCCATACTAGCTTATCCCATTCAATTATTTATTTTGAGGATAATGAACATGACATATGATAATGAATGTGATGTAGAATGAACATGAACTAAGCTTCACAGAGAGAATTGAAAGTAGAAAAATTTTATTAATTGAAAGCTACATAGAGACTGTGTTTTATTGGCTCAATCCTAATGAAAACTAGGAAATCGGGAGATACATTTATCCATATTAATTAACCACCCAAAATAAAAGATAACAAATCAAGATAGACTAATTACTAAACAACTAGATCTATTACCAATCAACTCAAATCTGATTTCTAAAGCAAACATTCTCAAATTTAATTACTTTTTTGCATCATTAATGAGCTGATGATGCAATTGGAAAACATTTTGGTAATATTTCCAAATAGAGAAAAAGAATTAAATTGGAGAATATTTGAATTTTGAATTCCAAGTTGAGTTGTTTGGCAATACTTTGAGTTGTTTGTTAATTAGTCTATTTTGACTTGTTATCCTTCATTTTGGCAGTCAATTTGTGAGAATAACCGTATTTTTTAAATTTACTTGTTTCTTAACTAGTTTTTATTAGGATTAAGTATATAAAAGTCCTAGTCTCCATGTAATTCTCAGCTTTAAATGAACAAGAATTGTCTTCCAAATGATTGCTACGTTAACCTCTGATACTTGGATTTCTTCATCTACCTTCATGTCAAATACCAACACTCAAACTCTGACATTCCAAGTGAACTTTTGATATTTATATTGATTACATGTAAACGGATTTAGAAAACTGTGTCTAGCACTTGGATTCACATGGTACAAGTCTGAGTAACACAGGAACAAACAGTAGAGAGGAATTTCATCTAAATGAAATAACTCAAGGAGATATGTGTTCTTGACTGTAGCAGTTGCATTATTACCTCCTATTTATAGAGATAATAACTGGTTTCATGTTATTGTCTGAGTACGTTGCTAATTGACTATAGTATGTATTTTTTTCATGGCCTGTTGATACCTTAAGATAATTTTCTCTTTTGGATCATCTGAATTTTCAGTAAGGCCAAGTGGTGGCAGGTTTTTCTATGTATTTAAATAGCAAATTTTCAAAAAAAATATATTTCAAATATTTTGTTGAGTTTTTGAATTAGTATGATACTGCAAATCAGTAGAACTTAATGGCACCTCAAATAATTGCCACCTTGCATATTCACTGTTTCTCTTCTTTTTGTTAATACTATGTTGGATGAATATTCCACAATATCTTATCTTTGGTGTTTGTGCTTAGAAAGGAACTTATCTTCCATGGACAATTTTGCCTGAGCTGAACCTGCTACCTTGCAACAATGTGCCTACAACAGGTTTATTCAACGACTGCAGAATCACTTCTATTCATTATTGTTCGCTTAGCTTAAAATTTAACTTTTTGTAATGGTGTTGATCACAAGATTGCCATGTGGCATGCCAATCTAAGTTTAGATTCTGATATCTGCATTGGACAATGATGTATTGGATCAATTATGCATTGCATCTCACAGCTTTTACTCCTTTAGCAAAGAGGTGGATGGGACCAAACACTCTAAAGGAACCAAAACTGAAAATCAGGTTCTGAGAAACATTAAAAAATCCTACACATATTGGACGTGGAATAAAGATAGCATATCAAATGTCTATTACATTCCCATCTTTTCTTTTTCATCTGGCTCAGACCATAAAAAAAGGCAAGACAATGACTTTTATCTTTGTATTTTATTTTTTTAGCTCCAATTTGTGTTTCTGTTTTAGATTGATTCAAGTATTTGCTTTTTGGGTTTACCTGCCTTTTTTATTAAAACCCAAATTTAACGCATGTTAAAAGAAGTATATTTCTTTATTTAAGTGGACGTGTCATGCCAATGGCTCACTATCTGCTGGCGTAAAATTTTGAAGTGTTTTATACTTTGATAGGATTGAGAGAGTATCTAAGGAAAAAGTAGACTGGAATTAGAAATGTATTTTTTTTCTTCTTGGATCCAATGATATTTTTGTTAAATCATTGTCCTGGTGGCTTATATCACATATAAGAAAATCCTTTTTCTGTTCTATAAATAGCAGCCTATCATGGTTTTCATATCTCATCAGCACCTGTTCCCTTTGCATTTCATCCTTTGCTCCATTTTGCATTTGTCCCGTGGTCACACATGGAATACTCTAGTTTGCACCGCCAGCTTGCCACAATGAAGAAGAGTTTCTTTGATCAGGTTAAATTTCTGTGCTTCATCACTTTAGTATCTTTGTTTGTTGCAGAACAACTCACAATTACCTGTTACTGTTGCCTTCCTAGGCTCTATAAACTACTGTTTGCCAATAACTACAAGACAGTAATACAAACAATAATTTTCTTCTAAATATAGTACAGCAATAGCTAACAGTGTCAGAATAAGCATCCTGCTATCTGTTAATTCTCCCGTTTGAGCTTCTCATGTAATATTTGCTGATGGTCAATGCAAAGTCAACATTGTTTAATGAGCAACTAAGACACACATATTGTCTGATGGCTAGTTTTAGATGCTGAACTTTCCTGTCTCAGTCACTACACAAAATAGTTCCCAAAGATACGATTTTAGTGTCTCTTCATCAAACCCTGATATTGTAAATATTGCTTCAATCTTAAAATTGACTTTGGAGCACCTTAATGTCACATTTAATGCCATGCAACATTGTTGTATTGACATCGAGTAATATAGAAGGCTTTTATTAACATGAGCTTGAAATTGCTCAATTGAACAGAGAAGTTAAGGTTTTGAACTAAGACCAGCACTTTTACCTCCAGTGGAGGTTGATCGAGTTGTGTTAATTGTAGGGGTTCCTAGATGAACAATTTTTTCAGATAGAAGAGCTGCAAGATGATGTTAGCCCTAATTTTGTGGAGGAGGTTGTAACCTTGTTCTTCAAGGACTCATCGAGATTAATGGGCAACATTGATCATGCCCTGTAAGCACATCTGTGGGTAATCTTTTCTAAGGTATGTGTAGTGTAGTATTTATATTAATATTCCATCAGCTTCTTTTTCCTACAGAGAGAAGTTTCCTCAAGATTTTGGTCGGCTGGACTCACTAATACACCAACTAAAGGGTAGTGCTTCCAGGTGAAACTAGTCTTGACTTTTTGTTTTCTTTTTCTTTCATTTAATTGTAAATCCATTAATTTTGTAGTTTTTATTTCGCTTGACATTCCGGTTTCCTTGATGCCAAAAACTAATATATGATTTATGCCTATGTTATAAACTTGTTTAGCATCGGTGCTGCGAAGATGAAGAATGAATGCACTGTTTTCAGAGATTTCTGTGACAAAGAAAATCACGAAGGGTACCTCTTATTCCTTCACTACCATCTTCAATAATATAACTTGGATATCTGCTTAATACTGTGCTTATTGATGCATCCATGCAATACCTTTGCACGATTGCAATGGTCTAGTTTTCAGTTATTTGATTGATTGGCACAGTAGGGTTTTTGATGTATAAATTATCACAATTTTCAGATGCCTAAGATCATTCCAAAAGGTTAAGAAGGAGCATGCATGTTTGAGACAGAAGCTGGAGAATTATTTCCAGGTTCTACTCTAATGACTAAAGCACAAAGAATTCTACTCTGCCTGTTAAATGAACTAAGCTTTCTCATGATGCTCTCGCTTTGGTTGCCAGTTGCTCAGGCAAGTCGGTCCAGCTGCAAAAGCTACTCGATCTGGCAATTAGGAAGAAGGGAGGATCCTGCATCGATACATATGCAGCACTACGAGAGCTTGATACAAACGTTTAAGCATAGAAGTTTAGTAGTGTAATAATGCTTACTAGCTAGCTAGATAGGGTGGGCACGGTGATGATTTAGCAATGCTATTGTAGGAGATATGTTGACATGTAAAATTGTATCTTTATTATGAAAGATCTTAAATACCCTCAGACCAATTAAAATCCTTGTCCACTCAGAACATATCACTATTTGGATTTTGAGTTATCCCGTTATTTTGCAGGCAAATTTAATCCCCCCTCAATTAGTTAGTACCTTGTAAGCTAATATTTGCACCTAGACACTCACGTGTGTGTGTTTGTGGACTTTACTCAATCCAAAATTATTTATAATTTTCTTCATCATATAAATATTTAAATATTAATTTCTCATTCATTTGAAAATTTAATTTACGATAATAATTCTTAGTAATTGGTTGGTGCATCCTCTCCCTTTCTAACAATTTTGGGATCTTCAGTCTCTTTCCTTTTAATATTGTTGCAATCTCTCTCGGACACATTAATCTTTTTCTACTCCGATCCCTATTAATATATTGACTTTTTTTTAGTCATGGATTTTTCCTCATTCTCATGCCTTGGTCAATATCAGTTGCGTGTACTATTGATGATTCTTTTGATAATCATTAATTTTGCATTAATTGCTTTAATTAATTAAAATTCTTTCTAAATTTATTTTAATTCACCTTAGAGGTTTTCCTAATTTATCACATTATAATATACTATTAGTGTATTCTTTATTTGTCTTAACTTCCGTACTTATTTCAATCTTAACTTATTTCAATCCTCCTATTATTATCTTCTTTAATTTATAAAAGAAGTCTTATATAGTTTATAATATATTTGAGACAATATGTGTTTCCCATGAAAATAATAGAATTTAATCGAATTTAAATTTAGTAGAAAAACCTTGCACTAAGTAACTTTTGATATTTAAGGCAATAATATATTCCGATTTATTTATTTATTTATTTATTTTCAGTTTCTATAAATGTGGTAGAGGGGAGTGCATGTGCAGTTGAGCTAAGGTTCCGTAGTCCATGGATCAGGTCCAACTAGAGAAGGCGTGGCAGGGTAAAGCCACAGCCACACTCCCCCACACCACCGCCGACGCCGCCTGGTCCCTCCTCTCCACCTTCTCCACCTTCCACCGGTGGCTTCCCTCCGTCCACACCTGCCGCCTCATCGCCGGCACCGACGGCCAGCCCGGCTGCGTCCGCTACTGCGCCAGCGCCCCCGCGGACGACGGCAAGCAGCTCCTCTGGGCCAACGAGGAGCTGCTCCACGTCGACGCCGGCGGCCGGAGCTACCGCTACAGGGTGGCCGACAACAACATGGGGTTGGAGAGGTACGAGGCGACGCTGAGCGCGGTGCCGCTGCCGGACGGCGAAGGCGGCGCGGGATCATGCCAGCTCGAGTGGCGGTACGAGTCCGACCCGGTCCAGGGTTGGACCGAGGAGGGCTTCGCCGCCTACTTGCAGGCCGGCGTCGCCGCCATGGCGGAGCGAGTGGAGGAAGCCTTGCGCGCTCCGCCGCCGTCCATGGAAAAGTGCGACGCCGTCGATGTAGCAAATTGACTTAATTAATTTTGCGTGTCGTGAATTTAGTGGAAGCGAATAAATTCCATGGAATTAATTGGGCGTTGCTGTCTGATTCTTCTGGTATCACTTTCATGCACGCAATGCAACGCATCAGATTCTTAGTTTTCAAAGACTATTCAATTCATTTTAAAATTAAGTCGAAATATTAGCAAAGGGAGACATTCGTCTATATTCGTAGGGAGATGAAATGATGTTTAGGATTCATATAGGTGAATCATTTATTTTATTTTGCTCTTAATTTTTGTTTTTAAAAAAAAAAATAAACTAGAAATTCCCAAGCAGTAAGCGAAGCCATCGTTAGATCCACTGTAGCTCTTGTAGCAGAAGATGCTCTTCAGGAACACCTCCCGCCATGTGTGGCGTTGTTCTACGTTCTTGAGAATTTATTTTTGTTTTGTTTAATCAGTACGCTCGTTGGGATTCGGGACATCTGACCAGAGCAATCTAGATAAGATCGAGTCGAGT
This sequence comes from Curcuma longa, assembly GCF_044706935.1. Lineage (NCBI taxonomy): Eukaryota > Viridiplantae > Streptophyta > Magnoliopsida > Zingiberales > Zingiberaceae > Curcuma > Curcuma longa. The sequence continues at coordinate 11,213,773 of NC_133862.1, read as the reverse complement.
CAATCTGTCCATTTTTAAATAGGGATAAGATCTGAGAGCTTACTTAAAACTTAAGGATACAAACTCACATTTAGTGGATCAGTTCGAAATTTCTAGATTAAGGCACACGAGAAGAACACAAAAGCGACTAATGGATGAAGAACACATGAGAAGATCAAGGCACACGATCGACAAGTTGAGAACGATAGCAATGAGCCAGGAAATGACAAGCAGACAAAGGTGGAACATGTCTCTTACGACAGACAGACAGACAGACATCGCGTGCCTAAGTACCACTGTATCCATTCTCAAACATCCCCACAAGTGAGTGTAATATCTGTTTGTTTTTAAAATTGTGGAGCTAATTGTAATTATGGGAAAATTATAGTTACAGCTAACAATAAACGTAAATTATTGTTCTTACCTCTTCTTATTCACAAGCCAAATAATTAACATAAAACAGTCTGGAGAGAACAAAATTCTAAACCTTAAAGATACAGTCACAGCGAATGGAGGAGAAGCCTGACTTCTTATGTTCCTGTGGTGCCATGATGATAAGATACAAGAACATAAATATGCGATGGCATATATATATATATAAAGAAACTCACAGGGAAAGGTGTACCAAAAGGCATAGAACACTTGAGTCCGACCTGTACGAGGAGTGTAGAAAGGTTAATTGTTGACTGTAAGAACATGATACGTCGCCAATTCAGCACGAGTTAGCAAAAAAAGAATTAAGAAAACTTCAAGCAGAATTCTCACATGGTAATTAATCATTCAGCAAGGAGTGAGACTCGATCTCTCACATCAGAATGTCGGAATCGATCTGCTGGACATTTGGAAAAATCTGCCTCAAAGTACTAGTGTAATTTGGCAAGCTTGCCTGAAAAATATCATAAAATATATATTTGTCAATCAATTCAACTAGATTTATTCGGCTAAAGAATCTAAGTTGATCATCCACAAAACTGAGCAGATTTGCCAACCAGTTCCAGTCACCTAATGCACAGTTAGAAGATGTTTATATCAAGATGATGCGTGTAAGTCATTCCTATAGTGAAGTTGCGACGAAAGTCCAGTCTTGTTCCACTGTTGAAGTGGTCCTTCATAATTTTTCAATTAATTTAATACCAAATCTAACCTTAATGTCACTTTAAATCTAGCTGTTTTTTCTTTTCTTTTCTTGATTTGATAGTGGAAAGGCTTTCACAAGTGAGCCCACCCAAAGTTAAAAGTGTTGTTCTTCTTTCTCACATAGAGAAGGGTCTCTCTCATATAGAGAAGGAATTTCACACAAAAATTGAAAGTGGACGCCACTTTTAGAAACTCGATTCTAAAACAAAGGAAATAGACAAGCAATTAGGAAAATGCATTGATTCTCATTAATTGACTACTCAAAAGAAATTTAACTGCCAAATAATTCAAATTAGTCTTATTCTACATTTATAAAGCTTAATAGAGGAACAACATCCACATAGACAACCCTGAATATTTGGGCAACACTTCAACGTAGCTGCTTTCTGCAGCTACTCACGAGTTTTTCCTCGTAATATCAATCTTTGATGTTACGTGAATACAGAAAAGAGATTCCGAGAACATTGAAACATCAAATTGTGATTTTATCAATTAAGTTGATACAGAAATAAAACAGAAGCACACATGAAAAATGCTACAATTTAAAACTACACAAATCCACCAAAATCAACTAACTTGACAGAGTAATGACAGGTTAATATAGGAGAAATCAAGGACATGTGAAATACTTGAGGCATTAAATTTAACAAAGGTTCTGTGGGAGCTATGCTAGCACACTGTGTGCTTAAGCAACAAAATTTACCTTGAAAGAAAAATACTAATAACTGGCAAACAGTGTTGCAATTCAAGCAAGTGCAAACGCTAAGCACATCTATGATATTTCCAAGAACTAAAATTGAAGAAGGATCCTGAATAAGTTATATAGCAAATTTTTATTAAATTTCCTAGAGGCTTCCATGTTTAATGCTGATACCAAAACAATAGTTCCACAAGAAAAAAAAATCATCTTGAAACTTTAACTAATGAAATCACTGGAGTTGAGATTACTTCGGCAGAAAAAGAAGGGAGATGAAAAGACAAAAAAAAAAATTGTACATGGAGTCTGAATCACTAAGGTATTGAGTCATCTCCCCTTCCCTCCCCCTATCCCAACCCTCTTTCTCTCAAGCAAACCCAGCCTACAATTATGTTATCGAGCCAAGTCAGATCTCATGAGGTCAGTCATGAAACCACAGTGCTTAATCACATTTGATTATGCAACAATCTGAAGCAAACACTGTATATTAAGTAATTAAATCTAATATGAAACCTGAAATGGCACAAAATTTAAGACATCAAGAGATGGATGTATAACTACACTTGTAGAAATGAATAAGTTCAATGAACATCTAAAGTAAAAAAACAAGTGAAATTGTAAAAGGAAGAAACATACACATGGATTGCGCTCAAGGTAAATGGTTGTAAGCTTCTCCCTTGAACCTGAGACAGCAAGATCTATGCCTTCTAGAGAAGTTATTTGGTTATCATTCAGCCACAGGTCTTCTAACCTGCAAGGTACATGGAGAATGAATTAGACAAAAGATAATGAACCAAAGGGATAATAAGTACCTTTATACCTTGTCAACTTTTCAATGTCACCAATTGCAGTAAGTTTATTAGATGAAATGTCAAGTACATGAAGGTTTTCTAAGGTGGATAGACCTTCCATCTTCTGTATACCATTATGACTCAAATACAGTTCTTCAAGAGCGATGCATTCCTGAAAATATGTAGAATTGATTAGCCATCTCCAAAACATAATGGAATGTAAACTAGAACATACTTCACCTGGAACCCTATCGTGGATGTCAAACGGTTGCTCTGTAAACTTAATTTTCTGATAGATTTCAGCCCGCACAAGTTGACTGTCTTAATACGATTTCGTCCCAGCCATAACTCTTGTAAGTTTGTCAATGTCTGCAAGTTCTCCATTTCCTTCACAAAGGCAGAAAAGTCATGAACTAAAACTCAATAGGATTACTAATGTCTTGGATTAACAAAAATATTAGTTTATTGCTAACAAATTGATGACTAATTCTAACACAGTTTATGAGATTGCCGGATTCTTGATTAGGAAATTGTGTTTAAATTACTAAGGTATGATACTCACCCTTAATCTATTTGAACCAAGTTCAAGGATCTGCAATAAATGGAAGTGTTCAAGTTCCTCCATCTTGTTAATTTCATTCTTTGAAACATAAAGCTCCTTCAACGTACTTGAAATCTTTGATAAGCCATTTAAGGAAGTTATCTCATTGAAAGAGACATCAAAAACCAGAAGGTTCTTGAAAATGCTAGCGTCAGGTATTTTTCTCAGCCTGTTGTCCCGGAATACCAATTCCTGCAAAATAAAACAAATACCAGAAATGATTTCCTTCAGTTTTATAAAAGAGCATAGTGAAATAGGTCGTCCTCTATTCACAAAATTTAAAAAAAAAAGCATTTAGAGAATGAACAATAATACTTGAGCATAGTATTTGACTTTCTAACAAAATACATATTAATAATTAAAGTTACCCATTTTATCAGAGTATGTTGCGTTCCCAATGAAAGCCTATATGTTTCATGTCCAATCAAATTCAGAAAAAATCCGCCTTCCCTAGTTGAAGCTCCTAGTTTTTAATTGATTGATATATTGATTGTACAAATGCAAATATAAGAAAATAATGTTAAGGTGCTCTGCATATGGACCATTGGAGATCCGCAAGCTTCTTTAATGAAGGCATTATTATAACTATGAGGTTCCTTCCTCACAACCTGATTTTCCTATCACCAAAATCAAATTTTATTTTCCTTGTCCTCATTTTATTTGTTATGGTAAAAAAAAACTTCTTTTGACGTCTCTTTCAGCTCAAATAGAAATAAAAGAAACCATTTCTATCGACCGCAGTTTAAATTTGGAACGACTAGGAACTTATCACTATATTTTAAAATCAGATTGCTTTTATTAAGAATGAGGTAGAGGTACAAAGCACAGGCATTTTGGTTTAGGAGCTGCTATTATTAAGAACAAGAAGGTGGAAGGAGCTTTTACAATCAAGCCAGCTATGGCGTTCCAGCGTGAGATTGGCTCGACGCCCTCATCGTCGAAGAGATTCTGCCGAAGCGAGAGCTTCTGCAGCCGCGAGAGGCGGCCGATCCTCTCATCCAGCTTGGAGAGCCTGTTCGCAGTAAGATCCAACTCGACGAGGTCCTCGGGAATCTCGATTTCGCTCAGGTCGTGGAGCTGGAAGCTCGTGAGATCGAGACAGCGCGCCTGCGAATCCAACTCCTCCTCTTCCCCCTCCGCCGCCCGCCCTCCTTCCCCTCGGATCCCGAGGGCTCCGTCGTGCTCTCCCAGGCGTTGCTCCTCCATCACTTCGTCGAGAGGGCAGAGAGCCACAGATCAAAAGCCCTAGAATTTGAAAAGAAAAAGAGGGCAAAATTAACAGAGAATATATATAGTCTGGAGGTTTCCAAAAGTGGGTGAAATCTACGACGACGAATCAGCAGTCACATGAGCGCCGAGTTCCGCACCCAAAGCTCCGGTTCAAACCACATCAACATCTAGTCAAACCCAACTAAATTTCATGATATTCAAACTTCTTTAATAAAATAATTTAAAATAAATCAAATTATTAAAATAATTATTTAAATTTGACTTAAACTTGAGTCTAATTTCAACTTGACTTGAAATTCATCTCTTAATTCAAATTTATTTTATTATTTAAACTTTTTATATTTTAAATTTTTTTATTGATGAATATTAACAAGTTGATTATAAATATATTTAAATTTATTAATTTAATTGATTTTATATGTATTACCAAGTCAATATCAATCTTATTCACGAGCATTGGATTCATCTATTAATTAGTGCAATTAATGCTAACTTTAGTCAGAAAGGACATTAAATTCATTTATTAAGATGATAATATAACAATTAATATAATTGACACGAGTTAGATACCAAACAATTGTAATCTTTTTATTATAATTATTCTCAAATAAATAAAAAATAAATAAAGCTGTGGTTGAGTCATGAGTGCTAACAATATCAAACAACTCGATGAAAGTGGCAAAACAAGAAAAGGACACAACAACCTCTCGTAAACCATGCAAAATCCTTAATCCTAATTAAATCCATTTTATTATTTTCCTATTAGAAGTTAGAACAACAAACGTGCAACTCTACACTTCACTAAACAAATAAACAATTGTGAAATAAAATGAAAAGATTGGCCTTTTCCATTAGCTTTATGTTTGCATATATTTCATTTTATAAATCTTTTCTAGGTTAAAAACTAAAAATATATAATTTTTTAATTCAGATATTCAATTCTTCCTGTCTATTACTTTTGAAGGTGCTCAATTTAATTTTATAAAAAAATTTTATCAGTCATCAAAGTAAATCAGTAAATCAAAAGACACGAATAACACATTAGTTTGCAATCAATATTTTAGAATTATCTTTTTTATTAGAGAAAATTAGTCTATGATGTATCTTGATAATTGAGAATAGACCAACACAATTGATTTCATTGTTTTGCACAAATCAAATACAACATTTCATTATTTTTGATGATTTTCTAAAGCAATGTACAAAATGCATTTTCCACGAGAAAAATACATGAAAACACGCACAAAAAAAAAAAAAAAAAGAGAATGTAAATTAAAATGAGGGTTTTGAGCCCCTTTGCAAAATTAGGGTTGTGAGAGGGATTTAAGGTTTAGCAGTCCCATAAAAGAGTTCCGAACCCGGTCGAGTCGCTAGCGTTCGAAGGCGCCCAGATCTCGTCCGGTCCGAAACCGAACCCGGTCTCCGCCCACGGCAACCACCACTCCGCCGGCGCCGTGTCGTGGTACAGGAACTCGCTCTCTGAGTCGGCCGAGTCGAGGAGGCACTCGCTCAGCCGCGGCAATTCCACGATCTCGCCGAGCTCTTCGGAGGCGTTCGGGTCCTCGGGTGACTCGGGAAGAGGAGCAGGGATCATGGCCGCGGCCTTGGCGGCCGCCACCTGGACGTCGCGCGGGGAGAGGGTGGCCGGGCGGGGGAGCGAGGCGGCGAGGTCGGGGAAGTTAAGCACCGCGGCAGCGCCCTTGATGCTCAGAGCCGCCACGTCGTGCGCCCTCGCAGCCATCTCCGCCGTCTGGAACGTCCCCAGCCAGATGCGTGACTTCTTCCTTGGCTCACGGATCTCCGACACCCACTTCCCCCACGCCCGCATCCGGACGCCGCGATACGAAGGGTGCTTGCTCCCGTCACGCCCCCGCTTCCTGCCTCCGCCGCCACTACTCATCGCCGCCCCGGCGGAGCTGGCGGCCGTCTGGTTCGAAGGCGAGGAGAGGGAAGAGGAGGAAATCGAGTTGGCGCTGCTCTCCGGCTCAGAGGACACTAGAGCGTCTGCCATTACTGTCAAAATCTGGCCTTTAGGGTCGGAACCCGTGCGATGTCCTTCTCGGGCACTGTTGGTGCAAAAAAGCAAGCTTTTTTATGGCGTTTTCTAGTTGTCCCCGTGAGACAGGAAGCAGAGAACAGTAAAAATAGCGCAGCGGAGAGAGAGCGAACTTCTGGTTACAAACCCAGAAACTTGTGTGATTCAGTTACTTGCTTCGGAAGAAGAGGATTCGCCATTGACACTGGAGGCTTGAGTGCACCGTCGAGCAAGCAAGTAGCTTGAACGAGAAGAAGATGATTCAACCATCAATTTACAATTAGCATCGCCATGGGAGCAAACTCTTGGGGCATGGGAATAGGAGGAGGAGAGGTGCGAGGAGATCAGGGAAGGGAGGGGTTTAGTAGACAGATGATAGGGAAACGTGATTTCTTAAAGCGACCTTCCACCATTCTCTCTTTCTTTTCTCATCATTTGGCAATCCCACACTCACTTTCTCCTCCATGCTCACATTAATTACCACCCAAATTATTTGCTTCCCCAATCATGCAGCTAGGCAGCTAGCAAGCAAGCTAGCTAGATCATTCCCCCCTCTCCGTGTCTGAAGCTTACGATCGAGAGCTCCCAACAGAGATCTAGGCGACAGGCTAGCTGATGATTTTTTTTATTTTCAGCAAGGAATGTACGATAATTGTCCTTCTCACAATCATCTTCACGAAGGTTTGGTGGGCATGCATGGCGTGTAAGGGATCGAGAAAGGAAGGAAAAAGAGGCAACTACTGAGGTCACTGTATTCTGTAAATTTTACACCGCATTAAAGTAATCCGTGCCACCTAAAAGAAGTTTTTTTTTAAAGAACACAAAAAAACGAGGATCGAGAAACGTGTTAGATTTGTTTCCTTTCCTCTCGACAGACTTGCAATGGTGTTGCTGTAATGGTTGTACAACAATAAAGGTGTTGTCCTTGGTCAGAAATATTCTTTGTCCTGTATCGTAGAGGTGTTAGATGGGCCGCCCGTCCGGCCCGACATGGCATAATTTGGGCCAATTGTGTGCAGTGTGGATAGTAAGCTCTCTCACCCCTTTCAATGTTGGACTACATCTTGAGCACCAAACTTTTCTTCGAATCTAATTCCTTAGCTTCTTTCCTCGAAGAGTAGTGCTTAAGGTCTCATGCTTCTTTCCTTGAAGAATTTTGCAAACTCTTAATTCCCATGGTAAGGTTGAGTATATCTCTTTGGATGTTTAAAAATCAAACTCGTGCCTACCCTCTAATGTTGAAAATAGTGCTTCACACTTGAATAATGCCATTCAGCTTTGTTGCACATCATTCATGGAGTGAATGAAAGTCAGAAGTTTGTACGATGGCAGATCAACATTTATCATCAACAGTAAACTCATTAAGTTCTTTTGAGGGGATTCATCATGCATGTGGCACAGGCATAGTTCTATAATCAATTATATAAGCTTGCTTATTAAAGGTACAAGAAGTTGACTTGTAAGATGACTCTCTACGATAATTTTTGAAACTTTATCCTGCACATTGTCATGCCCTGAAAGTGTCATTTTCTACATACACTTGGTGACGATATGATAAAAGAACCAATACAATAAAAGAGACATAATATCAAGAATCATTCATATTTTATTAGACAGAATAATAAAAAAGAAGTTCATACATCCATTTATTAGAGCATCTGCAACGCTCCGTTAATGGAGTGTTAATAACACCCAAGGGGTGTTAATGAACAATGTGGAGGGGTGTTATAACACCCCTCCACATGAACACGTTCAAGACATTGAATGCATTCATGTGGCAGTGGGGTGGGCCAGCCACATGCTTTTTTTTATTTTTTTTATTTTTTAATTATTAACATTACGTGTTATAATGAGTGAGCATTGCGGATGCTCTTATATCTCATGGACAATCATCTATACATATAAAAACGATATATAAATACCATCACGCTAAAGTAAACAAACAAAAATTTGCACGTCAAGGTCTCTGAACAATTCTAAGGAAAACTGAACCAAGGTAGTATCAAACCTGTGCCCGCAAAATTGAAAGTCAAAGAATGTAGACAGTTAACCAATAGCTAAGTGGATAATCAAAAAATATATGCATAAATTTAATATATATATATATATATATATATATATATATTATATATCATTATTTTCCGTTATTATTATCTGAAATCAGATAACATTTTTAAGTATGAATTTTATATCTCAATTCATTTATATCATTAATTATAATAACTTTTCAATCATGATTATTTAATCAATTTCCTCTACGTTCAATTCCCTCTACAGAAGTTATTGCCTCCCACTAGTCTTAGATACGATTGTCCATGGGCGGCCACTTGAGGGAGGATTCATGTGCATGCACTTGACGTCGTCAAGATTTTGGTAGGTGGCATGGATGCCGACCGAGTCATTAATTGGCAGGTGAGACGTCGAAATATGAGAGTAACTATCCTCATGTCCCTACTTCCTAGCCTGTACGGCACTTGTCTTCTTCTGCATTTATACCCATCGATATTTCTTTCTTTCTACAATAACTTTTTTTTTTTCTTTTTTGATGTAAATGGGTACAGCCTAGCCAGTACAGAGTAGCCCTTGACACTTGGCACGACAGTAACGTGCAGGCAGTACTGCTTTGTCGTAGCTAGATGAATGAATATACAGGTGAAGCATACCTTGATGTTTCCTTCCTTCCTCAAGATCCAACTAACCTGGGGCCTTGTTTTCAATGAAAACGAGACCCACCCGGAAGAACAGAGGTAGAAGACTCCATGGGGAACTTAAACAATTGGAAAAGTAGTGAATGGCTCTGTTTCTTACACTATTCGCGAGGGAGAGTGTTCCATTCTCCTTCCTTTTCTTTTGTCCAACAAAATAAACGAGGACAAGATTGATGGTCTTGGGATTGAAGATTCAGAGGAAATGCAAAAAATAACTCTAGCTTAATCATTGCTGCGACAAGAGCTTCTGTTTGCGACATCGACATTGTACTGTGAGATTGAAGGGATTCTTGTGGAGATAATGTAATTTGAGAATTGGATACCATTCTTGTGGGATAAATGGGCAAATTGCTGCACTTGTGTTTAGGAACATACATCTTCTTCCCTATAATGAGAACAGTCTTAACACAAGTCCCTTTGTGAAATTGTTTCTCATTGTTTTCATGCCAATGGAGTTTCTAATGCTCTTTAGGGAATCATGACTGTGATCTTGTCTATCATGACTGCAAATTGTCTTAAGTTTACTGCAAATTTTCTAATCACTGATCGTCCAAAATCATCCAGTAAGACATGCTCACTGTCTTCTACGAAGGATAGTGTAGAATGACAAAATAGTAGCCAATGTCTGAGTTTACAACAGATCTCTCTACATCATATGCTAAGCACAAAGAGAAGTCGATACAAAATACAACAGCTATCTTATTTATTTCCGTCTTTGTAATCCAGCAGCACTATCACCAACAAAACATCCAGTATCAAGAATCCTATCCTTAAAATTAACAGTGATTGAGTTTGCTTTTATTTAGTTTGAAATATCCAAATAATGGTAGCAGAAAGAGTTGTTCTGGCTTGTAATAAGACGAGATGGAAAAAAAAATCCATTGGCTTTAGCATATCGTGGGACTTCTGTCAGATGAATCCTTTCTGAGTCTCAATGACATTAACCTACAGGACTGCTCCTTCAACAAACTATCAACCGAAGGTGTCAGCCCTGGAATGATCCCATAATCATCACTATATTCTTCCATTCCCGGAACCAATAATTGCCATATCATGGCCCCTGCTCCAGCTCCATTTTTCTTTGCAGACTCGTAGATTTTGTCAAAGATGGATCTGTAAAAGGTAACCCTTTGAGAGTTTTCAAAATCCTTTGATTTTTTGGAGAGGCCAAACTCAGTGAACATGACTGGTCTATGCAGTTCCCGATCACCATCTTCAATGTGTGATGTCACCCATTTAGAAATATAATTGGTTTTCTCAGTAAAATTTGCTTTCAACAACCTACAAAGAGCAAAAAACTTCCTTCTAAGGCTCTATCAAATTAGATACAAAAGATATGTCCGTTATGCAAGCTCTTCATGCTTGATAATTAGCTATGGGAAATCTTTTCATTTTCCGTTCATGAACAATTTAGTTTAGTTTTCTAGAAGAACTACAAACAAGAGCATGCACTAAGTACCATTGATCAGGATATACATGCACAGAAGCAAAGTCGACATGGGAGATTTTGGAGTTGCTTAGGAAGTCAGATCCCAGAGTGCCATACCACTTCCCTGGATTGATACTTTGCTTCTCTTGTGAACTTACCGGTCCATAGAACCCCTCAAGTCCAATAGTCAAGAGGTGATTATGGTCAATTGATTTCACAAATTCAGACATGTCTTCAAACCACTCCTGCATTCATTTCCGTTAAAGTTACCAACTCAGAGCTTAAATGCTTGAATTAAGCAAAACTAACACTTGCAAAATTATGACAGGAAATATGTTGAGAATTGCTTAGTGGTGAAAATTTTGTTTGGCCGGTCACAGACAATAGTGGCATTTGTCATCTGCATAGTAATTAGTTTAACCTGATTACGGAACATTTATCTAAGTATGCAAAAAAAATGCAAACACCAAGACTACACATTTAATATGCAGATAAGGGTTGACATGACATGACATGATCTCCTGACTTTGTCATGTATGTGACTACCTGACCATATAGATGTGATTGCCGTATAGAAGCTGAAAGTCAACCCATCTAAAATTAAATAATTCATCTGAAATTCTACCCTTCAAAAACTCAATAATTCATCTGAAATCCTATAGAAATGAATCGACTACTTGTGGTCAGAAACAAAATCATACTTACAGATATTTCCAACTTATATGTATACACAGTGCCAACTGCAATAATAACCGTACCACGTTTGAGAAACTTTCTCATTTATCATAATTTTTTTGTCTGGCATTGCTGATCCTTCATTTCTTTCAAGGCAGATTAAATTGATGGCTAACTTGCCTTTAATTTTTGAGCTTAGGAATGACGAATAGATACAAATCTATATGAAAATATTAGGCATTAACTGAAGACAGCCCCAAGATTCAATAGCAAACTTTTATGAATATTATAAGTTCTTTTAGCATTGAATAACTGAGCATTACAAATCCATATTTATAAACATTTTCTTTATAGGGTGTATATTTTTTTTTCTTTCAGAAAATAAACCTTTTCACTATTCCTTTGTTATATATTGCATAAGACTGAATAAAATTCATATATATCACAGGACATACTTGGAGAGTGTCACCAGAAGAATCAGATGCACATTGTGGTTCATTCATCAATTCCCAAGCAAAGATTGTGGGATCATCTCTGTACTCTATTCCTGTTAAATGGTTCTTCCTTCTCAATATGGTCTGTAGATAAGGCATATCAGATCATAGAATCAGAAACATCACTCTGAACAACACATTTCATAGGAAAACTTTAGAACAAAATAATAAAATATATCCTTTCTCCATATATTCTTGCCCATTTAGCACTTAAGCCTAGCTCAACCAAGCTTTTGATTAAAACTTTGTAGGTGAAAGTAATCACATTAAACTTTGGTGATGCAAATTCAAGGTCAATATGAGGGATCAAAGACAAGGAACAAGGAACGAAGAAGAAAAAAAATAGAATTCATTGTTATCGTTCTAGCTGAATTGGCTTGCATATATAAATTATTTACTTGGATTTATGGTATAAAATCTCATAATTATAGTAACAACAATTATGGTATACAAACTAATTATGCTAACAGCTATGGTAGCACTGAATATGAAAGATATGGTATACCCTTATTGATTGGAATCAATTGTGAATTTGATTCCTAACTGCTACTTTGCATATTGCTAACGTTATACCTTACAAATCCAACAAAAGATGAGAAAAGTGGAGATTGGTTGTCAATAGGCTAAACATATGGTTTGGTAAAGATATCATCATGTGTGAAATATAGGGAACAAATAGTTGCTGATTCATCACATGTCCCTGAACAAAGTGAAATCAATTTCCACATGTTTTATGCTGGCATGAAAGACTAAATTTGCAGCAAGGTATGCCACTAACATTGTCACACCAAATTTAGGTGCAATAATGGAGGGCAAATGTAGCTCAAAGAGAAGAGATTGAAGCCGAATGACTTCAAATGTTGTCTTGGCAATAATTTTATGTTCATCTTCAATATTGGATCAAGACATGGTAGGTTGTTTTTTAGAGTGTCATGATAGATTTTGTTCAAGAAATATAGCAAACACATACTGGAATGTTAGTCATCAAAAGAACCACCCTAATTCTCCATCACTATAAGCACATATATCACTTACTAGTGACAATATGATAGGAGACCATGAAAAATAGTGTCTTTAAGGTGATGAATAATTCTTTTAACATTGACCAATGGGTGCATGCATAAACCAACAAGCACAGTTGATGACGAAAGCAAGATTAGGTTGTGTAATTATGATATATTGTAGGGCTCCAACAATACTTTGATAGGCTTGAGGATTAGTCACAGTAGTAGAAAATGTAGAGAAATGATACTTACACTAGTTTGTGTGAGACATAATGTGCGCCATCCATTTTTTTAAAACTCTTTTAAGAAGCCCAGAAATATGTTTACTTTAAGAGAGAAATATCCTTTTTAAATGCAAAGGGAGCTCAATGCCAAAAAGAAATCAAGACCTGCCGAAGTCCTGAATAAGAAATTTCATGGTTAAGAGACATAGTAGAGTGTTGATGCCTTCATTATCATTGTCACTTATTAGAATGCCATTTATATACATAAGAACATATATTGTAGAGCTAGTGCTACTCCTATAGAAGAGAGAAGAATCAGTCTTAAAAATAAAAGCATGCTCGAGTAGCTTGTTGAAGGGCATATATGGATTTCTTAAGTTGGCATACACGTGTTGATGATGAAGGGGGTAACATTTCCCTCCTCAATTAGAGTGAAGAGATCCCCAATCAGAGTGAAGAGAGTATTTTGCAACCAAAATAGCATCCAACATGTGTTTGGGAACATGATGAGTTGCTCCATAATCTAGGTACCATCATGTAGTCGAGAACACTGGTGGTGTCATATAATGAGTAATCATAGTAGAGAGTACTCCAAAGTACATTGTAGAGTGTAGTCTATTGCCTCGAGGAGGAGGTTAAAGTTTGAGGTAGTGATGCAAAACCACCAATAAATTTGAGTTAAATCTCTTATAACATTCATTAGGCAAAGTGTCCAGTGGTGAAATAGGACTAATGTCTTGGACCTCGTCGTCACCCTTGACCTCTTCCACCTTTATTGCTTTGATCGCCTTTTATTGGGATTGCTTCAGAAGTCTTGCTACTCACATGTACTGAAGGAAGAAGAGAGTTTGGAGTCCACTAAAATTTAAGTTGTAAAAGGTGTTCATGAGAGGACAACATACCATAAAGTGATCCATTGATGTGAATGCATAATAGCCAACAGTCCTGCCTGATTGTATATTCATTAATGAAACTATTGCCACATTCCACGGAATGTAGTTGCATTTGGAGGTGTTGGATGCAGGCTTGAAAATGAGATGTAAAGGATTGAGCAAGGGTCCCCCAGACTCAACCATAACCATCAAGCCTAACAACCAAGTATAGGTTTGGTGAGTGTCAAGATTAGGCACGTTGAAACTAGTTGATCTTTTTTAGCCCAATCGTTATAGGATGAATCATCAGCTTGCAAAGTTTGATGGAACATGTAGTTCTGATAGCGCAAAGGATGGTGGTCGAGGCTTCCATCATGCAAAGGAGGCCGGTTGGGACTTCAATTGTGTGGAGGAGGACATTAGAACTTCGGTCACGTAGAGGAGGCGGTCGTCGATTGTAATTGCTAGAAGAGGGCAATCAACAGTTGGTTGTGGTGAGTGTCAAGATTAGTTGATCCTTCTTTACTGAAACATCATAGGTTGAATCATCTGCTTGTAAGATAAGATGGAAGATGCAGCTTTAATCATGTGGAGGACAATGGTCACGGCTGCCATCGCACAAAGGAGGCCAACTAGGGCTTAAGTTGCATGGAAGACAGTCATAACTTTGGTTAAGCAAAGAATGCAGCCATCAATTGTGCCTTCCAGAGAGGGTGACCAACAATTAGTTGCAGTCAAATGAAGAAGGTTGGTCATGGCTTCATTCACACACAGGAGTGTCAACTGTTGTTGGCTATAACTGATCTCAATGGCTCAATCTCTCTAATACCATGAGTGAACAAAGACAAAGAATGAAGAAGAGAATGAGAATAATATTCTTTGTTATTGTTGTAGCCAAATAGGCCTATATATACAAATTGTTTAAGCATATTTATTTATGATATACAATCTCATAATTACGGTAATAACAACTAAGTATACAATCTCATAATTATGGTAACAGTAAGGTGGCACTAAATTCAAATTAATTGGAATCAATTGTGAATTTGATTCCTAAATACTACTAATGCTACTAATGTTTGCCCCCGGGGCATAGTTGAGTTGGTTACGATGGAGCAGACTTGCTGAAGTAGGCAAGGGTCGAATCTCGACGAAGCCGAGGCAATGCCCTCCCCCGTCGTGGCCAACTGCAGCTTCTCGATTTACCTCCTCATAGATGATTGTGGAGCCGACCGTGTGGTGCCGCTGGAGTAGCGAATTCCACCTTTTACTGAAGAGGATCCACGTGACAAGTCCTTACCCAGTCAACAGGGAGTCCGAGTGGCATGCTCTAGGACTTGGTCAATGTAGGGATTATGTGGCAGCATCCGACCCCCCGAACCCGTTCAACTTCGAAGCCGATCCGGCTTGTTGACTTGTCAAGCAACCGACCTCTAGACCTGCTGACCTCCTGGCTTGGTGATTTCCGAAATCGCCGAGATGTCGACCTTCCGAGTTCCCGGCATGTGGCGGTTACTAACATTAAAGGACATAGTGGTTACTGTAATTTAAGGACATGACAGTTACAACGACACCCTTTAATGACCCTTTAACAAACCTTTAATGCCCCTTTAATAAGGAGAGTCTCTTGGGCATCTCTCTATAAAGGTAAGGGGAACAAAGGAAGAGGGGGAGCATTGATACTATCCTATATGCTCTACTATTTCATTTACTTTACTACATTTCTTATCCTTTTCTCCACTATGTTTTACTCTCGACAGGAATCACCATGCTACAGGAAGAAATCTAGGAGAAGGCCTCAACGTCATCATTATTGGATGCCGGAAGACCACATCATCGTGGTGGGATTTCCAGACCGGAACAACTACTTTGCATATTGTTGTCATTACAATCTCCACCCCACCAAAAATTTGTTAATTTAGTACCAAGATTTGTAGTATGAGACAAGATAAAATTGTATCACTGAACCTATATTTTCAAATAAATAATAAAAAAGATTGCTCCGAGTGAGGAAAATCCATTTATTTCGAAGGGAAAAATATACAAACATCATGTTTCTGCTGATATACAAACTTGCTACTCTTATGGACTAATCGAGGGAAAAGTTATTACCTTCAAGTAAATCTTGAAGTACTTTCGGATTGTGGGATCAAAGAAGAAAGAGTCATTTGAAGAACTCAGCCCGATTCCTTCGTCCCATGCCCATTTTACATATTGTGTTTTTCCACCGTAATGCTGCAAATTGTTCACCAAGCTAAGAAGCAACCTGATTCCATGTCTTCTTGCTTCCACAATTACCCAATCCAATGCCTGCCACAAACAAAATTTTAACAAAATAAAAATGCTATCTTCCTATCAATCAGAACTGTGAGAAAAAAGAAAGACCTGATTCCTTATTCTTGGAACATGGTGATAGTACACAACAAAAGACACTTCCTAGCTCCAAACCCCTAACAACAGAAAGCAAGGAGCATAAAGCAATATATGATTTGATACCCTGAAGACGCGCTCATCGAAGATGCCAAGGGAAACCTGCAGTGCGTGGTAGGTTCCGTCATTGAACGCCCATGTCCTGCAGACCGTCATCCCCATCTTTGCGCCGATCTGGAACATCTCCGTAACCCTCGACTTGCTGAACTCCTCCGCCGCTTGGTCCAGCATCCAATACGAATTCCAGCCATTGACGTAGAACGCCCTCCCATCCACCACGAACTGGGTTCCATTCCTCTCCACAAAGCTCATCTCCGCAAGTCCCGGAGAAGGCTTGAAGTCCCCAAAGGAGAGGTAGACGAAGGCCACAAAGAAGGCGACTCCAACAAGGGGATAAGTTAGGACACTCCCTGATCTCATCCTGGTGAGGCCCGGGAAATTCTTAAGCCAGCCGCCGACGCCGCCCTGCCTCCTGGGGCTCATCGTCGCAGCTGGTGGAGCAACCGTCGCAGGGATCGAGCTCTGCGAGTGCAGGATGAAGAAAAAGACATACTACTAAAAAATTATATATATATATATATATATATTTATTTATTTTAAAAAATTGTCCGCGATTTTTCTTGTCTATATTATATAATAAAATCTAAATTTTTTAGAGAAAATGCTCGGAAATATGGAAAATTAAAGAAGAAAATTAAAAATTAAGAAAAAAAACAAACTGTTTCCGTTGTCGAGTTGCAAAGATCCGTCACTCTAATAGTTTCATAATTCATCTCATGATTATATATATATAAAAATAAATTAAAAAATTATAATTGATCATAATAAAAAAATTATAAATTATTTATGTGCCAACGAATATTGTTGGTGGTTGTTCTTTCTTACCAAATAAAACCGAAATATTAATAATAGTTGATATACTGAATAAAGTGGTTGGTGAAAGGTAGTAGGAATCTTTAATTCACCCAATCATTTATAGTGCGATTTGGTTTGGCAAGTGAGCTGACGCAGTCTTTGCTCATCCAAATTTAATGGGCGAAGTTGGGAGTTTTTAGTGCGTTTGGTGTTACGGCATCAAATTCCATCTAACTATACAAACTTTGAATACAATCAAACTCAAGGAACCATCCTTGTCCATCGAAAAATAAGACTTGCAACAATCTACTTCCACAAAAAAAGTAGAATTCGCCATCTCAACATCCCCACACGGTTGGTCCCACGATCATCTTTGAGGAGGTAAATTGAGAAACTATAATTGACCACGACGGAGAAGGGTATCATCTTGACTTCACCGAGATTCGAACTCTTGCCCACTTTTGTAACTTTCTCCGTCATAACCAATTCAGTTATGCCTCGGGGACAGACTTACAACAATCTAGCATCATGCCTAGGTAGTCTAGTGAAGCGAATTGTGATAACCAATGTGGGCGTAAGTTGTTGACAAACTAGGTTCGTGCATGATAATTGATATGAGGGAGAGGAGAATCTACCCATGATTAAATTAAGTCAAAGTCAAGCTGAGTTGGAGGTCAAAATGATGAGAGGACTTAAGCTTCTCAACACTTACAACCAACCAAGTGGATTCAATACTTGCTCTAGCCTCTTTGAAGGTCCCAATAAGGAAATCATGGCTTTTTATTTCACCCGCACAAAGCCGATCTCTCAATGTCGAACGGAGATGCTACTGTTTGCTTTTGCGACGTGACTGAGTGGGGAGACCGAGCTATAAATTGGGCTACGCTCGTTTGGATCCGATTGTTTGTTTGGCACAGCCCACAATAAAAATAAGGTTGTGTCGTATCAAACTCAACTGGCCCATGGGCGAGGTCTAAATTAGATCTGCTCACGGGTCGGATTCGATTATTGTTTATAGATATAATATTTGTTAAAAAGAATTTCGTTGTCAGAATTCGAATCGAAGATAATGCACTCACACGAAGTGAACTCCAATCCCTCGACGAACTCAGCCAACTCGAGATCAGCCTAGCCCGCCTCTCATTCTTGAATCGATTTTGAATCGTGACGGATTAGACCTTGTACTGGAGTCGTTGGGCCTGACCCTCAATCATGCGAAATTGGAAAGTGTCCATCACACGCTATTTGTCTGCATTAATTGTTCGACGGCCTGGCGAACCATCCTCGTGCGACGAAGCCAACTACCAAGTATACCACCTACCAAAGCATGGGCACGTAGGACGCCACGTCGTCCTCGCAACGAAACCTACCCCCATCCCACTCCCACGTCGGCCCTAATTATCAGAAGTACATTCCATCATTATCAGAATAAAAAATTAAAACAGAATTTTTTACTATATTTTTTATTTTTAAAATAATCTTATTTGATTTTTTTATCAATTTTATTAAAATTACTTATTACAATATTATAAAAGCCATCTAATTTCATCTGCCGTATTATAATAAATTTAAAATTAATGTTTTTTAATAAATAAAGTAGAAATATATTAGTGCGCCTATATGTACCTACTTAGACAAACTGATTTTGGAAGGAAAAATATAAAGAAATTAAATAGAATTAAGTTATTTCTCATCTCAATTTGGTTTTTACAAATAGATTATTTTATTTTATTTTCCCATTTTACTTCTAGCCATAAATTTGAATGTACACATATTAACTTAAATTTTAATCTTTTCCATATGGCATTACTAAGTTTATCCTTCCTCAAAGTAGTAATATAATAATTTTAATTTATAATATTACCATTTCAATTTTGCGCAAATCTAATTACGATTTATTAATATGAGAAAAAACAAATAAAATGTTATCAAATAATGAATTTGATTAATTTTAATAATATTTTATTATGCAGATATTTTTGGAATAAAAAAAAGTTCATGTATTGTTAAAAAAGGGAATCGCCTCTTATACGATTTCACATCGCGGCATAAAATATATGGACTCGTGAATCAATATAAAAATTTGGTTTAATTGTTACGGTATTTAAATTATGATTTTATATGGATAAATAAGTCAAGTTTTTGGCGATGAGCTGTCAGTGTGGTCCTGCGGATCTGATCCCCTATTTAATCCCCGACGCATCGACGGAACCTCAACGACGCCGTCGCCGCCATCTAACGCTCCGCCCTCTCCGTCCGCCGCACCGCCCTTTCAAGCCCTAGGCTCCAGGCAAGCTCTCTCTTCTCGTCTCCCCTTCTTCGGTTTCCTTTTCTTCCCCCCCCTCACCTGCATTGGCCACAGATCTGACGGATCGCTGGCGATCGGCTTCGCGACGTTTTTGTGAATTTCCTCTTGTACTGCAAGCTTCGGATTACGTTGTTGAACGGATTTGTCGCTGTTTACAGGATAGACGAGCATGGCGAGCTACACGCCAAGGAACATCCTCATCACTGGGGCCGCCGGCTTCATCGCCTCCCATGTCGCCAACCGCCTGGTCCGGAACTATCCGCACTACAAGGTGGTGGTCCTTGACAAGCTCGACTACTGCTCCAACCTCAACAACCTCAACCCCTCCCGTGCCTCCCCCAACTTCAAGTTCGTTAAGGGCGACATCGCCAGCGCCGACCTCGTCCAGTTCCTCCTCGTCACCGAGTCCATCGACACCATCATGCACTTCGCCGCGCAGACGCACGTCGACAACTCCTTCGGAAACTCCTTCGAGTTCACCAAGAACAACATCTACGGCACCCACGTCCTGCTCGAAGCCTGCAAGGTTACTGGCCAGGTCCGCCGCTTCATCCACGTCAGCACGGACGAGGTCTACGGCGAGACCGACGAGGACGCGGTGGTCGGAAACCACGAAGCGTCGCAGCTGCTGCCCACGAACCCCTACTCCGCCACCAAGGCCGGCGCGGAGATGCTCGTGATGGCCTACGGCCGCTCTTACGGCCTCCCCGTCATCACCACGCGCGGCAACAACGTCTACGGGCCCAACCAGTTCCCGGAGAAGCTGATCCCCAAATTCATTCTCCTCGCGATGAGGGGTCAACCACTCCCCATCCACGGTGACGGGTCCAATGTGAGAAGCTATCTCTACTGCGAGGACGTCGCTGAGGCCTTCGAAGTAGTCCTCCACCGCGGCGAGATCGGCCATATCTACAACATCGGCACCAAGAAGGAGCGCAGGGTAGTCGATGTGGCCAGGGACATCTGCGGGCTCTTCAATTTGAACCCCGATTCCCACATTAAGTTCGTGGACAACCGGCCCTTCAACGACCAGAGGTACTTCCTCGACGACCAGAAGCTGAAGAACTTGGGCTGGTGCGAACGGACGACATGGGAGGATGGGCTGCGGAAGACGATGGAGTGGTACACCAGCAACCCCCAGTGGTGGGGTGATGTCTCCGGCGCATTGGTGCCGCATCCCCGGATGCTGATGATCCCCGGAATCATCGGGCACGAAGCCTCCAAGGACAAGAATTCGCAAACTAGCATCAATTTTAATCAAACAGGAATGCTGGTCCCTGCTCCCAAGAACACTAAACCTTCTCTCAAGTTTCTGATATATGGTAGAACAGGGTGGATCGGTGGCTTGCTCGGGAAGATTTGTGAGAAGAAGGGCATACCTTTCGAGTACGGAAAGGGCCGTCTTCAAGAGCGCTCGCAGATTGAATTCGACATCCAGGCGGTGAAGCCAACACACGTTCTTAATGCTGCAGGCGTGACTGGCAGGCCCAATGTTGACTGGTGTGAGTCTCACAAGACGGAGACGATCCGCACCAATGTGGTGGGCACTCTTACTCTTGCAGATGTCTGCAGGGAGCATGGCTTGTTGTTGCTGAATTATGCTACTGGATGTATCTTTGAGTATGATGGTGCACATCCAGAAGGGTCAGGCATTGGTTTCAAGGAGGAAGACAAGCCAAATTTTACTGGCTCATTCTACTCGAAGACTAAAGCTATGGTAATAAAGATATTAGGGGGGGTGCTCAAACAAAATCATTTCCTAGTTGATTTTTGATCTTTTCATTTCTTGCAATGCAGGTCGAAGAACTTCTCAAGGAGTATGACAATGTGTGCACGCTAAGGGTTCGAATGCCGATCTCATCAGACCTCAAGAACCCTCGGAACTTCATCACCAAGATTGCCCGTTACAACAAAGTGGTGAACATTCCCAACAGCATGACCATCTTGGATGAGCTTTTGCCAATTTCTATTGAGATGGCCAAAAGGAACTGTCGAGGAATTTGGAACTTCACAAACCCTGGTGTGGTCAGTCACAATGAAATTCTGGAGATGTACAAGGAGTACATTGACCCCAGCTTTGAGTGGGTTAACTTTACCTTGGAAGAGCAGGCCAAGGTGATTGTGGCACCCCGGAGCAACAACGAGATGGATGCTTCAAAGCTGAAGAAAGAGTTTCCCGAGCTACTCTCTGTTAAGGAATCACTCATCAAGTATGTCTTTGAGCCAAATAGCAAGGCCCCTGTTGGTGGAGAAGCCAAGTGAAACTTATTTTCCAGTGGCACCATCGAATTCAAATGTCGATCCTTGTTCTTGGTATACACGCTGTCAGGCAATCTCTTGTGATCGTAATAAGTATTGTAATTTTCATATGTTGGCCGGTTGAATTACAAACATGTTTGTCATTTACCTAGCCACAACAGACAGTCTCTATGATTAGGACATTGATATTCTCTAATATTTTAATGCTGTTATGCTTGTCCTGTTTGTTTCTTTTTATCCAGAAATCATTGTGCGTTCTTGAACAACGCAGTTCTATACCTTCATATTTTATGACCTCGTGGGGAAAAAACACATTATATCAGTCTTCAAGTCTATCCTTTTCTGAGGGAGGAGAAAAGGTAATTAAAAAATGCATTTCAATGATTCATGTGTAATTTTATAATTATTGTTTATACTGTGTATGTTGCATTTGTTGATATAAAAAACAAGGACACTAATAGTTATTGAATATTTTATCTGAGTGTGATTGCTTCTAGCATCCTTTTAATCTTTTCTTTTATGCAGATCAGTGGAGGTTCAGCGCATCCATATTAGAATATTGATTTGGAGAAGGAAGATCAACAAGATACTCTTATGAAAAGCTTTTGTGAGGTGAGGCAGACTCTTCATGTGATACACATTTAAAATAATATGTGTTTGAGTTGCAAGAGTGTAAATATAGTTCCACATTTAAAGTACATAAAAAAGATTATGGGGTTAAAAGGATAGAAAATATCTCCATTAGAATGAAGCCTTTTGGGGGAGCCAAAGAACAAAGTCATGAGGGTTTAGGCTCAAAGTGGACAATATCATGTCATTGTGAAGATATTTTGATTCTATCGGTTTTAACAAGTGGTATCAGAGCGAGACCGCTCTTCACCGGACTAACCGCCGGATGAGTCATGATCCAGATCTAACCATGTGGTTTGAACCTTAAATAAAGAAGGTGGGTGCTCTCGTGTCCGAATCAAGAGGACCAGACACAAGATGAGCCATGATCCAGATCTAACCATGTGGTTTGAACCTTAAACAAAGAAAGTGGGTGCTCTCGTGTCCGAATCAAGAGGACCAGACACAAGATGAAAAATCCTAGTAGGTCGGATGGACCAAGGGGCAAAAGTCCCAGACACCAGGTGAAAAGTTCTAGTAGGTCGGATGGACCAAGGGACAAAAAGTCCTAGTTGCGACTAGGTGGGAAGCCCTAGTAGGTCGGATGGACCAAGGGACAAAAAGTCCTAGTTGCGATTAGGTGGGAAGTCCTAGTAGGTCGGGTGGACCAAGGGACAAAAAGTCCTAATTGCAACTAAGTGGGAAGTCCTAATAGGTTTTAGGGGGTCTGTGGTCCTTTGTTTTAGGGGGGATTGTTGGGTTGCAAGGATAGGTTTTCCTTTTACATCCTTAGTTGCAGGTGGACCAAGGGACAAAAAATCCTAGTTGCGACTAGGTGGGAAGTCCTAGTAGGTTTTAGGGGGTCTGTGGTCCTTTGTTTTAGGGGGGATTGTTGGGTTGCAAGGATGCAAACATAGTCTCACATCTAAAGTACATGAAAAAAGATCATGAGATTAAAAGGATGGAAAGTATCTCCATTGGAATAAGGTCTTTTGGGGATGTGGTCCTTTGTTTTAGGGGGATTGTTGGGTTGCAAGGATGCAAACATAGTCTCACATCTAAAGTACATGAAAAAAGATCATGAAATTAAAAGGATGGAAAGTATCTCCATTGGAATAAGGTCTTTTGGGAGAAGCCTAAGAATAAAGCTATGATGATTTAGATTCAAAGTGGACAATATCATGTCATTGTGAAGATATTTTGATTTCATCGGTTCTAACAATATGCTTGTCATGCAACTGCTGTGATTAACATTTTAAGATTAGTAAGTTTTATATTTATATTCATATTATCAGGAAACAAAATATGATTGTGAATCAATGCTGAATGTAAGCTGTTACTTGAGCCCAAGTTGAGTCATCATCGCAATCCAATATTGTACTTGATACAGTGCTTATGAGTGGTAGAAACAAAAAAGAAAAATAAAACATATATCTTTGATCGTGACACACATGAAATGTGCCATTGCAGACTACAGTGACAATTCAAGACCAACTTGATCTTGTTGAAATCCATAAAGTCGTTCTCATTCTAACTCAAGTCACGAACCTTAACTGATTTGATCCCTACATAAGCTATCAAGATACCAATGCAATCAAATGTACTCGAAACAAATTCTAAAAATTAAAAAAATAAATTTTATAGATTACAATATTATTAACATGCGGACAGAGACCATTCCACGCTTCAGATCATCTCAGACACACGATCACGGACGGTGGGTCCGCCGTCGTCCCCACAGACCTTACTCGTGTGGCCGCCTTACGGATCCGCTCCAAACGCGCTTGCAATGAGAGCTCGATGAGGCGCGTTTAGAGCCTTCAGACACGGGAGATCTTGCACGCGAATTCTTCACATGCCACAGCACGAGATCCTTTCTATACATTGCTGTCGGATCCAGGTCCCTCACCGGCGACCTGCTACCCGGCGGGAAGCCACGTCATCCGTGACGTGGTCCCTGCTTCGGCTCCTCCGCAAGCACACGTCGAAGTCGGTGGTGGTCCCGCTTTTACCGTCTTCTCCGCCAATGGGAGCCTGCGGAGGAGGATAGCTATTGCAGTCGCGCGGTGTAACGCAACGGCTCCGAGGGGCGATTTTTGTGGCCGCCGAAGTGGGAGTGCGAGCGCGACCGTCTTCGTCGTTGCTCCACAAATCCCTAAAAGCAAATTTGAGAGCATCGAATTCTTGATGCGCTTTTCTTTGTTATCCTCGATCTTGGTCCATCTTTTTTCTTGTTCGAAAGCTCTCGTTGATTGATTGGCGGGAGGGGAGAGATGAAGATCCAGTGTAATGCGTGCGGGGCGGCGGAGGCGGTGGTGCTCTGCTGCGCGGACGAGGCAGCGCTTTGCTGGGCCTGCGATGAGAGGGTGCACGCGGCCAACAAGCTCGCAGGGAAGCACCAGAGGGTGCCGCTGCTCTCCGATGGGGCTGGTGGAGGCGGCAGTTCTTCCTCTCGCGGTGTTCCCAAGTGCGACATCTGCCAGGTACGAGTGTCGATCTACTTTACCTAATCGTTCTTTTTTGAGCTTTTCTGGGGAGTTATAGTCGAGTTTCGATATCTCTGTTTTTATTCTCTTCCTGCTCTGTGGTTGATCAATGAAATATCTCTTTTATTTGCTTCAGTATGTAGTTCAAGCCTCTAATTAGCTACCGGAGTTGAATCTCTACTTTTCTAGTGGAACTTTTGCAAATATATGACGCATGAAAAGTATTGCTGAGATGATAAGTGATTCAGACTAGATAAGGTTGAAGGTAAGAACAGTAACATCACTTAGTAGAATTCACCATCTTAATCCACACACTTACAAAACCAAATCCCATGTCTCCAAAATGCAGAATAACCTCCACTATAAGCACGTTATGAAGTTTTCATCTTCCTTAACAGAACAACACGCTTAAAGAAAAAAGGCAAGACTAGTCTAATATACAGAAGCCTACATTCTCAAAAAGAATCGAAGTCTAATATATATGTATAATATGGGAGAAAAGGTAAAATTGATGCAACCCTAATTGCTACGTGTAAAACAAAATTAACACGGGTTTTATTAGACACTTGGGCAATTGCGTGCCTATTGTGCCCAACATGTAGTCATATCCAACAATTTTCACTCTCCATCTGAAACTCCAAGGCAAATACTTTAGAATGGTTTTGCTTCTCATAGCATGCTCCACCACTGCACTTGGTAAAGTCAGTCTGATCCACATACTTGAATCCACCTTGGTCGAGCTTGCATGCAACTAATTCAATCAATGCCTCTATTCTATTATGGAGGGAGGTCCTCTAGATCTATCCACCCACAAATAAATGAGAAATTTGTTATTGCCAATCTAATGGGATGTGCTGTGCCATATGATTACTCTGCATGTGCTCATTATTTCATGTTGTCGTGGGGATGTCTCTAGATGATACAGACTCTTTTGTAACCTTGTCATGTTGAGTTGCATGTCACTCTCAAAACATTAGAAACCGATCTGTAATGTTGTTGTTACATGGACTTGTCATGTTGATATTTAACAGGCTTGTAATTTTGCAAGATAATCTAGTTAGCATGCTTTTTTTTCAACTAAAAAAAATTTCTGGTTTTTTTTGTTTTGCTATAACTTTCTTTCTGCTGTTTGTGTCTCTATTCATTCTTCCTTTTCTCTTTGAAGTCCAAACACTTCGAACTAAGCTTATTTCTTTGCAGGAAGCTTCTGGTTACTTCTTTTGCTTGGAAGATCGTGCTTTGCTTTGTAGGAAATGTGATGTCGCTATACACAGGACAAACCCATATGTGTCTGCTCACCAGAGATTTTTACTAACAGGGGTGCGAGTGGGCCTTGACCCTGCTGAACCAGCTGCTCCTCTCGCTGACCCACAATTTCATGTTTCAGGAAGGCCTGTCAGATCACAATCCAAACAATTGCCCAGTGTAGGATCACAATCCAAACAATTGCCCAGCAATAGTAATCCTGTGGTCTCCCATGACACTAATGGGGTATTATCTAGCCAAATGCCCAAGGATGGAGGTGTAGTGGCAAATAAGGCCCCAGTCACAGGATTCAATATGCCTGGCAGTATATTGGATTGGCCTTTAGATGAGTTCTTTAGCTTCCCAGAGTTTAACCAAGCTTTTGGTTTCACTGAGCATAATTCTTCGAAGGTAGGCCTTGTAAAAGGGCATATAGAATTTTTTTCAGAGTTTACTTGTGTGATGATTAATAATATCATTTGTTTGACAGGCTGACAGTGGAAAGATTGGAAGCTCTGAAGGATCATCACTTCATCTCACCACTGACGATGATGTAGATGCTAGCGAATGCTTGGGGCAGCTGGTTCCTGAGTATCCATGGAGAG
Source organism: Curcuma longa (assembly GCF_044706935.1). Classification (NCBI taxonomy): domain Eukaryota; kingdom Viridiplantae; phylum Streptophyta; class Magnoliopsida; order Zingiberales; family Zingiberaceae; genus Curcuma; species Curcuma longa. The sequence goes on along the minus strand of NC_133862.1, from coordinate 11,187,100 downwards.
TTCCAGAAATTCCTTCTCCACCAACTGCATCCGGACTCAGCTGGCAAAGAACCCGCCATTATCCTGCTGCATCTGATACTGTTTTTGTACCCGACATATGCTCTTCCCATAATCCTACCTATCTCACTCCATCAATAACTCAAAAGCGCAGTCAACGTCGGCAGGGATAATGAGTCTGAGAGGTGACTCAAAAAAGTATGGAACCAGCTTAGTAATGTAAGAATGCATATTGCGAAGATATATAACTTAATCTGGCAGTTATGTTATTTCATGTTGTATCTAAGTCATCAACTGCATTGGTCATGTTTGCTCCGCATTCGCATTTCCTCATGTCAGTTCAATAGGCTGAAGGAGTTCCAGCAATTACCGATCTATGATTCTGGTATTTCCAGAAGCCTAATATATGTTTTGGATAATGAACTTGCAGCAGAGAATTAGCCCACCCTACCTCTAGTTCTGGTTTCATGGTCTGTCATCATTTGTTCAAAGGTAGTTTATTACACATGAGACATTAGAGTTGCCAAATAGATCGATCAGCAATTTGTTGCTCTTATGTATATCTTCCAGTGTTTCATGTGAAGATAGCTAAAGGCATGTTTGACCTTATATTGTATATAGTATGCAAATGACACAGCTCATTTATAACATAGATCATTTTTGACATCATTGACACGATACGAACGCATATCAAAAGCCAGTTTTAATTAACTGTGATGTTATTAGTCATGCCTTAGAAATTGCACCATTCAGCTATCAAACCACATAGAAATTGCACTTGTTCTTGTAGCATGGAGTCAAGGGGAGTTGTTCCTTGAGCTCTTGAGGAAAGATCCACTCTTGGTGATCTCTCGAAGTGGCTTGTTGGTGAACCGGATGAGGTTGTATGCCCATGCCCCTGCTATAGTTCCACAAACTGGTCCGACGATGTAGATCCAGATCCCCGGCCAGTGGTTCGCCACCAGTGCTGGCCCCAAGGTCCTCGCCGGATTCATGGATGCCCCTGATATAGGCCTGTGAAGTGCAAAGGTTTGTCTGAGGTTAGTAAATTGAATAGATTGTTTCATGTATTTTGACAACTTGAGATACAAGTTATATTTGAATATTCCATGAGTTGGTTAATTAATTAGCATTCCATACCCGGAAATGAAAACGTTCAGTAAGATAGTGGCACCAACAGCAAGCCCTGCTAATTCTCCAATCTGAACACAAGAAATGACAAATATCATTTTGGAACGAGAAGTAGTTGACGAATTCATCAACATGATAATATGATTCATTACTGCTCTGTTGTCAGTAGCCACACTGGAGATGACAAACATCAGATAGAATGAGGTGATGAACTCGATGACGAGAGACTGCACGGCGGAGCCTGTGGGTGTCGTTCCCGGGAAGTGTTCGAGTCTGCCCCCAAACATCAAACGCAGTGTTCCACTGGCAAGGGTTGCAGCGAGAAGCTGAGCAAACACGTAAGACGGCACCTGCGACGATAGAAGAAGTGAGATAGTCGACCTTGATATATATCTATGCGTGTGGTGTGTGCATGCTCAAAGTAGGAGAGACCTGCTTCCATGGGAACCTCCGGCATGAAGCAAAGGCAATGGTGACGGCAGGATTCAGATGGGCGCCGGAGATGTGGCCGACGGAGTAGATCATGACCGTGACGGCGAGTCCCCACACGACGCATACGCCAGGGAATGTGATCATTCCCTTGCTCAAGTTGACGGTGACCGAAGCACAGCCGGCGAAAATGAGGAAGTAGGTGCCGAAAATTTCAGCAAGAACCTGTAAGAATTGATGACATGCAGAAAGATCAAAAAGAACACGATTTTTACAAACCGCAATATGGTCAAACAGAAGCATGGAGAAAGCATCATCACCTTCTGCACGAAGGGAACAGATAAGTTAATGCCACAGCCTCTGTCAGAGGAGCTCCCATATCCCTGCTCAGGAGTAATGACGACACTCTCCTCTCTCCCATTGATAACACCACCTCCCTCTTCCATGAATCTCTCTTGCCTTCCACCGTCCTCCCCTTGCTTTGCCATCTCTCTCTCTGTCTCTCTCTCAGGTGTTGCAGAAGACTGATCTGTGAAACTCTCCTTAATAATTTCATTGATGCATCATGAGTTGACTCCTTTCTAATTCTAGTTTTGAGAAATTCTTTTAATGCATTTCAAAAGACTCTCCTTGCACTCATCAAACACAAGCAAAAGTGTTCGACTGATAGTCAATTAAATAATTTCGGTTACAAATATTTAATTATAATTTCAAAAAATAATTATGGATAAATTTAGAAAATATTAAGATCCGTGCAATAGTGTCTTTTAGCAAGAACATAAAGTCTTCATGATTATTAAATATTTTTGATTAAAAGTATTTGACAACCTGACTTAAAATAACTTAAAATTTGAAAAAAAAAATAGAAATAGACTCAACAAATAATAAAATTATAGGGTACAACAATCAATTAAATATTATTTTAATCAAATGCTAATTAAAAACTAAATTAATTATATAAGTAGAGTACTTATGCAATTGCTAATTAAGTAATTTCCGAGACTACTAATTATTTTAAAATAAATTTAATTTCTAATTATCTAAGAGTTTATAATCAAATTATTAATTAATTAATTATCAATTAAATAGGAGATAAATTAATCATTTAATTAATTTTAAATTTAAAATGTACCTATCTTTTCAAAATATTATTAAAGGTAAAACTGATAATTAAATAGTAATGAAATATTGCATGGATTAATTTATTTTAGTGCTTTAATTATTCAAGTTAATTAATTAATTAATAATTAATGAGGGTTTAATTTATTAATTTAATGGATTAAGTGAAGTTATGTATAGAAGTTGATTAAATTATATAAATTTAATTATTTGAAATAATTAGTAATTAAATAATCAATCTATTTCTAATTAATAATCAAGTAGCTAGAATAACATCCAATTGATTATTAAGGTTACCAAAAGTGTTGTTGCAAGCCTTTTCTTTTATTGTTTTCTTTTTAATGTTTATTTTTAAAATTTATTTTAATTAAATAATTTTGAATTCGACAAATCTAATCTATATCAACTTGAGATTATTGGCTAATTGCACTTCTAATTAATTTTTTTTCAATTTTTTTTGTCTATCCTATTAATTAATTTTTTCATAGGAGGTGAACATTGCTCTTGTTTAACTCAATTAATGTTTTGCTTGGATGGGATGAGAGAAGGTCCATTAACGAAGAGGAAGGGAGGAGAAGGAAGGAAAAAAGAAGAGAACTAAAATATTTATATTGTTTCTTTTATTTGAAAGAGGTGGAAGGTTTATTAATGTAACATGTATTACTTTTTTTTAAGAGGAAAGGAATGAAAATGAAGATTAAATATATAAAGTTAAAAAAATACTTTTACTTTTTGAAAAAGACAATTTCAGGTAGAGGACGAATATGAAATGTCTTAAAATAAATAACACATGTTCTTTGGATAAGTCTCTATTTTTGGAGGAGAAGAAAAAGAAGATTAGAGTTATCTGTCTTTGTTCTCTAAAATCTTATCCTTGAAGAGATGTACGACAAGGGGTGGCATCGACATCGTAGAGTACGAGCGGTTAGACATTGGACAGTGACAACGCACATTGTGTGAGAAACGACGACGCAAAAATAAGATATCTAAATAGATAAATTAATTTTAGAATTAATATTTTAAAATAAAGATAAAATTAAATAAAATATTTTTGATTTTTTTTCCTTTCTTATATCTTAAATTGGAGTGTAAAAAATTCTAATAATTCATGAACATGCAAGAATAAAACTTACCCTTCTCTTTCATTCCCTTTTCTAACTTACTCTATCCTAAATAAGTGTCAAATTCTCCTTCTCCTTCTTTATCCTTCTCTCCCCTTCTCTTACCTCCTCTGAAACAATTAAAGCGTAAAAGGGAGGAATATAAATTGCAGATGAATTCTATTGTCATGGGAGAGCCATATCAGTTCGTAGGAAAACTCTGATTGAGCTGCTCTTCCACCATTAACAAAAGGAAAGGCCCGATAGACAAATCCAAAGGAAAAACGTCTACCTTTAGAATTAATTAATAAGATTAGCATATGAACACGAATTAACATATGCATCGATCCCAGAAGTGGTAGCAACAGAACTGAACTGAAAGTGAAGTTAACTCATGCATGCATTCTACCTCTTCTTTTGACTGCCAGCTCTACTCCTCAGTCAGCAAATTAAAAACAGTAGATTTGATTCTGCCAATATTTCTTATGTCTACACCTGCCATCTCCCCTTGCCTGGGAACACAAAAAAAAAGCTAATGGATGACTGTCCTTCAGTTTCCAAGTGATCAGTAGTAGCTCATTGGGTCAAACAGATCATATATATAATATTCAGTTGGTAGGTGAACTGATCCGAAAGCTAAATTTATACAGACAGACAGACAGACATCTTCAGCATGCGGAAAGGCTTCATAGACACAGTGGGAGACAATCTCCTGTGCCCTGTTCTAGAATGTTAAAACGTCAAAATACTTTATGATTTCCAGCCATACGTACGTGTTTCGTAGATATATGAATATTTTATGTTTCATGGAAAATTCAGTAGCTTCGTTGTTATTTACTCCTCGATTTGGGCTTGTATCTGCATGAAAATGGGCTAGCCCACTTTGGTCGTCATGCCCCTTGTATTCATATTTTCATTTTTTTCTTATGTGTGTTAAATAATTAATTTTTGAAAAATCTTGTGTTTGCAAGATTTAAATATGTAAAATGATATTATTCCGGTCAAATATCGTGGATGATTAAATCATCGATCAAACGTACACACTTTTTGAAAATAAAACAAAAACACTTAAAATGTATTCAAAAAGAAAGTTAGACTAACGCAGAATGAATCCTGACAAGCCTCTAAATCTAAGCGAGGCAGAACCTTAATAAACTTTATCATTTTCACTCACAATAAAAAAAATCTCATTTTCAATTTGGTATATATACAAGAGGATATATAATTCAATGTGAATTTAAAAAATCAAAGATCCCAAAAAAACTCACTTTGTTTACATATATATATAAACTCTAAAAATACCTAAATATATGAAAATATTCCTTATCAATAATAATTTCCAATTTTACATGTAGATATAATATTGTTTTAAGTAACTAATTTTCTCACGTATTCAGAAAGTACAAAAATAACTTTTGCTGTTCTTTTTTGACTTGCATTTTCCATGTGTGTGTTTGCTATACCTTGTTAATGATTTTTCTGGCCAAATTGTTACATATTTTAGCACTAACAAAATGCAAAACCATGCATGTTCCAAATTGTTACACACCTGATCTATACTTCAATATTACTTAATTTTTAGCACTAGAACACTAAGAACTATACGTCATGGGAGCGAGTTTATTAAAACATATATATATATATATTTGCCTAAATTTTGCCTAAATTTGCCTAAATTTGTTCAGTTCCATTATTCAATGTATCCCATCGGAAGCAAATTAACGCACGATCGATCGATCGATCGATCAGCAATCTGATGGGTTCGAAAGCACTGGGAGGAAGTGAAGGAAGGCGAGCGACAGATTCGGTTCATGAAGATGCCAGGAAACAAGATCCATGCCGACGGAGATCTCCCTTTGACTTTTTGTCAGAACTTTTTGAAAGAAATGAACATGTGTTGCAATATCCATTAAGTGTACACGCCGATCGGCCTCGCTGCCACGCTTCCTTGTCTCGCTTGTCCACTCAGGAAGGACAAGCAAAGCCTCCACCTTCCACTATAAGAACGCCCACTCCCCCTTCCTTTGCTTCCTCACAATTCACAAACCCAATCGATCGATCGGTTTCTTCCGCGCGCCATGGACTCCCTCAGCAACGCACCCATCGCTCGCACTCTGCTCGTCGTCCTTCTGCTCTCCTCTGCGCCATTTCTGCACGCGAGAAAGCTCCTCGATGAGCCGCAGGGGAGTGGTGCTGGAACCGTGGGAGCTGCTTCGGTCTTGAGCATGCTCCCCAGGGCCAGTTTCGCTCCATCTGCTCCGGGAGACGGCGGCAATGGAGTGGGCAGATCCAGCTTGCACCGCGGAGACAGCGAGAGGTTGCTGGAATCTGTGCCCAGCCCGGGGATCGGCCATTAACTTGCTTATACGAAGCTTTTTTTGTTCGCATTACAGGCACAGATGGTGGTTCCTGCACCAGTTAAATAAATATATTAGCATTATATATATTTCTTATTGCCTTCGATCGTTATGTGTATGTACTTTGATATATATATATGATCAATCAGATGCAAGCACATGAAAGACTAACAAACTTGCCTTCGTCCTCTCTCTCTCTCTCTCTCGCTATATATATATATATATATATTAATCCTACACACGTAGGGCTTGAAGCCTGGGCGTTGGATGGATGAGCAAATCCAACCTTTGACTCCTCCACTAAGGTTCCTATAGTGCACAGTGTGCACTCGTACACTCATGGATAAGCATTTCAAGAATATATCACAACGTACGTTGTCATCTGCTCATCACCTCCGATCCTTCAACTAATGTCAACCTTTTAATTATCTTCTAGTTTATTTATATATGTCCACTCACTGGAACTTAGTCATGTGGCTCGTGCTCCTGAAAGGATCGGATCACCTAGGCATGCAGGAAGGCAGGCGAGAACCTGGACACCTCAGCTACATATATATATATGCATCCCTTTTTCTTCCAACGGCAACCTTTTAATATATTAATCCTCCAACTAATTAAGGTCCATAACACACTGAACTCACAACTTTCTTCATTGAATATATTATATATATCCTAAAGAGTACTTGGCCATTAGCTTTTCTTTACGTGTGGATAGCAGGGGATCGAATATTCGAATAGAGCCTCCTTGTCGTTCTTTCTTGATCAGATTAGAATAAGGAGGAGGACTTTAGTGGATATATCTAATTATTTTCAACATTAAGTCCTTTTTTACTTTCTCAAACTTAAATTCGCAGTTATCGTGATGCACCATAAGTTTCTTTGAAAAGGAAGGATCGCGAAGCCGGACAATACCTTTCTTCATCATGGTCAATTGTAATTTCTCGCTTTACCTCCTCACAGATGGTCATGAGACCGACTGTGTGGAGCCGCTGGGCTGACGAATTTCACTTTTTTTACAGAAGAAAAGGAAGGTTCTCAATATAAATAAGTTGTGATCAGTAGAAGTAGAAGTGCATAAATGTTAAACCCCTAGCTAACTTGAAAGTTTGGCTGGGCATAAGGATTGAGGTGTTGCTCATTAATTTGTTCCGGTCTATTGGGTATGTGCACAAGGTATGTTAAGCAACGAGACTTGCGGCAGTGCACGAAGGCTGCCCAAACACAAGTCATGCAGGAGGTAGACTTAGCAATCATACAAGTAGGGCATGTCAAGCAATGACAAGGGTTGTGGTAGCGCACGAGGTTTGTCCAGCACGTTGAACATACTAGATTCGAGCATTCAATCAAGCAAGCTTATAGGAAATGCGAGCGATGGCAAGTGGACTACCATGTAACCATCAAAGGTAGTTGGCAAAACTACCATCTAACTATCAAAGGTCGTTGGCAAAATTACAATGTAACTATCATGTAACCACTAATGTAACCGCTATCTATGTATTATAAACAGGTAAGGTTAAGCATTGGCAAGAAAAAAAACATATCATAAGAAATTTGTGAACGACTATGTAATGTAATGTTCCACTTGTAATCCTTTATTAATTATTATTATGAATAATAGAGGTTAGGAAAGTATCCTATATTCAAGAAAGACATTAACTTGTGCCTTAGTGTTGCATTTGTGGACTGAATCAAGTGCGAAATTTCAACATTCACATGACGATCAATTTTCTACTTCACTTCAAAGCTTCCCTTTTAATTTATAGAAGGTGGGGAAGATAAAAGAAGAAGGTGTCGTTTGATTCTGGCTGGAGAACAGACAAGTACTGCAGTCTTTCAGAGATCATATATACAATTCCACTGTTGGAAATATACTTGTTTTTTTCAGAAAACAAAAACAAAAACATTGTGCTCGAGTTGGCGTCATCATTCTTGTTGCCAAACCAAATCGTCATCATCCCCATCGATTAAGTCTGCCGTCGCTTTCCGTGGCACTCCGTGCTCATCGACGCGACGCGCGACTCCACCATGTTGGCTTCCATCAAGCTGATCATCTCCGCGTCGCCCACCACCTGCTCGCCCAAATGTCTCACCAAACATCGCATTAAATCCAAGCCGCACCACCGCCCCTCGATGACTCGACCGCCACTGCCCCGGCGAAGTACCCAAACACGCCACCCCTGCAGCCAAAAGAACCGACCACACCTCTCGCCATTTCAAACCCCTCCTCAATAATCCTCATCCCCATTGATATCTTTTATGTTGCACCTCGATGTCCCATAATTCCTACTCCTTGTTGATAAGGAATTTTCAGACCGAGCCCTGATATTTAGTTACTTTTTGAAGACACTTCAACAATTCAAGTTTGTAATGAAACTTGAGGTGTTTTTAAAATGGTTAAACTTCGAGATGTCTTTTAGAAAGTTTAAATCTACGGCCATTTAATGGCGTCCGACAATGATGATTGGAGGCCACAACCGGGGGACAAAAGCGGCGCCATGTCGGACGACAGATAATTATTTAGATTTGACAAACTACAAACAAACACACACACACACAAAAGAAGAAGATAAATGAATCGAGAAAGAAAGTTTGTGCAGGAATTGGGTGTTGGCTCAAGGCTCTGACTCTGCAACAAGAACAGTTCGCGAGTTTCTTTACACGACTGCGGTTTGATCTGAGTTCTGTGCAAGGGACAAGCGTGTCTGCCCAAAGGATCGAGTGTGGTGAAAAGGGTTATTAACGAATCTTTAGTAAAATGAGATTGTTGGTCATGTAGCAGATCTTAAGTGACTGAATTGTAGCTCAGCATAATCGATCTTACATAGTTGAGAAATGTAGTTCTTCATTTCACTGATACTATTCAGAGTTTTAAATTTTCTTGTTTTACTCATCACACAGTAAGATCTTAAACATTTCTCAGCACAACGGTTTCTAGTTTACGAGGATTTGAACCCTCACATCACATATCAGCAGAGAGATTTCTGGATTTAATTAATTCTCGTTGGCATTTAAGAAAATCACGATCGACGAACTGATCGAAGCAATGGCGGCTGAAGAATGCATTGGTTGTTCAAAACTCAATGTATACACCGATCGAACGACAAAACTCTGCCCCAAGCAGAGACGACGACACAGGAAGGCATGCACATTCTTGTTTTTTATTTTATTGGAGGCGGCCGATCGATGATATTGATTAGCCAGCTGCTTCCGGTGGCTTGGCCTTCACAGGTACAGCAGATGGCGGCGCGGCGCGCTGTGGCCTCTGTTGCTGGGGCCCGACGGCGGGACGCGCTTATTCCTGACGAACACATGGAAGGCGTCGGCCGCCGCCTCGGCCACGATTAGCGGCTGAGCGTGCAGCTGCGGAGTAGCTTCTTGGGGCGAGAGGGAGGCAGCCGAGCGCGGGCGGGTGGAGGACACGTCCGAGGTGCCTAGGAGGAGGAAGAGGAGGAGGAACGCCTCCAGCTTAAGGCGGAGGTCCGGGGAGTGACGAAGGAAGATGGCGGCCATGTCATGACCGTGTCTGTGATATCATGGACGTAGCCGGTGCTGTGAAAGAGGTTTAAATACAAGGAAGGGAGGGAGTCGAGAGTGGTGAATATCAAAGACGATCCTTTGCTTTTGCCATTGCCAACAGAAAACAGTGTTTTAATTTGTTAACTATTTATATATATTATATTAGCATCAGCATGGCATCACGTATGATTCCAGCGTTTCTTCTAATGGAATGGCACAAATCTTTCTCAAGATTCATGTATAAATTTTAATGTGTATATATAAATTGATTTATGTACGATTTAAGGAATTTTTAATGTAGTATAATCTTTTTAAAGCAAAATTAAAATTTAATCACTTTATGAGGTTTATCGACTTCTATTGGAAATGCGGCATCGCTTTTGACATTTTATCATGTCATGTCAGTGAAGTACATGCGCGGAAGCGACAAAGAGTCGTCGTGTTTTTATCAAAATAAAATTAATATGTAAATTTATTTGCTTTTGTATCTTTATTTCTCGAGAAATAAAGTATTCCACAAATGATATCAAAGTATTCTTCTTATTTCTTAACATATAGTGGTCAATTATAATTTCTTAATTTACTTTTACATAAATAATTGTAAGATCAATCGTGTAAGATCATTAAAATAATGAATTCTACCTTTTTACTAAAGAAGAGATAAATATTGAACTAATCATTCTTGCCAAATAAGAGTGACGACTCTAATGCTCATCAGTCAGCAAAAGCATGTCTTGTCGACTGAATTAGTTGAGGTGTTTGTTGCCCGAAGACCTGCTTGACATCCCGTGCTTAAAAATATAATTAAAAGTTAAAAGTGCTAATCTGATGCACCAAACCACTCAAGTTTAGCCAAACTTCCCCTCACAATTCTCTTATGCTTCTTCTTGTTCATGCATGTGTTGCGATCACTTGCATTCTATTCTATTCAACTTGATAAGTTCTGCCCTTGCAAAGGTAGATGAAGAGGTAAACAGATAGGCTAAAGTCACTATCATACTGATGCTAAAGTAAAACTAAATGGCCAGGAGCAAGAAAGTATGATTAATCTACAGTTGATTAAGATAAGTCTATTTGACTTTGTGATCTGGTTGGAAATGGCAAGAAGAAACCACCATCATCATCATTTTCCATCCGAAACTCCCCTCCTACCTTTCCATGCCTCACTTGTCAATCGCATGAACTGATAAGAGCTGTGGAATTAGAGGGTTAGTGAGGCAGGCAACGTGGACAGGTAAAAGTTTTTCACGTTTGTAACCAAGCGTGTGGGAATTTCTTTGCTCTTCCTTCTCGATTGTGCCACCTTTGCTTCATTGTAAATGTTGCGTCAAAAGGAAATTCTGAATACCTTATCATGACTCAGCTATTGATGGAACAGCAAGTCGCCTTTCTTTCTGCACCAAAATTGATGTCGACTTCCTCCTTTCGACAGGCAAAACAAGTGAGATGGATGTTAAGCAATAGCCAGTATTTCAGGCCAAGCGTGCTACAACAGGACTTAAATTCCAATTTCTTGAAACAGAATCAATTTCCAAAATCAGTACTGCTAGGTAATAAAAGAAGCTGTGCTTTAACTAAATCACAACTGCTAGGTAATGAAAGAAGCTGCTGTATAAGCTATTCCAAAATCTAGATTTGCGTATCATACCATCGTTTTACAAGTGAACCGCAATTGGGGATCCAACTCTCTACACAATCAAGTGCTACAAAGTTTTTGGTAACATGATGAAACTTGCCTTCCCAAATTCATCAAAGATGAAGATGAACTTTTCATACTGCTTTTGTTGGAACAATTCCTGTAATATAAGAAACTGCAATCTTCAATCTGCATTTCTAGCACTTGAGTACCAAAATATGCAAGAGATTAATCGTCAGTGTAAAGATAATCTAGGACATGGGTATAAGCTTTCCTGGATCCTTCAATTTCCTTCTTTGTGTTTTGATAATATAATTCAAAAGCAAAAATGCAATTGAAATCACCTAACATGATATCCTATCAGCAGCAAGGATAAAAAGCTGCATGGTAAAAAATAAATGAACTTTCCCACTTCATTCACATCACAGCGTCGTGTTGATGCTGGATACCAAAAATTCAATGATGTGAAAACATTACTTTGACTTAGAGCATACCAACTATTTACTGAAAATAAGATTGTCAGAACAAAAATATTCATGTTTATAAATGGTTATGTTTACCAGAGTTGGGACTATTAAGTACCTTACAGATGGTTAAGTTCCATGTGGATTATTAGTGTTTCAACAAACTTATAGAGGACATTATTAAGAATTTCAGACCAGCACACTATTTAAATAAATTATAGTATAGATCATTAGTTGATTTAAGTTGCATTTTCTATATAACAATAGCATATTCATTCATGAAAAAGATAACTGTGTGCATGTCACTCATTTGTATTTTATATCGGATAAAATTTCATATTGACTCCTTTTTATACAAAACTTCCCTCAAGATTTGCAATCATTTTGGGGTTGCTCTCTCATCTAGGTGAAGTGGTCAACTAAAATAAATATCATATTGAAAATGGAAAATCTGTCAAAATTTTAAGCAGATAAAACTCTAAACACAAACAGTAGTTGTGTGAATCGACATTACCAAAAAAATTGGATCGTCCACTCTGATGAAGAGCAACATTAATAGAACTACAAATACAAGTTATGCTATTCTGACATTAGGAAAAAATGGATCATGCACTCTTATGAAGAGCATACTGAAAGCAAGATTTAGACAATGAGTATTATTTTTTAAAAGGGTTAGGCTAAGTGACTCTTTGCCAAAAATGCATAGGCAACAGCCTAAGCCACTTTTTAAAACAATGGTTATGCCTACAATAACAGAAATTTTTCACTTGAACTACAATAGGCACGTAGCTTTCTATCCACCAATGCTGCCACCATACTAGGATACGTGAGCAAATACCAATCACATCCACAAAGGACATCAGAGTTTGCTGAAATACTCACCTAAAAAAGGATGGACCTAAACCCTCTTGAAGAATGACAGAATATTTCCTTGCTTAGCATCTTTCGGACCGCCTTTCCCAGATTTCTTGCTGGCATTTTTGCCCCCAGGATGAGTTGGACCAACCTTTCCTGGTGCCTGTGCTTTGTTAACCACAGGTGGTCTGCATAAAAAAACCATTATTTTATTATTAAGCCAACTCCAGATGAAGAGGAACTAATATACCAAAAGTAAAATATTAAGAATAACAGCTAAATCAGCACAATGAAAATTAAATAGGCCTTATTACTTCCCCATGCTCGCCTATAATGAACAGATGAGGAAGAACATTACTAACAGTGTCCAACCTCAAAGAAAATATTAGAGAAGTTTCAACAAAAAAATGTTGTAAGATAATGCATAGGTTGCTCAAACTCTTTTTCCATACTCGTACCTCTTTAGTTTGTGTCAACATGGGAGTGGCTTGTGTATATGCCAAGTCCAAGTAACAAAGGTTATAACCAACATAAACAAAATAAGATAATAAACAATTCAGTTATATCTAACAAATCTTAAAACAATCATCCAAATCCAAACCAATGAGATTATTCATGCCGGGAAAGAAGACCAGCATCACCAGCTTAAGTGCTCTTTAAGACATACAATCTTACATCAACGTTTTCTTCTTATAGGTCATGCATGATAAAATAATCAAGGTTGCTTGATCCTAATTTGATAGGAAACACTTTCCTTCTGAATGAAGCTAAAAACACAGATGTAGGAACCAAAAATAAAGGGTTAATGAGCTACCTGTTTGCAGCATCACCTGTGGATATATCCTTGTCTGATTTTTTATTATCTAGAGTTTCTCCCTCCCAAACAACCTCAGTGACTGTATCATTGTTGACAAGCATCAGAATTAGAAAACGACCACGTTGCAGAAATGCAGAAGTAGAAGAAATAATCAGAAAACTAATGAAAAATTATAATCACATCTTCATGACATTTTATAGAATGAACGAAGACTGAACCATATAAACAATTGTTTTACAAAACAAGTGATTGGTAAGTAATGCACAATTTAACGAAAAATTGTAATATTGATAAGGAACAGAACTGGAAAATAAGAAAACCTCATCTCCCAGCTGTTCACTAGAAAAAGCCTTCATTCCAAAAATTAGATCAGCACTGCAGTCTGTAGTACGTTTTACTTGAAATCATTGCCGAAACTAATGGCTAATATAACCTAAGTGAACAACTTTGTAATCATCGTCCAGTTTAATGATAAAGTTCAAATGTCTTTCTGTAGCATGTGGCTTATCAGTCTGTCTTAGTATCTTTCTGGATGAATGAACCTTTAATCACATTGTTGCATTTTCCAGAACCAAAATAGGATCCAGCGCCTATGACTTTCCAAGGAACATTAATTTTGCATTCTATGTTTAAATACTAGCACAACTAAACTATTCTACCTCTGCCATCTAGCAAACATTTTACAAACAAGTCAAAATAAAGAAGCAAAAATTGGTAGGATACCTTCTCTCCCTCGATCATCAATTCGAGTTTTAAGCACTTTTCTTCTTTTGGGCGAACTGGAAGGGGACTGAAGGGGCTCATCCTTCTTATTACAGTCAGCTTCTTCTTGAATATGGCAATTGATCTTTGGTTTTAAGGAAATTCCTCCTGCAGTTATGCTTCCACTTTTATCATCATTTGATAATGGCAAAGGTTCTTTCTTTTCCATGATGTCTTGTGTGTCCTTCAATACCTCCCCCTTCAGCTCTTCAGTGTTTGATTTTCTTGCCTCCAAAACGCTCCTGTTTGTAGGAAAGGAACCTGCAACATGCTTGCTTTTAGGTAGATCTGGAGGTGCAAGACTAACAACATTTTCATCTTCATCATCATCATCATCTGAGGTATCTAAAACAACCCTTCTCTTTCGTCCACTTGATCCATTTGTGTCTCGCCTGAAAATTGTTGTATTGGCCTCATCTTCACTGCTAGCAGCATCCAGGGCTTCTTGTGCACAAATTTGAGCTTCAGCAGTAGCTAATTGCATTGAAGAAATGGAAAAACGAGATTGAAACATGAACATGCAATTATAAACTAGATTGGAAGTCTAAATAGAAATAGACTAACAAAAAACATAAAAGGAATTCAACACATACCAGCGGCATTAGGGGCATTAATGGTGATTTCAGTAGCAGCAGCAGCAGCAGCAGCAGCAGTCTTTGATTTTGTTGAAGCATTGGTCCACAGACTAGCAAGTGATCCAGTAGTCCCTGATGAACCCTTCTCATTTTGACATTTATTTTTGCTAGACTTACCACCATGAATAGCCTCTTTAACAATATCAGGCTCAGTAGCCTTGGTGGATGCATCTAGCGTAGTTATCTCATTTTGACCACTTGACACTGTAGCAGCCTGCATTACATTTCTAATACTGGACTTCTCAGACATACCATGTTGGGGAGGTTGAACAGACTGGACTTTCATAAAACTGGTAGTTTTCGACTCTCCCATACCATTCTTGGGCCGTGGTGCAGCAGCAGCAACATAATTTCTGTCAATGGTGCGTTTGACAGCCTGGTTTGAAATGGCACTGAACCTACAAAGAAGAAATTGCACCAAGGATGTGGATGACAAAGTGCAATATTACATACATATATAGATGGGTAAGCCTATAGAAAATACATGAAATCACAAAGCAAGCATAACAAATACACATCTACAAAAGCAGACAAAAAAGATTGCCCTACCTGTTGTCTCTCAAGCAGTTCTCTTCAGTTGAGGGCTGACTAAAGAGTTCTTCTGACTGCACAAATTCAGCATTCCATATAACTGCGAGATCATTAGGAATGCATGCTTGGACACTGTACATCTGAACTGAGTAATTATCTTCAAATATATGTTTCATGTCTGCATCAAATGAAAAACTTCCTCTTAGAATGACTTGACATCATCAATCAGATAAAAAATACTAGCAATAGACACTATAAAAGCAGAAAATCAGTATTAATGTAATGATTGTTTGATTTTTTTCATCATATGCTTAGAAAATTATTTATCTTCTTACTAAAAATAATGCTATCAAGTTGTTGAAGAGAGCTTGCTCATTGTTTTCCTAGGTAAATATCATTTAAATTAAGATAATACCAATATCTTTTTCAACAATTCTATTCTTTGGATACTATAAATGTGATATTTATGATGTGAAAAGAATTTATCTTAGACATCAGAAAGTAAAAGAGATTTGTCTTCTAAGGAAAGAGAAAACATTTTTTAGAGCTCCAAAGTTAAAATTAGCTGCCAACAAAAAATGTACAAGAAACATAATAAGCAAATATCATACATAAGATGCCTAAATGATTTATTCCTTTCTTATTGGTCCCATTTGTTATTATCGACAATCACTTTCTTCAAATAACCTTATATTGATAAAATTGATGAACAGCCACACTTAGAGAACATTAGATATTTATGAAGAATATAGGTAAAAGAAATGACTCAAAAAAGGCTAACCTAGATATCACTTATTTGTCTTGACATAGAAAAGGCAACCTATCCAATTGTATCCAACTGTATAGGATACAAGGTTCATCTCCAGACTGACTGAGTCTAAGGATAGTGCACATCAAAATTTCAGAAATAGAACAAAAGTGACAAAAACACATGAGTTGAAAATTCATGGTATCACTGGAAAAACTGAATACAAATAAATAAATATAAGACAATTTGTTTTATGCAGCCTTATCAATTTAGACATTCTATTTGAAAGTTCAATAATGCTAAAGCAATGCTAATTGTTTAGTCTCAGATGACCAATGAAATAACCTGACAATGATGATCAGTTATGATAAGATGTTAATAAGAATACACTTATAAATTACTCAAACTAAAGAACAAAGTAATGTAGCATACCACATACAGATATTTTATCAAAGAGATAAACCTTAAATGGATATCCCTATTTTATCATTGATATTTGTTATTTGACCCTTTAAGTTTCATTTCATATACATAAGAAATTTGCAAATGTTCTACTACAATCAATATTCACTTGTTAATCATTTGCACAAACATGAAATGTATACTTGTAAGTAGATAATCAATTTTCATGTTCATGGAAAATATAGATATTTTAAGTATTTAATAATTTGTTATATATTCTAAAACATATTATTAGCAAAAGACTTTCAAGGGGTAAACAAATAAGCCCTTACAAATGTTATACATCTCAACGAATGGAATAATTTTATCCAAAGAGAAATTTCTCATGAAGTGGCTGCATATTTGAAAAGAAGACAAAAAATAATTAAATAATGTAAAAGAAACAAGGCTATGCATTAAGTTTTCATATAAAAAACTATCATAAACAGGCATGCAAGAAACCGTTATAGATGCAACAAAGAAGAATAAAACATACAACATATATAATAAGTAACCTTGCAGTTTATTCTTTGAAGCTAGTTTTACACAATAGGTTTGAGGGTCATTCTTCGACCATCCAGACACTGTGTATATCACCTCCAACTCATCACAATGCTTTTCCACAAACTCTTGAAGCAACCTAAACGAATCTAACACGGTCAGTTAACTATATCATAACAAGGCCCTACCAATATTACATTAGTGAATCAAATACCTCTTTGCATCATTTGATGACACCGAGAAGTTGCGACTAAGCCACTTGTAGGAAACCTGAGAAACCATGATGAATCAAAAGTTACAACGAAGTCGTCAGATTTTTCATCCATCAAAGGACCAGTATTTCCATTTTATTTGTAAAATGCAAGTGAGGTGACAAGCCAGGAAAAAGAGAATAATTAACACAAAACACTGGAAAAAAAAATCGTGCTCCATTTATTAACGATTCAGAGAGATGCAACGGGCCTCTTCGTATCGCGTGTGCATTAAATCAAGACACCGCCACGATAAGAAGAAAAACAGAAAGTGCTGCAGTTTGCTCATCGAATTACCACTTGAAGCTTGTCGAGGACGAGCGCCTGGACCTGTGGGAAGAGATCTAGGGTTCCGGCAGCCGTCATCGCGTTCGGGCAACGAAAGCCCTAAACTGAGACCTAGGATGTAGGACGCGGTCACCAAAGGGAGACGAAGACGAAATTCCCGCGCCGAGGGCTCCGTTTCCCGCCTTTCCTACGCCAAATGGATACGGGAGAGATGCTTAATGGAATTGTACCTGTTTTGGTAGGGACGAACAATCTCGGAAACCGTTCCTTTTTTTAGTAATCGGTGATATAGTTTTAGCATATTACTCGGTCATACGGTTTAATCGAAGTTAGTATGTCTTTGAAGACAATCATAAAACAAAACATTTATTTTCAAAAAAAAAGAATTAATTATTACGAAGCCAATTTAAAAGGATGTATTAATCAATTTTAAAATTAGTGAACTGATTTATTTTTCACGAATGAAATTTAATTTACCTATTTATATTTTTTATCATATTTTTATATTATTATATATATTTTATACATTTTGACCAGACAATTCTAAACGACACTTCAACAAACGCGTCAAGGAAACGAGCATCTCCCCGTCGACGCTGCCTTCTTATTTCCCTCTCCTCGTCGCGATCGCGACGCCCAAACGGAACCAACGTTGTCGTCACGCCTCCTCTTCTTCTTCCGATCCGAGTCTTCCTCGCCCCTCGAAGATTGCTGGATCCAGATCCAGCCTCGCCTCCCCTCGAACAATTCTTCCTCTTCGACTCCTCATGACCGATCTCATCGGCGCCGTTTCATGCCCGCCCCCGATTTCCTGGATCCGAGGAGTTTCGAAGGGGAGCGGAATGCTGGTCTGATCCGAGATCGAGCGATCCAGGATGGGCGGTAGCGGTCATGTGATGGAGAGGGTGGCCGAAGCAGGCGGTGCGAAGGTGGATGGGGGGCAGAGCGGGAACGAGGAGCGGGCCCCCAGCTCTTCGGTAGAGGGATCGTGTGATGACGGCGCATCGGAAGAGGCAGAGGATGTTGCTGTGCCGTTGATAATATCTGGGGAGGGGTTGGACAGAGACTCCGTGGGCCAGCCGTTGAGGCAGGTATCTCCTTACGTTCGCCAGAGGAGCGCTGTTATTGATGTGGTGGAGGGGTTCGCCAATGGCAAAAGGTACGTTCCTTTCGACGTGCAGAATGGACTCCATGCCAGCCAGTCGATGCTGAAGCTCGAAGAATTAGAAAGGGCGGCAGAGAGCTCTGTTTCCACGCTCGTTGTGTTAAAGACATTGTTTTATATCTCGGTCTGGTATACGTTCAGTACTTGCCTGACATTGTAAGTTTCTAGGCGCTTCAATTTATTCTCTCTCTTAATTCTTGACATAACTTATTTCGACCGCTAATTATCGTTTGTTCTTTTCTCTCTCTCTCTTTTCCTGATGGTATAGATACAATAAGACACTTTTAGGGGATAAATTAGGGAAATTTCCAGCGCCGTTATTGATGAATACCTTTCATTTCACACTGCAAGCTGTTTTATCGAAGATCGTTGTGTGCATACAGTCCAGGGGAGGTGATGTCGGAGCTACAATGACATGGAAGGATTACTTCAGCAAAGGTAACTGTTTTTACAGTAGTCTCTTATTCGTATTTTAATTTGCAACTGAAGCAGTATTTATGCCCACTGCCGTCATATATGCAAGCAACCATCTTAAGAACTTCAATCTAGAATATGACGTGTCAATGATTTTGTGGGTTAACATGGAATTTAAGGGTGCAATCTGACTTAGAATATGCATCCAGATATGTATACTTCAAAAGGCCAGTTCCTTGATAACATTTTTAGTGTTCTAAGGGTGTTGCCAGGTTCTTTTTTATTGAGGAGCAAAGTATAATTAATGTTATGTTACTCAATGATTTGGATCTATATTGAAAATCTCTCATGTGAGACGTCTTTTATTTGGCCAAAAAAACCCGTGCAGAATTTCAAAACATGGGGAAAATTTGACATACGTAATTTGTGGTTCCTTCTATGTGAACGAACATAGAAAAATCATAAAAATTGTTGGTAATAGTTCTATTCCAGCAGCTTAAATTTAAAATGAGTAAACTTGCCAGTAAATATAGGATTTTGATGAAGACCGGAAAGTTGTTGGTTGCCACTACCTGATTTCCTCCCTACGACAGATCATTTTGACTACCTGAGTAGCCTGGATTTCTTGTAATGATGGTTGTTATTGGTTTTACATCTTAATCTCATCCTTCATACTGAGGGAAAAAATGGTCTTAGGAGAAAGTGATATTTGTCAATGTCCTAGATACCCCCCAAATTTGGAGTCAGACATCATTCTGTGCCAGGATATTCAGCAAATTGGTCAGCATAACAAGAATGGTGCAAGACCACTGCTTCTTGATAAATACCCTACTCTTAAATCATCATGAACAAAATCTGTTTTAGTACTAAACGCCCCTTGTTGTGGAACTGGTAATTGAAATGTTTACAGGAGGCAAGTGAATCAAGGTTGGATCACTAGTTTCCTAGAAATAAACAAACTCACAATGGATTATAAAGGTTAATCTCATAATTTGTTTCTTATCACTCACAGGATTTTGAGGCTGATAATGATAATGTAGGGATGGCATCTAGAGCAGAAATATGGATTGAATATCTTCACCATTTAATTAATTTTTCATCAGATCATGCCAATTGACAATGTGGAAATGAAGGCTTGAGAAATGTAAACCATGGTACTAATCAATCCATTGTTGTGAACAATTTATTAAAGCAAGATTATAAGGTATAGTTGAAATAACAACAATTTCCTCTTTAATAAGTTATATTTGTTGGGTCTTTTTCAAACAAAAAAGGAAGTTGAACTTTGATGTCTCGTGGAAGAAAATAATTGATATGGAGGCAAAATTATTGATGTTGAGCTCATTCTAATACTGCCTTTTAGTATCTGTACTACCAAAATACCATTGATAGGGAAATTTTTGAATCCACTGCCTTAAACCACCCTTTGTAAATCAAACTAGTGAGCCTACAATGTAAAAAATTACCCTCACCTTGAAATCAAGTGGTAGAGTCTTCGTCTTCCATAATAGAATCAATGCACCTATTGTTTTACGTGCATATGAAAACAATCTCCTCAAAACAAGCTGACAAATACAAGCACATAACAAATAATCTCTCATATCCTTTGTGGTCTACATGTAACCCAAAGTATCGTCAAGATTCTAGCACAGTTCCCATGGTGAAACCTTGTAGTCTCTCTCTTGAATAGCCCTCACCCATAGAATTTTGAGAAAATCCTCAAACAAGTTTTTTGTAATGCGGACCTACCGTGCTGGGCAGCGTGATACCCAATCATGTTACTAACCAACAAAATGAGTTACTATATGGAATATAATGTGGCCATCAACTACTTATATGGAAATGAAATTTATTAACCATTTGCGCTGATTGGAATGACGGAAAGCTCTAACTAGTGCATTTAAAGGGCAGTTATGAACAAGCTTTCAAATATTTAGGTGGATGCGAAGATGGAATGTTATGGTTCTAGTGACATTCTCAGTTAACACTTAGAATTGACTAAAGTTCGTGCCCCTAAAAAAGAACAACTCGATATTCATTTACAAAATAAATTTGACCGGATTCATGTATTTTTGGATTTGTAGTTAAAAAAAAGTTGGAACAAGGCACCAAAAGTTGATTAGTCTAGTGGTAAGCGAGCTAAAAGAGAGCTTTCCGACTGAGGTCAAGGTTTGAATCCATATAACGACACTATTGGAGAGGTTTAACCATGTTGCTCTCACCCCAAATGGAGATTATTTCAAATCCAATGTGGTTGACACTTTGGGGTAAAAGACCAAAAAAATATTGGAAAAAAGCCACATAAAGTTGATTGTAAAATTCTAGGTGTGCTTAGGTTTATTGCTATTGTTAGTGAACAAGGTAAATAGGAGAAATATTTAAAGTAGGCAAAGTGAGATATAAAAGTGACAATTTAAAATACTTGACAGACAACCACATGATGCTTATAACAACAACAATAACAACCAAGCCTTATCTCACTAGATGAGGTCAACTATATGGATCCTTTTATGCCATTAGATTTTATCCCTTACTATATCATCATCTATATTTAAATAAATTTCATCATATTTTGTTATTGCTAACCAAGTCTTTCTTGGTCTTTCTCTTCCTCATTTAATGTGTATATTTGTCATAGTTTCACATCGCTTAACTGGAATATTTTTTAGCTGTCTAAGTACATGTCTGTACCATCTTAAACATATTTTTTTGAGTTTTCCATGCAACTCCGACTTTCTCTCTAATATTCTCAATTCTTATCCTGTCCATCCTTGTATGTCTGCACATCCACGTTAATATTCTCATCTCTACGACTCTTATCTTCTGCTCATATGCTCGAGTCATAGCCCAACATTCACCTTAACCACAGGATGCTTATAACAACAAACATATTTTCCTTTTATGTCTATAAGGAATATATAATTCTTCTCTTGTAGTAACTGCCACCATGACATTTGGGAAAGGTTAATCAATTAAATACTGTTATGCTCCAAATTAACTGAGTCAAGACTACTATTAACATGGTGTGAGATCAAGTATGCATAATGTGTATGCACATAATTGGTTAAAAGTTACAACCATGTTTTGTTGTCAAATTATACAGTATACTATGATATTATAAATTGTTAAAATGTAGTTGTTCAAATAAAATTTGATGTTTCTCTTGACCCATGTCAGTGACTTACAAGGCCTTTGATGTTTGAAGTGAAGCTTAAGATTTTTAACCTCCTTTTTTGTTTGTTTGATTCAATTGAACGCCATTCTTTCCTTTCTCTGTTATATATTTGATTGGGACAGCTGATGTGTTTAAAGTGAGATTCAAGTCAAAGGAGATTAAGATCAAGCTGAGAATTCTAGGCTTAGAGGTAGGTGAGGTTTCTGGATGTGGCCACTGAGCTTGGCCTGGGTGCTCTTCTTCTTGCTGAACTGCTATGCTAAGGAATAATGTAGAAGTGTTGGTTCTCTAGTCCAAAACTTTAAACCCTTTGGCAGTTCATGGGATAGGTATTAATAGTATTTGAAGCAGTGTACATTACCTGATTAGGCAGGCTAGCTGGCAGATGTGAAGCTGCATGCACCTTGGCATATGTTAGTAGTTTATTATTAGCCTCAATTCACATGTCAAGCTCATAGTCATTTTCTGACTCTTGAGTAGGACCCTTTATCATTTTTGATTTCCCTACCTGGTCATCTTATGTCCACATCAGCTAATGCAACTTAAATTCCTGTTATATCATTGATAATAGTACTTTATATATGCATCCAGGAGAAGACATGTCTATATATTTTCATCCAACTTTGCATTTATGTAAATTATTATTATTATTATTATTATTTTGAAATTTTATGATTTAACTTTCGCTTCCTTGCAATATTGATATTCACTATCAGTGTAACCCAGTTACTACAGTTTTAATAGTTGTGTATGATATTCGTAACTTCACATTACAAGAATATTATAACCTAAGCTACAACTAGATCTTTTATTTGGCCCATCAGACACTTGGCTTTATAGAATATGTTATGTATTACCTTGTATGTTTGAAGGGGCACAATTCATACATGTTTTCCCAGTAATTCCATGCACTAAACCACACAGGCACTAACTCCTTTTTTTTTGCAGTTGTGCCAACAGCTCTTGGAACTGCTCTGGACATAAACTTGAGCAATGTTTCTCTTGTTTTCATATCAGTGACATTTGCTACAATGGTTTGTAGCTTTTAGTAGAAACTAGTTACTTCTTGGTTTTTCATACAGGCAACATGACCATCTGACTTTTTGCCTTTATTTGTCATTTCATGCAGTGTAAATCTGCCTCTCCAATATTTCTTCTCCTTTTTGCTTTTGCATTTAGGTAATTTTTTGTATTGTCACAATAGTTTGATTTTTTATGTCCCTTTCTCCTATTCTTTTATTAACAATGGTGCATATGAAATGCATTTTCTTGAAAAAGAATCTTAATATTAGTTTCTAACAATCTATGACTTCCTAGTTAAGAAACCAAAGTTTTTTGTCAAGTTAAATAATGAACCATTAATTTAGTCCAAAAAGCAAAATGGAAGTGAATTTACAGGGTACACGCATATGAGGTATTAGTTCTCAAATTACTCCAAAGGTTAATTACTCTCCTGGTAACCAACAACGCTCCCGAATGAGTAAGAAATAATATATGTAAAAAAAGGAAAGAACATCTAGATAACAAATCTTAGGCTTTTTCTCTGGGTGACTTTGTTTCCAATGATCAAATTTTGAGTCTTTTGGCAGATTCAGCAAATCATTATGCAACTTTCTATTCCAGTCCTAAAAGTTCAACTCAATATCTTGTATAGGACTCTAAGCTCCAAATATTTCTTGTTAGAAATTATTTTTAAACTAGAGAGCATGGACAGCCAAAATTAAGTATTAAATGTTGTTAGCAAGCATGGTAAGCCAGTTTCTGATTTAAACCTTATGGATCTTAGAATCCTGCTCTCCAAATTTATAAACACCATGTATTCAGCAACATTGAGGTACAATTCACTTTAGCCAACATCTCATATTATATTCGATGGTGAATCTGACTCCAAAGCGAGGAGCTTTTTGAGAGGTCGCATATCTTGGATTGATCACCTCCCACCCTTATCGAGTTAGCCCCTTATTGGTCCACCAACTTTAGTTAGTTTATGCTTGAACCATACATACATTGCGGTGACCCCAACACTTATCATGACCAACCCCTAACTTAAAGTACTTATGGCCAAGTTACTAATGTACCACTCAGGGATGGAGCCAAGATTTTCATATTGAAGGGGCGAAAAATGTGTGTTTACCCCCCCCCCCCCCCCCCCTCCGTTCACCCCCTATTTTTGATATTGAGAGGGTGAAAATGTGTGTTTATGTTAAGGGAGGGGGCGGCCGTGTCGTCGTCCCTCATTTGCCCCTATTTCTATATTCCTACACCTCTTGCACTACAAAATTAAGAAGAGGAGGGGGGGGGGGGGGGGGGGGGGGGGGGGGGGGGGGGGCTCCGTCCCTAATACCACTCATTTAAGTTTATAAAACTTCTTTATGAACCTGCAATTCACCGGGTGGGACTAAATTAGGGTGTTCACAATGGTTGTTAGTTAAGGCTTCACATCTCTATCAAGGTCCAAGTTCCAACTTATCACAAAATCATCCTAATCAGTTTCATATAAGGCCTAATGGTGGTTGCAACATGACACATTTCAATTGTCTCATAGGGGTTATGATAGTTTGTATTAGTGGCTAATCCTAGACATAGTGAAGTGTCAGAGAAGGTTGCTTACAAGATGGTGTAACAACCATTTGGCTTCGCATACCTATTGATTATCATTGACTATGTGTTAGATTTGAGCCTTAACAAGATCCATTCCTTGAGTAGGGAAGATTTTTGACATCCTAGGTTTGTCTTAATGGTTAGTCGTGGGCTAATAAAGAAACCATATATGCTTAGATGAGTGAGTTGCTATTAACCTAGGCTCAAACATTTTGGCTAGTGATTGGTTTGATAGGCCAATGGGTTAATTTTCTCATCTAAATGGGGCATGACAAAAATAGCCAAAACAATTTATATATTAAGAAAGATAAGAATTGGGTTGTGATCTTATAGGCCTATGATTTGGGTCCATGTTCTCTCATTATTACTAAGTTGGACCTTGATCCTGACAACCTTCACTTGATGGAAAATGCTTTCACTGTAAAAGTTTCAAAACTTATCATTCATTGCTTTAATCATATGAAAGTCCATTTTAACTCTTTAAGTAAAAGAATCCCTTTTTTGCTCCACCTTGTAGAAATTGCTACTTGCATTTTGACTATCATTTGAAATTAGTACTAATATTTCAGATATATATGTATAAATGTCAATACAATTTTTAAAAAATATATTAACTGTAACATCTTGCAATCCTATCATTGTATGATTCAAAATCATGAACACCTCGTTGTTCCCTATGTACAATCTCAATCTTCACAACCTTGCTAGTAGGTTTAGATAGACAAACACTTTTTGATAATTATATTAATCTCCATTTTACATAGATTTTTTCAATCTTATTGTACTTTGTCTCTTGTCAGTAGCGTATATGTCAAACAATATCTAATATATGTTGGCAATATGTACTACGAAGGGTTTTGTGTATATGTAGTCATCAAGTGGTTACATTATATTTTGGGTGCTGCTAATTTTCTCTCATTTTAATCTGCTGAGTCTACACATAACCAATTTCATTGTTTCAATCTCCACTTTATTGGATAACATAAACAATTTAGCATGTATATAGTGATTTCTTACCAACAATGATTTCGTCTGCCATGATAATTTATTTCTCTGGTTAAATTGCATATAAATTGTTGCTTACCAATTATCTCTCTTTTAGATTGTTGCTTATAAATTGCTTTGAGCCATTATTATATTATATGAATTAGTCTACTGTTTCTTTCATTTCACTCTCTTATCTCCTTGTACATACTTTATAGGTTATGGTGTGTAATCTTCCTCCTTTCTTTCTTTAATAAAATAGAAAAAATTTACTTGCTCATAGAATCAAATTGCCTCTGGCAACATTGCTCAGAAAATTACATTTCAAATATTTATTCATGCATAAGATCCTGCCATTCCTTTTCAATAATTGACTGCAATCAGTAGACAAGTGGTCTGCAATGCCACCATTTTTAGTGAGTGCATTAACTATGGTGATGTTTTCAAGGTATTAGGTACACAAGCACCATCAGCAGATAAGAAGAAAAACATTATGATTAGCATTGAAAAAAAGATAGAAGTTGTATCAGCTGCCTTTTTTTTATTGTTTCCTCATTAATTATTTGTTTCGTAGTGAAACCTAACATTAAACTAAGTATTAACTTTTATGCTACTATGTCTCACTATATTATTGTTTCTGTGAACTGATACTAATACTCTGTAATCTACTACTTAATGTTATACTCCTTAATGTTTTACATTGACGGGTTATTAGGATTTTATTTGCTTAATGCCATGGCTCAGTGTTTTCGTCTAGTCTAGTCGAGCAGCAAGGCTTCCTGGTTTTCATTAACCTATAAAAAGAAAGCATTTATGCCCCTTTATCACTTTCTTCTCCACATGCTCGATATGCTTCTAAATATTAATTATTATTATTTTTTTACTTTAGGTTGGAGACTCCTAGTATAAAGCTTCTGTTAATCATAATAATCATATCCTTTGGAATTCTGTTAACAGGTATGATTAAAATTAATTTATATAACTATCATTTTTTCAAAAGTTTCTTTTAACTGCATCAATGGGAAGACATTATGTAACCATGAGGTCTATGCCAAAACATGATAATTACAAAGCATTCTTCTACCTCGGAAGAACATTTCTTAAATTGTTATGTTAATAGCCCTGTGAAATTGCCTAGTTTGGTCAGAATTTGCCTAATGGATCACCTTATTGAAGTAAAGAGTGCAAACTATCCAAATAATTATGTAAAACACAAGAAGATATTTTCAAACTAACCAATGATTAATTTCTTAGGTCAAAACTGTTAATTCATAAGCTCCGATGAACATCTACAGTTAAGCATCTGAGAATTAGCAGCTAGGACTAATGCTGACATGTTATTAGCAGCTGCTTTTTAGTTTGGAAAGTTCTCCATCTGCAGAATGCAACACCATGTTATGCTGAATATACTTCATAAACATTTAAAAGTAATCTAATTAGAAAAAATTTTAGTCAATTTCAACTCATTTATTCCTTCCCTCTGTTGTTGCGATCAAAAGGATAACTTCTGGAAAGGTTTTTAATTTCTGTAATGCAACAGCATTCATGTTTCAGCTGCAGTTTTTTTATTGAAATTAAATCATTGGTCATGTTATTGGAAGTGACTCTAGGGATTGTATTTTTGGAATGTTGATTTGGATAATTTTAAGATCTTACAGTTATATAGTTTCAGCTTCAAGACCAGATACAGGAATATAGCACAGAATTATATTCTTTTTCTTTGACGTACAATTGATTGACTACTTTAAAATGTTTGCTTTCTTTAAATGCTGATTTCAAAAGACATTGCCATTGTTTTTCTTTTTCTCCAAGTTCACCAAAGGTAGCAATGACAATTTGCTAAGTCAACGTTAATCATTTTGACATTTTTCTTGCAAAAATCACAATTATATGAATATTCCAAAAATGGTAATTAAGTGGTTTGCTATTCTTCGGTTTTATTTGCTGAAGGATTGCCTGAAAATTTATGCTGCATAATAGAAATTTCATACTGTCAGTCTACATGGATGGTTGATGTTTTCTCTGAAACTCTTGATACTAAATATATTCACATCAAATCTTGTCATATCAAAGTTTGATATGTTGGATAGAAGGAATGTTCAGGAACGGGACATTTAATTGTTGTTGAACTAATAATATTCTCTAGATTTGAAACAGGTTACACACTAGGTTACTGCCCCAAAATGTCTAGAAATTAAATCTACATAAAAAGAATGAGTGTTAGGTCATGGAAGTTTGTTAACCTTGTTTCTCAATATGAGGCTAGGGCTAAGGTTAAGTATTTTTCTGTCAGTTTATCTAGCATGAACACCTAACCAGTATTTCAAGGAAGCTAAGTGGCCCTGGATTGTTGATGTCCACTACATTCTTCCTAAGATAACTCCAAACAACGCATGCCAACTTCATATGATGAGTCCCAAATACATGCTTCATGAAATCTTCATCCCTGCTTTTATCACTAATTGTAAATCCATTGTTCCATTGATCCTAAATGCTCCAACTGATTCAAGAACTCCATTGCAGAACTATCTATCTTGTCCTGTGTCTCTCAAGCAACCTTCCATCCAAGGTTGAAAATATTTTTCATTTTGCAGATTTAACCTTGTTTGGCTGGATACTTGGATTATTTTTTGGGCTTGCAAAACCTGAGAATTTTCTATGATGGAGTTACTTAAGCCAATCATCCGACAAGCTTCAGATCTATTTTTTCATGCCATAGCATTTCCTTTATTTTTATATTTATAAGGATGGTAGGTTGTCCCTTCCATCCCTGTTTGCTCGTTGGGTGGTTGCTAATCTAGTTGCTACACAATATAATGTAAAAAATTATATTTTCAGTTAATATCCTTGAGCTCTATGATGTGATTAACTAGTATAATTGCCATCAGTTGCCAAGGAGACTGAGTTTCAGTTCTGGGGATTTATATTTGTTATGTTTGCTGCTGTTATGAGTGGCTTTCGCTGGTCCATGACTCAAATTCTTTTGCAGGTTAGTACATATTTGACTCTGAAGTATCTCAGTTTTTTCATTTATATTGTTTTGTAGTTGTTAATAATTTTAATTCCACAAGTTAGATGCAATTTCTTTTTCATTGTTCTAATATGTATCACTTTTTTTTTCATGTCAATTCTCAACTAATCATGAAGAAAGAATCCTACGGTAAGTTGTCTGTCCCACCTCTTTTACTGGCCTTCCAAGAATTAACTACTAGAACAATGCAAAATGCAACTACCATAACATAGTAACTTGCTATCTGTCCTGGTTTATTGAGACACAAACACCACTGTTTGGCTCCTTGTTCATCACATCAGAGTATCAGACTGTTGATTGTGATGATTGTCTTTTTAGACATGTTAGTGGCAATGCTATGTGGTGATAGAGTTGTTATATTGGAAAAAGTTTGCTTAGACTAACAAAGTTTCATATTGTTGTTTTGATTTGACTTAGGCTTAAAGAATCCAATTACTTTGATGAGTTATGTTACTCCTGCTATGGCAGTAGTAACTTTAATACTCTCCCTCATGATGGATCCCTGGCATGATTTTGACACAAATGTTTACTTTGATAACTCATGGCATGTTTTCTGGAGCTGTGTCTTGATGCTTACTGGAGGAGCATTGGCATTTTTTATGGTATGTGATGGCAGATGAGTTAATATTTCTTGCTTAACCAGAATATCTCTTATTGTTGTTACGTCTTTTCTCAGCTATGATTCATGTATCTGCTCTCACATATACATTTTACAAACTAAGTTAAGGACATTTAAACTTTGTAAATTTCAGGTATTGACTGAATATATTCTCATTTCAGCAACCAGTGCTGTAACTGTATCCATAGCTGGCGTTGTGAAGGAAGCTGTTACTATTGTGGTGAGGACTTTATATTCTTTTTTGTTAAATTGATCAAGTTTGTGATTCACTTTGGTATATTACCATATTCTTTTCTTTATTTTTTTTCTAATTACAATTTGGAATTTATTAATTTTTCTTCTTATCTCCCCTTTGGTGTAGACTCAAAGATTAATAAATATTGTCAAATTGTCCATTATGCTAATCTTCATAAAATAACTTGTGAGAAGTATGAATAACAGTAGCAAATATTATTTGACTGGGTTCTCATTTGAAATATCTTTTAGAATGTGAACTCATAGAATACAAATGTTGAATGAGCCCAAGTTATTGTCCTGTATATAATGTTCGTACCATTTTTTTGTCTTTTTTCTCTGAGTCAAAGTGACATAATGATCAGCAATTTCTGAAACCCAGCTACTAATCCAGCCTGTGTACAACTTATTTCTACAAGAAAGTTGGATAAAGAAATGAATCATGCTTTTCCCAGATTAAAAAAGATGTAGTTAATGCAACCAATGATTGAAAGTTGCTATGTGCTGATCATGTGTCAAATAGAAGAATTGTATCTCATTTTTTATGCTTATTACAGTCTCTGTTCATGTATCTGGCTATTTTAAAGTAATCATCGAGAATAGTCCTGGAAGTCATCCTGCTTGCAAAAACTCATTCCAAAGTTTCAGTCAACAAAGACATATTTCTTCAATACCTTGAAATTTAATCCAAAAATTCATGTCGTTAAGAAGTTTGTTAATTTCTATATTTAGTTACTCAAGTGCCTATATCTCTCAGGCATTTATCCTTGGTTTTGAGGCTTTCTTTGCTAGTTAATGTTTTCATGATTTCATCTGTTCCTTTAACTCACTAAAACTTTTTTATTGTAGTACTTTTGAAGCAGATTCTCATTTGAGTTTTTTACATAATGTTTTAGCTTTTCTGACTTTATACTAGTAATGTGAGTGTTTGCAAAAGAATTTAGATTTATTTATTTGATTGTGTTGACCATCCAGGTTGCAGTGTTTTACTTTCATGACCAGTTTACTTTGTTAAAGGGAGTTGGACTTCTTATAATCATTGTCGGTGTCAGTTTATTCAACTGGTACAAGTAAGTCATCTTGTTTATAGTCGATGGAAACTTTGATCTCTGTTTATCTCTTGCTTATTTTAGTCCATGAAGCTTACTGCAAATCTAAAAGTCATTATGATCATTAGCTGGAAGCTTAGTTTCTTTAGCATCATTCTTGTCCACCAAAACTCAACTTCATCAAGTAATTTGACTACAATCATACCCTGGTCTTTCAATGGCGAGTGGCAATTCAAAATGGTTGATTCAGGAAAGTTCTTATGGAAGCTCATTTTAACACTTGCCGCGGACTTTAGAAATTAGTCGTAATGCCAATGTGTGATGGTTGCCATCTGTAATCTGGGTATATCTAGGAGTAAATTGAAGGATATAACCCTAGGGAAAAACAATGGATAGATAGAGACAGATGTTCCTGCTTAAGGTAGAAAATCTCATGTTAAAAAATATTAATGTTAAATTTGGTTGTCAAATCAAGAAAATAAACATTATAATCAAATTTTGATTGTAATGTCAACTTAGTTACAGGTCAGCAGAAAGCTAATTCTGTTATGTTTGCTGAAGTGATTTGAAACATCTACTACATGTAATTCCTTTACCGAAAGGGTTTAACAAATACTAAATGAACCATATGGTTCCTCCCATTTCATGTTTCCTAAAAGAACCTACCAAAGTCACGTAATGTACTCATCCAGTGACTGCAGTCTTATTAAGACATCATTGCAGTCTTAGGTTGGCATCCTGGCTCGTCACATTTTAATTTATGATGATCAAGAATTAATCTATGACTACTGTCGTTTCTCAGATATGAAAAAATGAATGGTCAGCTGAGAGAAAATGAAGATGTTGTTTCTTCAAGTCCTAATGGAGCAGCAAAATATGTCATCCTTGATGACATGGAACTTCCATACGATGAAACTTGATTCGCAACACCTGATGCACCCATATTTTAAGCAGGTGAGATACTACTACACAAACCGAACTCAGCAACCTTTAATGCTGCATATCTTTATTTCCTTGCTAATTCTATAGCCAAAGTTATTATTTCTTATTTATGCCTTTTGTTCCTTGGTTTCAAATGTAACAAGTTTTCTCTGCCATTCCTTACAAAATGTTCTACCTATTCAAAGGTAGAACCTTGTCCCTTTTTTTTCTTGAGAAAGAAATGTACCAAGGCAATAACTATATTGGAAAGTAGTAAATCCAGATCATGAGTTCATCACCTATATTAAACATGAACGTGGTTAGGTTAAATTGTCTGAATTATCTACTTTACCAGAGTTAATTTTGTGCTCGGTAATTGTAATATGAGATTGCCATCCATCTTACAAGTGATACATATCTAGGACTTGGAACTCTAGTGCATTTGTTGACAAACTGTTGGCCGTGATCCACATATCCATTTAAACTAAATACACATTCATAATTGTAACTTATCACTTGACTTCCAGCCAAGGTTCATTTTTCACTTGACGATTTAAGCGATGGTTAACTGTTTTAATCTACTTTTGGGCTGTTAATTGTGATACTTATACATTAAGTTGGTGTATGCAGAGGAAGCATCAGTGCTTTTCCAAATTCTTTCAGAAATACTCGTCTGCAATTTTGTTGGTTGCTATTTTGATTCTTTTACACCACGGCTGAAGTTTTCCTAGAAAATGAATGGGAAATTCATGCTATTGTTTGGCTTGCATTGTTCATTTTGATCCTACATACAAATCATGGACTTTGTTCGTCAAACTGTGAAGATTCATAGATTTCAATCAGGCGGAAAGGAAGTTCATGAAACATCATCTGACAATTCAAAATGAAAGATGCCTTTGCCGGTTTTTCCATCATAGTGTGTGGTTAATGTTGTAAATGATCCAGTTTCTCATGGTAGATTCATTTGCTCAATTTTGTATTTATGGAATCCATCAATTCATCCTACAAGATCAGCCTTTTCTTCCTTTTCTAATGGACAAAAACACGAGCATTTATACCAGTTTGGTCTGTAATTTTCTTTCAACGGAAGCAAGGATGTGCAGAAGATGATTCTTTTTAGCTTGATTTATACTCTTTTTCCAAATGGCTTGTATTTTATTGATGCGAATATTTTATATGTATCCTGCCATTACCATCTTGGTCCACGTATATATATTGTCTGAAATGTTTATCTTTTGTCCCGGGTATAACTGAGTTGATTACGATGGAATAGATTTACAGAAGAGGACAAGGGTTCGAAGTCGAGCAATATTTTCCTCCGTCGTGATTAATTGTAGTTTCTCGATTTACCTTTTCATAAATAATCGTGGAGTTGATCGTAGCCGATCATGTGGGGTCGTTGGAAATGATGAATTTCACCTTTTGTAGAAAAATATTTACCTTTCCAATTAAAACATTCATATTTTAATATTAATAATTTGTATTACCTTTGATTCTATTAATTGCATTTATCCTATTTGATGTCCATTTAATCTTAACTAGTTATCCATAATGACACTGTTAACTAAATTTATTTAGGATTTTAGACTGGTGATTGTTTTTATCACAGGACGCATGCTTATAAATAATGTTAGAAAGTTTAATTCAAAACATTTTAAGATAATTTATTTTAGTTTTGAAATTTATTTATTTTTAAATATCAGCTAGAGTTTTAAAACTTAAAAGCATCAAAATACCTCTCAAAAGTTTAAAATTATTACCAAATTTACAGTTTGAATTTTTTTTTTTTAAAAATATTGGGAAATTACCTTTCCAAAGAAAGCACTAAAGATCGAAATGGAAACTTTCCCAATTTTCTAATATGACTGGATTATTTTATTAGGATCAAATCATTTTTTAATTAAAAGAACGGTTGATTGCATAGGAAGTCTTTCGAGTAGCTTACAGAACCGTTAATCAGGTTCTCTCTTTTGATCTCACCCGTTCAAACCCACCGAAGGAACTTCCCCTTGCAGTTATATCTTCCCAGAACTCACCTTCCAATCGGAACCGCATCCCGTAAATTTCTCCCACCTGTTTCCGTCGCTCGTCTTTACCGTGACTGGAATGTTGTGGGACCCGACTTGTCCGTTCCTTTTAAACCAACGAAAGAGCGGGTACGGCTCGGAGGAAGCGAAAACTGTCTCTTTTGTAACGAAGGACAATTCGGTAATAATGGAAAAGCAGAGACTGTGGACGCTTTAATTGAAGAAGCGAGAGGAAATAGGGAGATCCCGACACGCTTTTCTCTCCGCCGCAGTCGCGCCGTGATTCTTCTTCGTTCCGCCTTCTTCGCCGATTTCCGCCGCCTCCGTAGTGAGAAGCGAGTGAGATATCTTTTCCCATGGCCGCGATCGGGCGTGGGATTTTGAGTAGGGGGATCGTCAGCTTGCCGGCGGTTGGATCGGGGTCAGCCGCTCGATCCATGGCCTCCTGGTTTGGCCACGTCGAGCCTGCGGCCAAGGACCCGATCCTTGGTGTCACCGAGGCCTTCCTCGCCGATCCTAGTCCCGACAAAGTTAATGTTGGAGTGGTATGTTTCTTCTCCTTGCTTACGCAACTTCGATCCTTTTTATGCAAGGCGAGGATTTCCGGTCTGATGGATTAAGAAGTCGAATACTTTTGCTGTTTGGTTATTAGGGAGCTTATCGTGACGACAACGGGAAGCCGGTGGTTCTTGAATGCGTCAGAGAAGCAGAACGTAGGATCGCAGGATACCTTAACATGTAATGTTCTTTTCCTTATCGTGCTTTGCTTTCTTACCTTGTGTTATCTCTAATAGCCATATTCTAACCTTTCGCATTTCTCAACTTGGATCGTTTCGTGCGTACCTTACCGTTTCTAAAAGTTTACCTTTTTTTCCTTTTTGGCTTCGTTTTCCATCTATTCTTCTTTTGTAACGATAGATTTGATTTCAGCAGCAAACTTATCAAAATGTTTCTCTCAGCAACTTGATGCGGTCCAAGGGAATCCGCTCCTTACTTTTCTTTTTCTGTCTCCTAACTTTAGTTGGTTTAGTTGCATGCCACTATCTCATGGAAATTGAGCTAGTGGAGGCTCTGGTATTTGCTTTTTGGCGGCCCGTATCCACTTAACGACGGTATACAGTTGCATTTTCCTTGGCTACAAGTCTGTGGTAATCACAACTTTGTTCAATGATCATTGTTTGTCTCACGAAATGGCTGTTTCATGCAAATCTTTTGAGTGAAACAAAGCTCTACTTGAAATGCAAATCATCTAACTGGAGTTAGATTAGTTGGATATCTTTTTTATAGCACGAAACTGCACATATATTCATACATTCTGATACTCTAAAAGATAGTATGCATATTTAATTGTAGGGTTGATGAAACATTTTAAGTTGCTTCCTCAAGAAATCATCATGGCCCAAGGTCATTCTTTTATTTTTTAATCTAGGCGGTAATGATGTTTAGTTAATTGTAGGGAGTATCTTCCCATGGGAGGAAGCATTAAGATGATTGAGGAATCACTGAAGCTTGCTTATGGGGATGATTCTGAGTTCATAAAAGACAAAAGAATTGCGGCTGTTCAGGCTCTTTCTGGAACAGGTGCATGTAGGCTTTTTGCTGACTTCCAGAAGCGTTTCCTACCAGACTCACAGATTTATATACCGATACCAACTTGGGCTAAGTGAGTTTTCCCTTTTTTTCAATTTTTTGATGTTCTGTATTTTTTTCATTTGAATTTTTAATGTGGTTGCAAAGATGTGTCATTTGTTTGCACTATCTTCTCAGAATCATGTTCATTATTTTGCAGCCACCATAATATATGGAGAGATGCTAATGTTCCACAAAGGACTTTCCGTTATTACCACCCAGATACAAGAGGACTTGACTTTGCATCTATGATGGATGATATCAAGGTGGCTAGTTAATTCTGAATGGCTTGGAAAATGGCATGATAAATCATAGTTCTAAATACTACAAGAGATTACACTTTTATAGATTTAGGTTTGGAAAAAAAATTGGTGACATTATATTAAGAGTTCTACAAGAAGTTGATTACTGAAGATGTAATTGAATTTACAATCAATTCTTTAAACCCCATCTCATGTTCTTCTCTTTATTATTTTTTGTTCCATATTTGTTAAAATTGTTTTTATTGTGCTTCATGAATTTTTTATAGCAATCTGTATCAAGATACTATGTATCTTCTGTCTGTCGATCATCTGATAATGCTAAATGAGCTGCCAATCTGTCTGAACACCATTATGTGGGTAACTTGAATGATGTGAATACATTTAATGTTAGATTATATTCTGACATTTTATTGGTTAATTGTGTCAGAATGCTCCAAATGGTTCATTCTTCTTGCTTCATGCATGCGCTCATAATCCAACAGGAGTGGACCCTTCTGAGGAGCAGTGGAGAGAGATATCTTATCAGTTTAAGGTATTTGCTACTGTTTTTCTTTGGTGGTCGGTAACAACATTATACAATTTGTTTAATGTCTTGATTAAATTTTTATCTATATTTTTATAGGTTAAGAAGCACTTCCCATTTTTCGACATGGCATATCAAGGTTTTGCTAGTGGTGATCCAGAGAGAGATGCCAAACCAATTCGAATTTTCCTTGAAGATGGACACCAGATTGGTTGTGCTCAATCATATGCAAAAAATATGGGACTCTATGGACAAAGGGCTGGATGCCTTAGGTATTGAGTTTTTTTTCTAAAAAAAAATATTAGATAAATACGTTATCATGAAAATAGGAACAGAAAGTTGCTTCTAGCCCATGCAAATCCAAAGACAATTCTGTGCCAGTTTTTTTTTTTTGTACAGTAGAGGAGAATATATTATTTTGAATTTCAATAGGTTCTAATCAGCTTACTTGGTACCTATACTGTTCAAAATGAATTTTCCTGTGTAACTTGAACATAAAACATACAGTATAAATGAGCATGCAATGTACAAACATACGGTATAACTGGGCATGCAATGTACCACTCTTTTGCAAATAAGTTGGTTGTTTGATCTTATGGACTGGATGCTGCACTTTATCATGATCTTCTAGCTCTATATGCTACATGGATAAGTTGTTCTTCTGATAATGAATAAATCCCACCTCTCCATCAATTGGGAAAACAAATGCAATGAAACAATAACTATTTCTATTACAAATATGTTGATTCATTTTTCACTGTGTTGTTTACTTGAGTTAGAGGTCTACTCGGCACTCCTTCCTTTATGTGCCTGTTTTTATGGATCTATGCCTCTCCAAGAGTTTGTTTTTTTATGTGTGTGCGCGTGCAAAACCTTCATCAGAGAGGAAGGAAACCTATTCAAAATGGGATCAAAATTCACTATTCTTTTCCCTTGATCAATTTTGGTTTAATTTATTAAGTTGATTTCATGTTTTCAATAGTATCCTTTGTGAAGATGAGTTGCAAGCAGTAGCTGTGAAGAGCCAGTTGCAACAGATAGCTAGGCCCATGTATAGCAACCCTCCAGTTCACGGTGCGCTAATTGTTTCAACAATACTAGGTGATCCAGAGCTAAAATCTCTATGGCTGAAGGAGGTTAAGGTGATTGGACAACCAACCTTAGCTTCTTCTTCATTTTGCAATTCCTTGATATTAATGTTCTGGCTCTTGCAGGGTATGGCTGACCGCATCATTGGAATGCGAAGTGCACTTCGAGAAAGTCTTGAGAAGTTGGGTTCACCTTTGTCTTGGGAGCACATAACAAATCAGGTAAATCACAACTTTCATTGGTTTGCACCAAGCTTACTATGATAGTAATGCATTTTCGAGTCTATGCTATTGGATTAGGCTGGGAGAGGAAGAAAATCCTACAGTTTTCCATCGTTAGGTCAAAAATTTCTTGTATAAAGGTATTTTACAATCCATAGGTTGAGAATGAAAGGGAAAATGACCACAAAACCCTTGTGATTGAAAACACCCATTCTAGAAGTTTCCTATGAATGTCTAAAAAGGAAATCCAAAGTTTATCTTTAAACTTTTAGAATAAACCAAGGTTCTTGTTCTGAGTCATGGTTTCGGTCCTAGCTAGAACAAGATATATCGTTAGTGCAGATGGCATGCTGAGGTGGCATTGATTAGCACTGATATGACAATATAGGAAGAGAAGGAAGAAATCACTATCGCGGTGAAGTGATTTCGAATCTTGGATGATTGATTTCGTCTTAACACCATGAGCTAGGGTTCCATTAATGCCTCATTTCTCATTAAACATCTTGAAGATGTCTCAAGTCGTGCCAGGCTGGTTAAGGCTATATCTTTATGATTCATTTGTTGCTCGATGATCACACTTTAACATTTAAGGTACATTAATAGGTAATGGAAGATCCTGCTTCAGCTAACCAAAACATTTTAATTCATTGATAAAATGTATGGATGTGACACACATACTGTCTCTGCCAATTCTTCCCTTTTCTGGTCACATGCTAATTCCTTCTTCGAAAACTCCATCAGTTGTCCAATTTCTAATAAATTTTATTCGGTACATGTTGTTCTGGAATTAGATCGGGATGTTCTGCTACAGTGGTATGACACCTGAACAAGTGGATCGCTTGACCAATGAATTCCACATATATATGACACGCAATGGTCGAATCAGGTATAACTTGCTTTCTATCTGATCTCCCTTGAGGAAATGTTTTCATTCGTATAGCATTCTGAACGTTTTTTTTTTGGGTATGATTGGTTGATCTCGCTGGAATCTACAGTTTGGCTGGCGTCACGTCGGGCAACGTTGGCTACTTGGCAAATGCCATCCATGAGGTCACAAAATCCTCGTAAACTCAATTTTGCCGCATTTGAAACAAAGCTTCACCAAATAAAGAGGTTTCAGAAAGAAACTCTCTTTTTTGACATTCCAGTTTGTCGAATATTTAACTGGAGAGTAATTTGATTTCTCCTGTTTTTCAAACATGTACCAGTTCATGCCTTTTTGACTTCAGATGAATCGCAAATCGACTGACTGTGGTACTAAGTTTCACCTCACAATCATTGTCAAACCCGTGAGTTTCATTTATTGTGGTAAAGGTTTCGCCCCTTCTCAGGAGTTGGATTGTGGAAACTAATTTGACAACTAATTGGTGCATCGATGCTTCTTGTGTGAAACTTATTTTTATATTAATTGCACCATAAATATTCTTGGGGTTGAGCTTTTTTGTATGTTTTTTTTGGTCCTTCTAAAATTTTCTTTTGGAGAATTATGTTAGCAGTCAAATTTTATTTTGCTAAAATATGAGAAAGGAATGTAAAAATGAGAGAGAAATTTTGGAAGATGCTTAACAAATTAAATGAGATATGCATGCAATGAGATATGCATGCTTAATGTCAAATTTAAATCTAATTGAATATATCATCATTTATATTCAAATATTTTTAAAAATTTTATTATTATTAAATAATTTTTTTATCTTATTTTTTTCGCACAAATAGAATGGTGGTGTGAGAAGATCAAATTATACTATTTGAAAACAGTGTTTAAATAAAGAGAAACAATTAAGGAAAAAGAAGAAGAGAGAACATTGTGCACGTTATTGTGTGTATGTGATAATGTGAATATAGATCGAAGTGGCACCATGTGCAATGTTGGCTTTGATGGAACGTTTGTAGTTGACGGCGGAAACAAAGTAGGTGCGCGGCCTCTCAATTCTCAATTCCTTTTAAGTACTCTTTTAACTCTTTAATCTCTTAAAAGAGAGGGAGAAAAGTAAACAGAAATAAAATTAGTTTGAAAAAAAAGAAAGAAAGAATAATTAGACAATTTATAATGTCACAAGTATTCTCTCTAGAACTAGAATTTTATTTCATATGCAACCAAGATACATAAGAGTATTGTTTTACTTTGTCCATGCATGCACAATGGTGCGATCCCAGAGCCAAAGTTATGAAATCAATTAGCAAGTCTGTCTGGCTAAAGAGCCATAGAGGAAATGGTTAGTGACCAAGGAAGACAAGCTGCATGAGCATCACAATTCAATTCTCAAGTATATTATTATATATAGTTTCATGCATGTGTTTGAATAAGACGCGATTAATGAGTGTGCATTGTTCTCATGTGGACAGGCCAGATGGGATTATAATTCTTCATGACTAATCCGAGTATTAATTGCTAGTTCGATCCAATTCTGAAAAATAATATATATATATATATATATATATATATACTTATCTTTTGTGAAAGTACTTAATTTTATTGGCGAATAGAAAATTAAGCATCGATCCCTTCACAGGGAAATTAAGTCATGGAAATAAACAGGGCATGCAGCAAGCAAATTAAGCAGCAGCTGGCACAATTAAGCTTGCTGCTTAATCAATCGCAACTTTTGTCACATCTGCCTGCACATGCAAACGATGAGAAATTAAGAGAATCGATCGATCGAAATGGATGGCAGCTGTTTGTCGCCGCAGTCAATCAGCTGGACGACGTATTCTGTGCTAAGATATGATTGTGAATGTTATATTAAAGAATTAATGCATTAGACTACTTAATAGGGTAGAGATTCAATTCATTGATAGGGTTGGTTATTTCAATGAAAGTTAGGCATCTTCAATAGTTGGAGTTCTAAATGAGTTTTATTTTTTAATTTTTAATGTCACATGAAATATATAAAAATTTATTATTCTATCCGTAATTAAAAATTTTCATTGTTAAATAATTATTGCAAAGGAAGAGAGAGGATTACAACTTTTACTTCTTTAGAAGCTTTTTATTTTCCCAAAGATTCTAATTAATGCTTCGTCGAACAAGTTAGGATATAGAGACTGAGCAATTCAATTTCAGGTATTTTATATACGGAGAGAAAGGTAAAATAAATACTTCTAGCTATCGCATTACTTTAGTTCCAGTCCCTCCGGCTAGTTACTCAACCAATTTTAAAATTTAAAAAAACAATTAAATCGAATAACATCAATTTGATGTTGCTAGATCGATGTTTATTTTTTTTTAAAAAAAAACATAGTCGACTGTGAACATCAATTGAATTCTGTTTATTCAATTTTCATGATATATAAATTTAATTGATTTATTTGATTTTTGATTAACCGACACACATGTACGCAGCACAGCACACAGCTTGCATCAGCCGCAGAGCCTTTACTAAAAAAAATAATAAATCTCATTTAATCTCACTATCTCTTAGGATGATCGATCCGACCTCATAAAAGTTTTCTATTGGCCACCAGGCTAAATTGGAAAGTACACGCAGCGGTCAATCCAGACGCCCAACATCCTTTGATTGCGCTCTCCATTTAGAGGAAAATTTTTATAAATACGTTGTAGTTGAGAATCGAACCGTGAGTATTTGAGTAACAACTTGAATATCCTACCGTGGTACCATGCGTCCATGCCCCGGGGACGCGGAGCCTCTACTAAAGGTAAAGGTAAAGGTGTCCATCCGCTCCACGCAAGTGTAGATTCTCGGACTCTACAACTCATGCCCTATCTCTTTTCACGGGCCATGCGGCTAACAAATCAATTATATACACACACAAACACACACTCCATGCGTGCCCATGCTCAATGCGCCCTCCCCTCAAAACAGAGACATGCATCTATCTATATTAAGTGAAAATTTAATTAGTTCACTGTGAATTAATAATCAAGCTCATCACGTTCCTAGCTTTCCCCACTCACTCACTCGCTGCATTCATCATGTTTCACTTATTATCGATCGGTCGAACATAGTGACAGCTCCCTGGCACCTACCGATCGATTGGCGGATGGCGACAACGATCCAATCTCAAGCTGCCCGGCTGTGATAATTAAGCATAAAGCAGCACACACTCTTCTTTTGTAAAATGTGGAATCTGTCACTTTAACGGTCGTACATGGTCGACCTCACGATTATCTATAAAGAGATAAATCAAGAAATTACAATTAATCACACCTAACTTCGTTAGGATTCGAACACGTACTGTTACGGTTGCTAAACTCCATTGATCAAGAAACAAGCTAAGTGCCCATCCATCGAGCTAGGTGGTGGTCCTGCTTAATTAATTAGCTAGTTTGGTTGCGTCAAAACGTCGAACACGTTGCGAATCAAACAAAGCCGACGCCGAATGAGCATAAACTTTCACGCACTGCTCATTAACTGGAGCGAGCGACGACACGGGCAACAGTCGTCATTTCCCTACCAGTCCTCTCTGCTAGCTGTATTATAACATGCCCCGGCCTTTATTTTTTTTCTTTATTTAAAAAAGAATTGAATATATATAGGGAGAGGACCAGAGCATGCTAATTAACGATCGAGCGAGCTCTGATTGCTTCGCTACTGTTAATTGACGATCGATCGATATGGCGGCGTCGTCCTCGGAGCTGCGACAACGGCGGGCAGCGATCGCCGCCTCCGTGGCGGTGGCTCTAATTTGCCTGGCGGCTGGCGCCGCCCGAGCGCAGCTGTCGCCGGGGTTCTACTCGACGACGTGCCCCACCGCGGAGAGCATCGTGCGGTCGGCGATGGCGCAGGCGGTGAGCCAGGACCCGCGCATGGGCGCCTCCATGATCCGCCTCTTCTTCCACGACTGCTTTGTCAACGTAAGTTAATTATATATCTGATTAATTAATTCATTTCATCATTTTCTTCAACTTCTTCTTCAATTCACCATCGAGTTCCAGTTTATAATTG
Source organism: Curcuma longa (assembly GCF_044706935.1). NCBI lineage: Eukaryota > Viridiplantae > Streptophyta > Magnoliopsida > Zingiberales > Zingiberaceae > Curcuma > Curcuma longa. Next base: position 11,144,670 of record NC_133862.1, on the reverse strand, counting down.
AATTAATTGCTCGATATTTCCTAGTTCGATAGAACGCTATAGCTCCCCTTTACACGATGGATGAACCATTTCCAGCTGCCAATGAGTTCGGCACGCTGTTTCAAGCTCTTGGAACTGTTTTCCTTTAATGATTTGACATTGACATATATCACGGGATCTAGCTGACGAACAGCCACGATTAATTAATTATCCTCTTTTAATTAATTATTTCCAGCTTGTTCCTTGCTAATTAAGGGATCGAATGTTAATGATGACAGGCAGGCCTACAAATAAAATATGTAGTTGGGACACTCTGTTTTTTCTGGAGTGGGGATAAAAGCAGGGCACTGGCCGTAGTGATGGACGACTCTACGTTAAAGTGGATTGATTAACGTCTTAATTATTTGTTTGCATGATGGAGACTGCCACCCATCTGCCTTCCGCTTTAGTTTAAAAACCCATTTGCAACCAACAAGATTTTGATGAGCATTACGAGGAACCAAAGACCATGTACCATTACTAATGAGAGCATTGTACTCTGAAGTCATGGCATCTCGCCAAGCAGGATCTTTACTGGCACCAGAATAGTTGGTCGGCTCAGAATAATCAGCAGTGACAAGAAGAGCACGAGGACGAAGAGACCCTGTCTTGGCACGAGTGACCATGGGATGTAAAGAGCAAGCAGGGGCCCTAAGCAGACTCGTGTCAGGCTGTGCCGGCGGAGACTCCGAGGAGGATGGAACATCAATAGGAGGTGTTGTATCCCTGATGATAGTGGGCGGGTTATTGGGCAGCGGCGATGAGCAATCATCGGCAGGAGACCCGAAGCCAACAGAGGTACCCAATATGGCTAGGGGAGGGGATGTAGATGATGATGGAGCATGGAGAGAAGCGGAGTCCCTGTGATTAAGAAAAGGAAAAGAAGTCTCATCAAAAACCACATGGCGAGAGATAAATATCCTCCTCGTAGGGATATGTAAACAACGATAGCCCTTGTGAGATAAACTATATCCTAGGAAAACACACTTGATGGATCGGAAAGATAGTTTATGACGATTATATGGGCGGGTAAGAGGAAAGCAACTGCACCCAAAAATTTTAAGAGATCCATAATCTGGAGATCGCTGAAAGAACAACTCAAAAGGAGAACAATAATTCAGTGTCGCAGAGGGAAGCCGATTGATCAAATAAACCGCAGTAAGAAAGGCTTCATCCCAGTAGAGTAAGGGCATAGAAGCGTGGGCTAGCATAGCAAGGCCTGTCTCAGTGATATGACGGATTTTGCGTTCGGCAATACCATTTTGTTCACTTGTGTAAGGGCACGACAAGCGATGTTGAATACCTTGTAGTTCAGGAAGATTGTAAATCGAGCGAAATTCTCCTCCCCAATCAGTCTGTATAGCTTTAATTGACTTATTAAATTGATTCTCAACAAGAGCACGGAATCGGAGAAAGGTTGAGAGAACCTCAGATTTGCTTTTAAGAGGATAAATCCAAGTATAGCGGCTAAAATCATCCACAAAATGCACAAAATAGCGATATCCATGTATAGAGAATTCCGGAGATGGCCCCCAAACATCAGAATGTAATAGATCAAGAGGTTCTTTTGAACGAGACTGAGACAACGAAAATGGTAGTTTATGAGCCTTACCAAATTGACATGCATCACAAAAGGAAACAGTCTTATTGCCTAAAATAGGTAAACCATAATGAGAGATAAGTCGAGCAACTGTAGCAGATGCCGGATGCCCCAGACGATGATGCCATGTGCTAGCAGAAGAGCGCTCGGTAAGATAAGCAGACCGCTCGGTAGATGGTGCACCGGTCTGGGCTAGACGATAGAGACCATCTTTAAGGGTACCGCGAAGTAGTTCCACCTTCGAAGCCTGATCCTTTATAACACAATAAGTCGGATGGAATTCAAAAAAGACGTTATTGTCAGCCGTAAAACGAGCAACACTGAGTAGATTTTTAGTAATGGCAGGCACATGTAATATATTTCGAAGTTGCAATAATTTGGCAGGACTAAGAATAGATGAGTCACCAATATTCGATACGGGAAGAGTCGTACCATTGCCAACAATAATTTGCATAGTACCTTGATAAGGAGAGTGTACTTGGAGATTCTCTAAATCCGCTGTAAGATGATCGGTGGCGCCTGAATCGGGATACCACGCAGGATCAGAAACTGTTGCAGGTTCGGCTATCAAGGCTGATGGTGGTGGAGGAGAATTAAAGTTTTGGTCGAAACGACGTCGACATGATGATGCAGAATGACCTCCACCGTTGCAGATCTGACACTTTTGTGAAGTACGACAGTTAGCAGCGATATGACCAAATCTATCACATAATTGACACCTGGGTCGTTTATTTCCGTTTCGGCCACCGCGGTAAGCACGACCCCCGCGTTGCTGATTATGGGTCGGAAGCTCGTGGGTGGTTATAAGAGAAGCTGGATTCGGGTTCTCCGAATATGAGGTTTGATACTGACCCAGCGAAGAAGTATAGTATGGTCTGTGAGGGTTGTGAGCCCCCACAGTGTTCGTAGGAGAGAGTCTACCAGCAGAGGAACCCCTGAAGTAGCGTTTGTCTGGAACGACGCCTCTGGGTGATCCGAGAGATAGATACGCCATGGGAGATGGCTCGGTGCCGTGCAACTGCTCCAGTCGTTGCTCATGAGTAAGTAGCATGCCGGTTAACTCTTCTATACTTACGCCTTCTCTCTTGGTTGTTATAGCAACCACCATAGATTCATACTCGGGTCCGAGTCCCCCGAGAATATAGAGCACCAGATCAGTCTCTGGAACTCGATGTCCAGCACCTATGAGATCGTCCGAAATTGACTTCATCTTTTGCAGATATTCGGTCATGGATAGTCCACTTTTCTTCATCGTCTGTAGTTGGAGTCGGAGTTGCATGAGACGTGCACCAGATTGTGAGGCCACCATTTTCTCCAATGATGCCCACAAGCGTCTTGAGGTGGTGCAGGAGGGGCCGACAACTTGAGCCAAGACTTCCTCCGACAGTGTTGAAAGAAGCCAACTGAGGAGACGTTGGTCTTGCTGCTCCCAAATTTCATATTCGGGATTAGTTTTGGTCTCTTCTACAGTACCGTCTTCCTTCCGAGTTACTATCGTCTCGGCTGGAATTGTAGACTCGCCAGAAACAAATTGGATTAGACAATGACCTTTTAGCACAGGTAGTACCTGGGATTTCCAGAGGGTGTAGTTCCTCTGGTTTAGTTTTGTTGATATTTGGGTAGCGAACGACGTCATAGTAGGTGTTGACAGAATTCCGGCCATAGGATCGTTGGAGTTTTCCTTGCGCTCTGATACCAAGTTGAAGAAAAATAAGTAGAGATGAATGAATAATATTCTCGCACACCATTTCTTTATTCAATATGAAAATATATACATTGTACAACAATTGTATATAGAAATAAAAAATAATAAATGAAATTATTACATTCCTTGCTAAGAGGTTTTCTTCGTGATCAAGTTTTATCAGAATAGGATATTCTTTATATCAAGAATCTCTAAGATCTTGAGGAATAATTATTTCCTTAACACACGCCGACGATGGTCGGCGAGAAGAATTGTGCCGGGAACGCAAATTCTCTTCGCGGATACGAAGTCGTCGATGCCATCAAATCCAGCGTGGAGGCGGCGTGCCGCGGCACCGTCTCCTGCGCCGACATCGTGGCGCTGGCCGCTCGCGACGCAGTTAGTCTGCTGGGTGGGCCGTGGTGGCAGGTGCTGCTGGGTCGGCTCGACGGCCGGACGGCGAGCATGGAGGCGGCGAACGCTAACCTCCCGCCCGCGTCCGACAACATCGACGCCCTCGTGGCGAAGTTCGCGGCGAAGGGGCTGGACCTGCGCGACCTGACGGCGCTCTCCGGAGCGCACACTGTGGGGCTGGCCAAGTGCAGCAGCTTCCGGCAGCACGTGCACAACGACGCCAACGTGGACCCGGCGTTCGCCATGTTCCGGAGGCGCATCTGCCCGGCCTCCGGCGGCGACTCCAACCTCGCGGCCCTGGACACCACCAGCCCCAACCGGTTCGACGTCAGCTTCTACCGCGACCTCATGGCCCGCCGCGTGCTTCTGCACTCCGACCAGGAGCTGTTCAACGGAGGGCCGGCCGACGACCTCGTGCGCCTCTACAGCACCAACGGCGGGGCGTTCGACCGGGACTTCTCGGCGGCCATGGTCAAGCTCGGAAACATCCCGCCATTAGCGGGGAGCGCAGGGGAGGTCAGATTGAATTGCCGGAGAGCGAATTGAGGCCGTCCATCGGTCGACGGACGTACAGAATTGTTCCATTTCTTTATATATTATAACTCTCTGTCAACTGAAGTGCAACCATTGTTGTTAATTATTTATTTACCTGTAGTAAATCAATTTACAGATCTAAGATTTGGTCGATGAGAAATTGTTAATTATTCACCTGTAGCAACAATAAACGGGTCTTAAATAGAAAATAAAATACTCTTTGTTTCAGTTGGATGTCGTGGACAGTTAAGTCATCAGTCAAGGGCATGCCACCTCAACCATCGTCGACTCCGTTAGTGCAAGGACTTGCAAAAAGAAAATGAGCGGATTAACTGAGTGCCGAGGATTTCCGACAGACCACTTTGATGTTCAAGTCAACAAAGGGATCGAAGAAGAAGAATAATAAGAAGTGAAGTAGCAAGAGTTCACATAGAGTTTCTTATACCTAAGGGGGAGCTTATATACTCACTCAAAAGAACATTCTGGCTGACCCGAGGCAGATTGGTGTTGTATCTGAGAAGACAGATCCTGTGAGCTACTGATAAATGAGCTGATAGGATAGCATTTGGGGAATCAAATATCTCTCTTAACCACCCTATCACTTGACTGTATGGATTATTCTTGCCTTTTAGTCATAGATAAACAAAAAGGGGATCTAGGGAACCAGGTCTGACAACTTAGTAACCGCCCTGATCCTTTAGCAGTGTTCATGCGTTTGGTTGTCTTCTAGTGCTGGAGGTGGCCGAGTGGGGTTAGACTCGAGCCAGAATCGAGTAGGGAATCCGAGTTTGCTAGGGTTGAGAGATCAAGACTGAGGGCCCAAGCTGACGACCGAGTGGGCGAGCAAGATGAAGCAAGTGGCTGAGCTGACTAAGTGGATGAGGATGAAGCAGAGTGGGTGAGCTAACCGAACTGACTGAATGACCGAGGAGATGAAACAAAGTAGATGAGCTAACTAAGATCAGGGATGAGTGACCAAGGGGATGAAGGCGGAGAATGTCATGACCCAGTCAAAGGTGATTTAATTATTGATTTTTTAACATAATGTCAGATTGATTCTAAGTGATCGAGGATGATTCTTCAACAGTGTTCAAGTATTGGAGGTGGCCGAGTGGGGTTAGACTGACCAGAATGAATGATCGGGTTGAATTAACTGAAGGCGGACCGAATGTCATGACAATTGGACCAGTCAAAAAGTGATTTAATTATTGATTGGCCGAGCTGACTTAACATGCCATGTCAGATTGATTCTTGATTTTTTTTTACCACGTAGGACCATTCAAACCCGCCACATCACTCTTCATTAATAATTCCTTCCATTTTAATCCACCGCCTTACGATTTGCATTCGTCAACGGAAGCATGGGCGAAGCTGCTTCCTGAGCACCACCAATTATGATGTTGCCAGAGAAGGTGCAGGAGTCCCCCACGTTTTGCATTCCATGCTGGTATCCTTCTGTAGGGCACTCGACAACACAAACAACAATTAACTAGCTCACAATCACGCATACAAAAATACCATTTGGATCTTGGAGGAGTTCAATAATTGGATACGAGTTCAGTCAAAGAAGATAAGAGAATTATGGCCAGTATCAATCTTCCTCCGCATGCCCGCCCTCTGATTTAGACCGACTGGAAACATGAAATCCAAGGTGCAAGTTCGAATGAGATATCCAGCTTTCTGCAACATTGATTTCGACAGCCAAGCAATGTGTGAGTTTACGCGTATGCGAGAGCACAAGTCAATGAAGGCGACGCGCCATCGCTCTACGACTTTGATCGCAGTACTGGAGATTATATATACATCTGGAGCAAGTGAGATTGATGCATTCATCGATCCACTCCTCATCGCCGCTCCTACGTACTCGTACTGAGATTGCTTGATCCATGGACTCCTTCATGCTCGCTCTTCTCTCAGCTGCGCTTCTGCTCTGCAGCGCAGCGCAGGCGCAGCTCTCGTCGTCGTTCTACTCCCGCACTTGCCCGTCCTTGCAGCGCATCGTCCAGTCGACCATGGCGCAAGCAGTCAACATGGAGCCTCGCATGGCCGCATCCATCCTCCGGCTCTTCTTCCACGACTGCTTTGTCAATGTACGCCAATTGGTCGATGTGCATTCCTCCCTCTGTTACTTCTCTGTTTTTTCTTCTTCTTCTTCTTCCATGAATGTAGTTAATGGTGACGGATTTGCAGGGCTGCGACGCATCGATATTGTTGGACGACACGGCGACGTTCACCGGCGAGAAGAATGCTTTCCCTAATATCAACTCTGCCCGTGGCTACGAGGTCATCGACGCCATCAAATCCAACGTCGAAGCCGCTTGCCCCCAAACTGTTTCCTGCGCCGACATCCTCGCGCTCGCCGCTCGCGACGGCGTTTCCTTGGTAAATAGATTGCCAGTCGCCCTTTCAATTCAACCGAGTTGATTCCCGGAGCCAAGGAACTAATTTGGATAGAAATGCAGGTCGGTGGACCAAATTGGAAAGTTTCACTCGGCCGCCGGGATGCCACAACGGCGAGCCAGAGCGACGCCAACAGCAACCTCCCGGGACCCTCCTCCAGCCTCTCTCAGCTCGTCGCTTCGTTCGCGGCGAAAGGCCTCAGCGCCCGCGACATGACCGCGCTCTCCGGCGCCCACACCATCGGCCGAGCGCAGTGCGCCAACTTCCGCTCCCACATCTACGACGACGCCAACATCGACCCCGGCTTCGCCGCCGCTCGCCGCCGGGAATGCCCCTCAGCCGGCGGCGACGGTAACTTGGCCCCGTTCGACTTGCAGACGCCGGACCGGTTCGATAATAGCTACTACCAGAACCTAGTGGCGAAGCGGGGGCTGCTGCACTCCGACCAGCAGCTGTTCAACAACGGGACGCAGGACAAGTTGGTGCGGCGGTACAGCGTCAACGGCAAGGCATTTGCTAAGGACTTCGCGTCGGCCATGATGAGGATGGGAGCCATCAGCCCTCTCACCGGAGCCAGCGGGGAGATCAGACTGAACTGCAGAGTGGTGAACAAGTAGCGTTCCTTCTTGCGGAGTTGCGGTAGATTTCATCAGTGATAGGCTGTTTGTTCATTCTTTTACACTGTGAAGAAAATATTGTTCTTTATTCTTTCAATAAAAAAGAAGAAGAAGAAGAATGTTTGAAATGTTTATTTAAAAGAAGAAAAAAACTGATCAGAAAGTTTCATTACCGTGATATACAGCTCAGTTCCTTTAGTATTTTTTAAAGCTCTGTCTTCTGTTCGGCATGTGAACTTTTCGTCAAGTCAATACTGGATGGCATGGTTGCTAGATATCAAGATCTCTCTTATTGATAATAAAGCTCTCCTCACAATCTTCATGTGCATCCCAAAGTTTTTTCTTCAAGGCTTTGCAGTAATTCACCATGGGAAAATTCTCATAATCCCCCAAAAATTGGGGGGAAAAGAATTTTCTAACTTTTTAAGCCAAAAATCGAGTTAAATATTGGAATATTAATTGGCGTCAAGTTGAACCAAAACCTCTTTCCCTCAACATTTACTTCTTCAAGGTAGCATTCGTGATCCTCTCCGGCATCATGTGATCTACATCCCAACTTCATATAGATTGAACCCTCGTGCAAATGATATAATCTAATGGGCTATTCGATCGTAGAAAGATATCCTCTAAATTACTAATAGATAACAAGCACATCTAAGTTTTTGCCATGATCTTATCAATGATCCCTCCGATATTTAAGTGACATTTTAAAAAAGGAATGATAAATCCTAGACTTAATCTCTGAAAATGAGATGCAGTAGAATGAATCAGTATGTTGAGAGGAAAGAACTTACCCTTTCTTCTGGTTACCTATATGAATAAGATTTTATTTAATTTTTATTTTAATATTATTGTTCCGGTTGAGATCACTTCGTGGATCCGTCACCAGCCACATAGTACCAAGGTAGAAGAAGATGAGCTCCGGGACCTATGAGTACCAACGCAATGAGAAGGAAGATCAGGAGCGTCCCTGACTAGACCACTCCGATTTTTAAATCAATCACTCAAGAGAAAAAGGAGAAACCACTAGAAAGAAATGGATTGTAAATTATAGAATTGCGTACATGTGTATGCAATATTATGAGATTATATAGACGGAGAGGGAAGATAATTATACCAGCTTGTTAATTAAGTTAATTAATGAGGATATCTATGCAGTGAGATTTTATCAGAGAGAACGTCTTTTGTTAATTAAGGAGAATATTGCGCAGTAGATTTTGTCAGAGGAGCCGTCTTGCTAGGGTATAGAAAATATCTTGTTGCGATCATCTGCGATCATTACGGATGGAATGCCCCCTCATTGTCATAGCTCCGCATCATTAGATTGTCATGTCTTATAACTTTTTGGCGATGGTGATGTGATTGTCTGACAGATTTGATTTGATTGTAGTCGTCTAAGAGATTTGGCAGATTAAAAGAGAAGGATCAGATACGGCTTGAGTGTAGAAGTAACGGGCTTAGGCAGATTGTGGCCGTCAAATAAGATGGGTTAGGGCAAGTGGCCGAGTAGATGAGTGAGTGATCGAATAGGGATTTTGAGTGAATCGAACGTGTCCGATTAAGTCCAGTCAACCAGTCAAGCCAATCGTGACGATTGTGTCCGGACAAATTACCTTCCTTCTGTCCTACGTGTCCCGACTTTATGGGCTAGATCATAGTACCCATAACAATCATCATCTCTTACAAAAGCAGATGTAAACTGAAACAATAAACATGTTTCAGCTGAGTGGAATCGAGGATGAATACATAATGGCAGAGGAGATGAACAGGGCAGATGAAGTAGAGCTCCCTGACTTCGATGCCTCCTTCAAATTGCTTCATCCATCACAAGTTCACAACCTTCCGTTGGAATCTCATGGTTCCTCTTCCGTCCACGTGGCCGGATTCCTAATCCGGAGCACACAAGTTCGAATGGTCTTCTGGTTTGATTTCTAGCCACGTAGCTGGATTCCGGGACCAGCCTAGTTGCCGTCGATTCGACCAGTGGCCCACGCCAACATTATGCGACGCAAGGTGGCCATCCGATAAAAATTGTGCGAGCGAATGCGAACCAAAACTTTCGAGATTTATTAAAAAAATAAAATCTGAATTTCGGCCTCGCGCTTCCTGCTCTCTCGTCTATACCTCGTCGCCCCATCTCTCGCGACGATCTCTCGAGCGGTGATGGCGGAGGGGAAGCCCACTAGTCAGACCGGAGCCTGGAGCACCGTCAAGCCCTTCGCCAATGGCGGTCTCTCCGGCATGCTTGCCACCTGCGTCATCCAGCCCATCGATATGGTCAAGGTAAGTCGCGTATCTCCGTTCTCGTTTTCGCGTCGCTTTGCATTTTGTCAATTTTGTGTCCACCATTTCGAGCTAACGCATCTCGATGGGGGAGTTCTAAATCATAGAGGTTCCTCATAAGGTTCAGTTGATTGGGATCCTAACGTTGATGTTTCTCATGCAAATTCTAGTGATAGAAAGTTGACCTAATTGATAGATTTAGGCGTGAAACATTAGTGTATCTGAGATGTATGCGGCGTTAGTCTCGAAGATCCGGATTATTCATTCAACTTTGTATGGGTTGCAGGTGAGGATCCAGCTTGGCCAGGGGTCGGCTGCTCAAGTGACGAAGAATATGCTCGCCAACGAAGGCTTCGGTTCGTTTTACAAGGTTGGCCTCGCGGGATCCGTTTTCTGTTTCTTCGCTCCTTGTCCTTTATTCTAGCAAGTTGCTATGCATGGTTGCATAGTAATAATTGTGGCTAATTTTTCTGAAATTTCGCGTTTATTTTAGTACCTAACGTAAGTGCAGTTAGGGAAGTGATAGACACTACCTTGGAAAGGAAATCCTCCAGATCTTGCTCGCTCACTACTAGACCAAACAACTGTTGATAAACACAATACCATATTGAAATCTAGTGTCTGTTCCGTATTGAAATTATAGTCTCTAGTCAGAAAAGTTCAGTTTTGCTACTGTATGTCCATACTCAACAATAAGGATACTTCAAAGTGATCCAAAATCAATTCAACTGAGTTTTAATCATATACACCTCTTTTACTTAACTTGTTTACCTCCAATATAAGTCTATAGTAATTGAATTAAAATTTTAAAGCTACAAATTACAAGAGCATAACTGGCATCTTTATTAATAAATATACCTTACTAATAGCACAGTGAGTGTGATAAAAGTATTAGTCCCTATGACATTCCAGTGAAATGAACCCTATAATTTCCCAAACATAAATTAGATAATATAAAAAAAATATTTTTTCCACGTCATAAATATATCTCGGTTAACGACTTGAATTGGAACAAACAATAGTATATGATATGGGTATGTTTTTCAACTAAATTTTCACTCTCTTTATTGTTGTTAGTGCTCTGAACTTCTTCTTGTGTAGGAGTATAATTGATGTGATGTTCATGTTCGTGAAATGACACGCCAAGTAATGGATTTGATTTGGACACTTTGATGTGGTTGACAAAATATTTAAGTTAGGTTTATCCTGCTTCTTGTATGCGCATCGAGTGTGCAAGGGCTTGGCAAGCTACACATGGAGCTTTGGAAGCTTGTGATTCAATGAGATCGAGTTGTCTTGATGGGCCCCATTTCAACAAGAGAACCTTTTGACAGTCAGGTTTTAGGCTACCCATCCAACCAATTTGCAGTAAACCTGGTGAGAAATGCAAGGCCAAGAGGGTTGGTTGAACTGGGAGGGTATTCTAGGGATAAGTGAGCAGATACATTATTTATCCTCTTTAAGGGTATAATTTGGGACATTTCCCATAAAAGATTTGACTAATGGAAAGAAACAATATTAAGCGCCTGACAGACCTAGCAAATAATATCTTCTGTGCTATTTAACCCCTTCAATTGTAGATAAAAAGTGCCATTCAAAAAAATATACAAAATTTCTTGACAAACTGAGAATTTGAGTATATCACTACCATAATATCTCAGAATTGTTGATTTGTTATAACTGAGATTCAAGTTTGATTTTTTTTATGGCTTAATTTATACATCAGATGATTCAATTGTTTACTTACTATGCTGATTACCATATTCCTCTGATTCATTAGCAAAATCCTGCTTTCTCTGAAAAAGAAGTTCTGTGTTTGGCAGTAAGCATGTCCAACATAATGTAGTTCTTCAACCTACCATAGCTCTTCAACTTCCCATCTATCTTTTTTCCCTACAAATCCTCCAGCAGGGTTATTTTAATATGCCATAGATATCTTGTTTGTAGTTTAAGAAACTTACCTAATATCTTCCTCCCTGCACTATGACTTTACTTTTTGGATCCACATTTTCATGGTTTGGATATCTGTGTTATATCGCCGATGTATTGTTCTGAAACAGGGACTATCAGCTGGTTTACTTAGGCAGGCTACTTATACAACTGCGAGATTGGGTTCTTTTAGGTACTTATTTTTCCTTTTCTGAATTTTTAATTGAGAATATGATCCGCATACATTCTAGAACTTTGTCTGAGATTTTGGCATTTTATCAAAGTTTGGAGGATTATCCTTGTTGACACTTTGTATTCTTGAATAGATGCTTCTTCTTAGGATGCTATAATTAAGTTGAATTTATTCCTCCCAATTTGTTTGTACTTGTCTTTCTTAGATGATTAAGCAGAATTATCTAGGTTGAGTTTCGAATAAGTGACCCTGCAACACTAGTCTGCATTTTCTGATTACAATGCTGGTGTTTATTTTGTATGAGTTAAAAGCTTAGTTGTTTGTGTAGGCTTTGTAAGGAAAAAAAAGAGAAATAATTTAACGTCACTATTCAGATTTGACTTTCACAATGGCTATCTGAAAAAAAGTGAGACCCTGGAATATTATGATGGGAAGATTCTGATTGCAAGTTGGCATTGCAAATGGGTATTATTTACAATGCTTGATAAGTTTTGCTTGAGTAATCTTTTATGCCTTTTTATGGATTCAGAGAGAAGTTTGTGTTGCATCGTACTAAATCTTTATTGAGTTGAATTTCTTGGTTCTATCAATTTTGCCTCAAATATGTTTGTAATCAGTGGCACAATAATCTTGCGGCTGTGCTTGTTTGAGAATTTGTTGCCATTGCTTTTTTCAAACTTGAATATATAGAAGTGTTCACTAACGTGATGAAGTTTGGTAAAGAACGCTTTAGTTGTTCATTTTATTGACAACTAGTGATCCTTGACGTTTTGCTTAGAGTGTTGACAAACAAAGCTGTTGAGGCTAATGATGGCAAACCACTGCCTTTGCTTCAGAAAGCTGCTATTGGTCTTACAGCTGGAGCAATTGGAGCATGTGTTGGAAGCCCAGCAGATTTGGCACTCATCAGGATGCAAGCCGATGCGACTTTGCCTGCAGCTCAGAGAAGAAACTACAAAAATGCTTTCCATGCTCTCTACCGTATCATTGCTGATGAGGGGGTTCTGGCTTTGTGGAAAGGTGCAGGTCCTACAGTAGTAAGAGCAATGTCACTCAATATGGGTATGCTTGCATCGTATGATCAGAGTGTTGAGCTGTTCAGGGATTCCCTTGGATTTGGTGAAGTTAGCACTGTGCTTGGTAAGGTGCTAGATGGTATTGATGTCTATGCAATTGTTTGATTATTTCTTTCTGTGACTTTAAAATTGGACTGGGAAGGGAACCGAAGGTCCTGCTGGTTGCTGATTCTGATTTCATGGCCGAAACAGTCCAAAAATCTGGTTCAATTAGGTGGCCTCTACTAATAGAATTGGACTGATCTGACCTCCGTTCCCGTTTTAGCATTTGAACTGGCCACTCCACTTCATTTTAGCTATTCCATTATAGTATCTTGTTCTGGTGAATATATGGGTAACCGTACTGTTTTTGAATAAAAAAAAAGATTTTAGTTCTCCAACGAGTCATTGTGAGCTTGACTTTGACTTTAGGTTGGTGCTCCGGCCCTATGTATTTCAGCTTCCTAGTATACCGCACCAGACATGCTTTTTCATAATGCTTGCAGAAAAGTGTTTTAATATTTTTAATGATGATTAGTTTGTTATTTTTTGTGCATATTCAGGAGCAAGTGCTGTTTCAGGGTTCTTTGCATCTGCTTGTAGTTTACCTTTTGACTACGTGAAAACACAAATACAGAAGATGCAGCCCGATGCCAATGGGAAGTACCCCTACACAGGATCTTTGGACTGTGCGATGAAGACCTTAAAATCTGGCGGCCCTTCAAAATTTTACACTGGATTTCCCGTCTACTGTGTCAGAATTGCTCCACATGTCATGGTAAATAAAGCTTTGACGCTCCAGTAAAAGTCAATTGCAGTTGTTTTGTAACTCCATTTGGCTTATCTGTGTTTAACTCTTCAACAATGGGATGCTTTGCAGATGACGTGGATATTCCTGAATCAAATTCAGAAGGTTGAAAAGTCGCTGGGCTTATAGAATATAGTTAGTGGATTCGTGCAACTTAATTTACCTGTTTTCCTATAATATGATATCTATTGAAGTCAATTGTCTAGTTTTGGAACTAGGACAACCTTCCATTTGCATTCTCAATTTGCAAAGATGTGATAATCCAGTCCTATTGTTTTCCAGGAGTATCCATATGATTTTTACTCGATGCTTGAGTGATAGCCAGTACACGTCAATCTGGCCTTTTCGCATTTGGTTTAGTTGGATCTTAGCATACTTTTACAGTCATCAATGTTATGACTTTGTTTCGCTTTGAATCTCTAAAGATCATAATGATGGAACGCATATTTGCAGCATGGACAAGTAGCTTTCTAGTGTAGCTTGGCTTCGGGGGATTGTTTTATGGGTTGGGTTATCTGAATCAAGTAGAAGTGGGTTGTCTGAAACAAATTCAGATTATTTGATTTTGGACGGTAAGAAATACATATTTGGATTTGCAATTATATTCTATGAAATAGGTTGGTTGATATCTCAAGTAATATTGCATTAATCATATTTTGTGTTGCCATTAATCTATCATGTTCGGTTTCTACAAGTTCAATTTTATGATCTGGAACATTTTGATCGAAAGTTAATGGAGAATCGACTCGACTTGATCCTACATACATAATACATTTTGCCTATGCTTTGAAATGTATTGTGCGCTTTGGCGGTGGGTGGTGTTTGTAGTTATAGTGCTCTTGAAACTTTATCAGAAAGTGAAATCGTTTTATTATTTATACTATTAATTTTTACAATTATGCTTATTTAATTAGTTGCAGTATTGATTCAAGGTGACTGCAACACTTCAACTCAAGGAATAAGGTCGTGACATTTGTTCTATAATGATACACTATATCGCCCACCAAACAATAATGGGGTCATCTCACCTGAAGGAGCGATCATGCCATGGCTTTTTGTCTCAGCGTGATGTCTAAGGTATGGAAATTTTAACGTTGCATTTTTTGGTGTGTGTCCAATTCAACAATATCATAGTCACAGACCTTGTGAATACCTCATCGAATCTTCAAAGTTGTGGACCCTCTTGCAACCATAAAAACTCCACTAACAATCACCAGTTTGCGTCTTTCCTACATTTATTTGACCAAGCGTATGGCCAGTGATAACTTATAGCTGCTTCTTCACTTCATCAACACTCCTTCCTTTCCCTCCCCATGTTTAGGCCTTATCTCATAGAAAATACACAGCTTATGTTCTTCCTGCAGCCCTTCATATGAATTCGGTATCGTTTTCCTTTTTGACCATTCTTTAGATTGACTTGCATTCCATCAAGCGATACTTCTTGCTGCATGAAAGGGAATGCTGGATGAGCCATGCTTCTCCTGGAACCTTGGAGAACCTCACCGACACCCTGCCTGTTGACTGAGGGTAAGTTTTTTTTAAACATCAAATATTCAATTTGAATTGATTAATTTATGAAATATTCATTTAATTTTATAAATTTTTTTATCGATTATTAAAATAATTTATTATAAATAATTTTACACAGACGTCGTGCTGCTACACCCGAGATTAAACACGCGTTTGTTCGAATTTATTATAAGTAATTTTATATCAAAAATAATACGTGAATGATATCACGCATATGAATTTTCTGGGTGACGATGGTAAATTGCATATTCATCCCTTGAAATGCAAGAAATTTGAGATCAGGACGCCACGCGCACCGATGGGTGGACGAGACGAAATAGCCACCACCCGTTCGTCTCCTCTAAATGCCTGACACTCGACGACAACGGAACAGAAAGAATGGCCGGTGAAAGTAGTAGTAGCGGAAGCAGAAGCGGCGGCAGCAACGGAGGAAACCATGGAGGCGGCGGCAGGGGGCGGGCGCTGCTGCTGGGGCGGTATGAGGTGGGGCGGCTGCTGGGCCACGGCGCGTTCGCGAAGGTGTACCACGCGCGGCACGCGGAAACGGGCGAGAGCGTGGCGATCAAGGTGCTCGACAAGGAGAAGATCCTGCAGAGCGGGCTGGCGGCGCACACCAAGCGGGAGATCGCCATCCTCCGCCGCGTGCGCCACCCCAACATCGTCCACCTCCACGAGGTGATGGCCACCAAGTCGAAGATATACTTCGTCATGGAGCTGGTCCGCGGCGGCGAGCTCTTCGCCCGGGTCGCCAAGGGCCGCCTACCGGAGCCCGCGGCCCGCCGATACTTCCAGCAACTCGTCTCGGCTGTGGCCTTCTGCCACGCCCGCGGCGTCTACCACCGCGACCTCAAACCTGAGAATCTCCTCCTCGACGACCGCGGCGATCTCAAGGTCTCCGACTTCGGGCTTTCCGCTGTCTCCGATCAGATGCGGCAGGACGGCCTCTTTCACACCTTCTGCGGCACGCCGGCGTACGTGGCGCCGGAGGTACTCGCCCGCAAGGGCTACGACGGCGCCAAGGCCGACATCTGGTCCTGCGGCGTCATCCTCTTCGTGCTCATGGCCGGCTACCTCCCCTTCCACGACCACAATCTGATGCTCATGTACCGCAAGATCCAAAAGGGCGAGTTCCGCTCCCCCCGCTGGTTCTCCGCCGACCTCCTTCGCCTCCTCTCCCGCCTCCTCGACACCAATCCCGCCACCCGCATCACCATCCCCGAGATCATGGACAATCGATGGTTCAAAAAGGGCTTCCGCCAGGTCAGATTCTACCTCGAGGACGACAAGTTCCACAGCCTCGACGACGTCGCCCCAACCCAATCCCCTCCGCCGCCGCCGTCCTCGGACGACTCCGAGTCCGATTCCGACTCCAATTTCTCCCCCTCCGCTTCCTCCTCCTCCTCCAATTGGAGCCGTCGGCAGGGCCTGGGGCGGCTCCCTCGGCCCGCGAGCCTAAACGCCTTCGACATCATCTCCTTCTCGCCGGGGTTCGACATCTCGGGGCTGTTCGAGGAGCAGGGCGAGGAGGCCCGTTTCGTGTCCGGTCAACCCGTCGACAGGATCATATCCAAACTGGAAGAGATCGCAAAAGTGGTCAGCTTCACAGTGCGGAAAAAGGACTGCCAGGTGAGCCTGGAAGGTACCAAGGAGGGAGAGAAGGGGCCGCTCACGATCGCCGCCGAAATCTTCGAGCTCACGCCGTCGCTGGTGATGGTGGAGGTGAAGAAGAAAGCCGGCGACAAGGGGGAGTACGAGGAGTTCTGCAACAGGGAGCTCAAGCCCGGTCTACAGAATCTGGTGTACGACGAGTTGGCGACGGCGGCGGCGGCCGCCACCAATCTGCCATCGGACACCGAGTAGGTGCAGGCCTCGAGTCGATCAGATGCCGCCTCGTTTACTCCTCGATCACGACGATCATCTTGTTGTGTGCTCTGTAACAAACGCCCGTGCTAATTGAACACGGAGATTGCACTCTCCATCATCATCATTTCCCTTTCCCATCAAACATTTCAACATGAAGAAATTACTGCAATTTGGAACGATCGAGTTCCGAACTTTTAGAACAGGCAAAATTCTTTCATTCAATCCATCGCTCTGTATGCATAATCATGCAGTTAATCGAAGACTATACAATACATGGTCACTGTGTGCAGGTCTACGGCTGCTGTAAAAGGAAAAGGAGAACTTTCTTTTGAGGATGACAGTGACTGGCAGGGTTGTGATTAGTTCACATAGTATTTTGGAAAAGATAAAGAGACACTCAACCTTTGGACAATAATTTAAATAAAAGATGAAATCTATTATCATAATCATCACTTCTTTTGTTAAAAGTGGAATCTATCACCTTAGCGGTCTCATACGGTCAGTTCTATGATCATCTGTGAAGAGGTAAATCGAGAAACTACAGTTGATCACAATGCAGGAGGATATTGTCTGACTTTGTCAGGATTCGAACTTTTGTCTTCTTCTGTAAGTCTGTGAAGAGGTAAATTAAAAAATTACAATTGACAATGATAAAGGAGGATATTATTTCAATTTTGTCAAGATTTAATTTTTATCTACTTTAATAATTTTATTTTATCATAATCAACTTAATTATATCTCCAAAGCAATCTTGGACAATAGCATCACACTGCTTGCTTGCTTGCTTAATAATGCTTCTCTTCTTCCAAGTAAAAAGCCACCGAAAGTTCAGTAACCATCAAAGTGCAATAATTGGCCGTCAGTCAGTGAAGAGTGAAGATGATGCTTGGAAAAAGGTACTAGAAATTCTCAACACCATTAATTAATGATCAACAAAGTGATTTATTAGTTCTCTTTTGATCGTCCCTCCACATTCGACAATGTCTGGTGCATTTGCTTTGTTGGAATTAATACAATAAGGAGGACAAGTTAATTTGGTTGCTCCTACTAATTTTGGATTCAAACTCTTAATTTTTAGTTAAAGGTCTTTCAAGCGACTGTTAATCTGATGCTCCTCATGTATGAAAACACTTTGTTCCTGTGGAATAAACTAAAACAGATAGTTTAATTCTATCAGAAACATCTTGAGTTGCTCGAATAGATTCAAATGTTGAAGGTTCTTATTATATGCTCATTATTCAACTCAAGGAATTATGTGAGTCTGGTGACCTACTTGCCTAACTCGCATCATCCAATCAAACCGACTCGAAACTGCTCCAGTTGACTTATCACTTATAAGTTCTTAATTATCTCTATTAATTATGCTTGAAATTGAGTTGGATGATCAGTAATGTGGATGTGATTATTTCTTGGCCTACAATTTGCCTTCTCCTTTTCATTTTGTGCTACACGTGATCATGCATGCTATTAGTGACATGGTCAACCTTTCTTAATAGGAAACTTTATCTCCTTCAAATAAAACAAAGAAAAAAAAGAAAAAAAATGTTAAATTTCAACTAAACAGCAAGTGAAAGCATATTCATTTTGGCCTGTTCCACTGGTGCAAGAAACATAAGGAAGAAAACAAACTAAGCTCCTTGACTAAGTTGCCTACTGCCAATTGCTATGCATATTATCCAAGCTCCCAGTAGTTGGAGTTGGTGAGTGACAATAATAATAATAATAATAATAATAATAACGTGAAGAGATAACAGGGACCGCGTGACAGGTTTAGAGTTCGATCAATGTGGATCTCGATTAGTTTAAGATGAACTCAAGTTCAATCGGATCAGCTCTTTCGAGTTCAATTCCAGTCAATCAGGCTTAGAACATGGTCAATACTCGAGTTAAATCAACCAACTCATGACCAAATGCAGGTTAAGCTAGGCAACTCATGGCCGAGTTCAACCCGTCAGTTCAAGTCACATCCAAGTCAAGTCCAATCAACCAAAGCTCGGGCATGACACGGTAGTTATAATAGTGCAAAGGGGCATGATCGTTACAATAGCGCCAGTTATAGAAAGGTCACGATCTTTGATGAAGAAGATAAAGATGTATGCCTTTTGGGAATTCTAGCCACCTCTTCACTTCCTATATAATATAATGGTAGCAGCATTGAGAGGTACATTATGATATTGGTAGTTATAATTTTTACTTTGTTATTATCATCTATCTCCTCCAGATTTAACTTGAACTCCAAGATTACAGACCTTGACTTCCCTTCTAATTTTTATTTCAGTCCTATAAGTCGATGTTGCTAGGGCCTTCACCGAAGTCCTTACATAGCTCGGCTTGACAATTGCCTACCTGACAAAAACCAACTCGACAAGAGCCAACTCCGACAGAAGCCAACTTGACACACATCCCAACCTATCAAAAATGGACTGCAAATACATAAGAAGTCAATCCAAATCTCAGGGATTAATAATAATCGAGGATTAACAAAGTTATGCTTCTTTTGCTAATGAAAACAATATGGACAAGTAAGAAAACGAGAATAGATAATTAAACGACTGATTTGATCTTTTATGACTCTATGAATAAACAAATAGACAACGCCTTGTTTTTTTTTGGTTAAATAATTAAGTCGAAGAACATTCGTCCTTTCTTAGCTTGTTAGTTTATTTTTCTCGTGTGCAATTATCTTTCTTTGTTTTTAAGATAAATAATTGTCCTTTTCTGTGAGTGTATGTATATATTTATGATTCTTTTAATTCACTTTATTATTGTCAATAAGGCTTAGCTTCTACCAAACCACAAGTATCCATTGAAGAATCTAATGGACATGCATCATATATATCAATAATATCATGGACCATGAGCTAGGTTGAGTGTTATATGTAAACACACCTAACCAACCAACTCCTTCGATCTACACATTGAATTTCGAATGTGCATATTACGACTTCGTAATCATTCGTAAATCGATCAATGGCTCAACTACTACTTTATCTAATTCCACCATTACCAACTCGATGAAAGAGCAATGGCCAAGTCGAGGTCACTAGCTAGCTAGCCTTGTAAATGCACTCAAAGACAATTATATATAACATTATGAGGATCGACTTAATTATCGTGTTGACTCTAAAGTTAATGTTCTCATTAAGGATTTATAAAAATATTTATTCATTATTCAAAATCCAGGTAAAGTAATTATAAATCCGGGCTCAAAAAATAAAGCTAAAATGGATAAATAAATTTGATTTTTATTACGTGTGTCTGTGAATCCTAATTAATTAATATCCGTGACACTTTTGTGCATTTAAGAATATTTTTATATGTTTTAGGAAAAAACTTAGTTTGCTTTTTGATAAATTATTGTTAATTAGTTTATAGCAATTAATTTTCAACGTAACACATTACATCACGTTGCATAGTGGTTCGACTATTTTAATTTGAACATATGCAATTCATTAAAAGATATATAAAAGAAAGAAAGAATTTATTAATTTTGAATAATTTTCCAATATAAAATTCGAATTCCATCTTTATCTTTTTATCACTTTACTGTACCTCGATGGCAAAGTTTTCTTCATTATTGATTGTCGATTCTCTTTTTAATTAATTTAACAACTGTACTTACTGACAAAACCTCACAACTTAATGCATGCAATCTTACTAAAAGTCAAATTGTAATTAATTAGATATGATCCAACCAATGGATCTACGACTCCATCAACTAAAAGTCAAAATTTAATTAATTAGATATGATGACCTTGTAGATGCCTTTCACATGCGTAAAAAAATATAATAAGAGCCATTTATCCTCTTTAATTAGTATTTTCAATTCGAATTAGATCGATAGGCTTCTTGATCTTTTCTTCTTCACTACAAGTACAAATTCCCCTACCAAATATTTTAATTGATAATTGACCAACAAGTACAAGTTTGACACACTAATACTATCAAATGTTAAATTATTTGATAAAAAAAATAAAGAAATCACACTCACAATTAATAATATTTGTAAAATAAACAGAATAGTTCTTAGTTGCTTACAATAATAAAGTATAAACTCAAATGTGAATGTCAAACTCGCCTAACCAATTAGTAGGTATTAGTCTTATCATTTACACTACAAAGGACGAGTAATCAAATTACAATGTTATATACCCTGAGTGCCTTAAAATACATGACTTGTGCACGACATCAGATTTGGAGCTCCCAAAAATCTTTCGAATGTCCGATAATATCATTTAAAATTATTTATTTCTGTGTTGAATTGTTATCTGGTATTTTTTATCAGACACACCCGATGAGCAATTATATTTTTTTATTAAATTTTTTTACTTAATACTATAATTTAATTCCTAAATTTTAAAAAAATCTTAAATAACTTAATTATAAATAAAAAAATTTTAAAATAATACTATATATACTATTTGGAGTGTCTTATTTTAAGGCGCACATAGTATCAATACCTTATATATATATATATATAGCCACAAATACATGTGATAAATTAACTCAATAATAATTTTCAATTCTTATATATATATATATATATATATATATTGCAAACGCTCCACAGAATGTTTGAAATAATATTGGGAAAAATGTTCTTCACAGTGGCACGAGTGTCAACGCCCTTGTGCGTCCTTTTCCTCACATGAACAGAAGAGCCTTTAATTTCGGAGAGCTGTTGACTGACCCTTCTCTTCCCTCACCAGCTCCAGCCATCGTACAATTCAACCTTTAATGTCCGTCGCCTACTATTCCTTTTGATTAATTCTCCCCTCGAGCAACGCCGACACCGATCGAGTATAAAACAGAGAGATTCATTCTTCTAATTCCATACGCCATCGTTGTTCTTTATTGCCTATGTACATCTAGTCTTCTTCGTCGATTGATTACTGAATGGCTGTGTAGCGATCGAGGAGGGGAGGAGGAGGGAGACATCAGAGATATGGAGGAAGAAAAGGAGAAGGACAGAGAGGCGGTGGATTTGGACGACGACGACGACGACGACAAGGCCAAGAGCCAAAAGAGACCTCGTGAGGCTTTTGATCTCAACGAGGATGTCCGTGGCGACGAGGAGGAGGAGGAGGATGACGGAGGCAAAGGTGGAGGAGAGTCTGGCGACAACAGCGGTACTAGTAGCAGCGACAAAAGAGAAGGGAGCAGCGAGAGAGGCACGAAGGTGAGGCAGTACGTGCGGTCCAAGCTGCCGAGGTTGCGGTGGACGCCGGATCTCCACCTCGCCTTCGTCCACGCCGTCGACAGACTCGGCGGCCAAGAGAGTAAGCGCAAACCCATCCTCGATTATGCTAGTTCTGATATATAGAGGATCAGCTAGGATTAGTTACTGCCGATTTGCAGGAGCCACTCCAAAGTTGGTGCTTCAGCTGATGAACGCGAGGGGGCTAAGCATTGCTCACGTAAAGAGCCACCTACAGGTACTTAACAAAAACAAATTAGTTGCATATATCGCATGATAATTAACTTTTTGATCTGCCGTTTACTTCGTTGTCGATCAGATGTATCGGAGTAAGAAGCTGGATGGCTTAGGTCGAGAGAAGTCGTCGACCATTTCTTCAGGTTTAGCTCTCAGACTAGCTCCTTGATTAATTAAGAGATCATGAATTGAAACTCTTGGCATGCAGTCATGCAGCCCATGGATCTGCTTCTGAGAACACAAGGTCGTCGTCTCCATGAGATGTTCTCCCCACGAACCAGCTCATTGCCTCCCTCGGGATTCCACAACCGGAGCATCTTCTCGTCGTGGTCGAGCATTCATCAAAGTAATCGTCGCAATATTTGCGACGTTCTTCATCGACCACAGGACCAGTTACAAGGGTTAATTATATATATTTGCTCTCATCAAAAAAATATATAATCATCATCTTCTACAACTGTTTGTTACTTGTAACAGAAAGCAAGAATGCCAATACTGTCGGACTGATAATGATATGATGATCAGTAATTCAAGAGATTGGGAGAAAAGGGTTGTTCCCACCGGCATCACTTCGTTCTCCAATAGTTCGACGGCGGGGTGGCGGCCGAGCTTGAAGCTGAAGAAGGAGCAGGAAGACGAAGATGCTGCTAGTTTGCTGTCGCTTTCGCTGGCCCCCTCGAGTGCTTCATTGATGATCGGTGGGCAGGTAAAGGTAGCAGAGGGGAAAGGCGGCCATGATCAGGCCGTGAAGTTGTTAGGGAAAGATAGGACGAGCGACAAGGCCGCTTTGGGGCTGAGTACTTTGGATCTGACCATGTCGATTAATTAGGCATCGATCGGAGTGAGATCTATCAAGTACTGGCTTCAAGGTCTTACAAGATAATTATAACTAGGCTGATTAGTCGTGAGTCGATCTCAGCCAGTTTATTTGTTTGTTTGTTTTTAAAAAAATATATATATATAATAATTAATGATATATAATTTTTAATTTTGAAAATTAGCTATCGAGAATATTCTTGATCGTGTCCGGACCCTTGCAAATAAAAATAATTACGATGATTCCAAAACTGGAGATCCTTCAATTAATTCGTCCCAAAAATAGAATATGATTAGGTTTGATTCCTCCAGCAAGGGCGGAGATTCTTACGCTTCCCGATGGCCACCGCCGCCGCCTCTCCTCTGCTCCTCGTGCTCCTCCTCCTCCTCGCATTCCACGTCAACATCTCTGCCGCCCGCCTCCACAGAGCGAAGCTCAGCGCCGCGGATGAGGAGCTCTCTCTGGCGGCGCTGCCGCCCTTCGCCCCCACCACCTTCTTCGAGGTCGCGAAGCCCGTCCCCCTCCCTCCCGCCTCAGCCCCGGCCTGCTCCGCCCTCCTCCTCCAACACGTCTTCGGATACACCTTCGGCCAGCCTCCCGTCACCGCCGCCTACCGACCTCCTTGCGCCCGCCTCCGTCGCGGCCGCTCCCCTTCCCACGTCGTCCTCCAATGGTCCGCCTCCTCGCAGGGCCGCCAATTCGACCGGATCTTCGGCGTGTGGCTCGGCGGCGTCGAGCTCCTACGCGGCTGCACCGCCGAGCCCCGTCCCAATGGCATTGTCTGGACCGTCCGCAAGGACGTCACCCGCTACGCCGCCCTCTTCGCCCGCCCGCAAACCCTCGCGGTCTACCTCGCCAATATAGTCGACGACACCTACACCGGCGTCTACCACGTCAATGTCTCCCTCCATTTCTACTTCGATCGCTCGCACGGCCGCCGCCGCGCCGCCGACTACCAGGTTCCCAGTTTCTCCGCCCCGGCAGATCTGGTTCTCCCTCTCTCCCGGAGCCTCCCGCTGAACGACGGGCTGTGGTTCTTGATCCAGAACTCAACGGACGTCCAATCGACAAAGCTCGCCATCCCGGCGAACACCTACCGAGCAGTCCTCGAGGCGTACGTATCCTTCCACTCCGCAGATGAGTTCTGGTACACCAATCCCCCCAACGTCTACCTGTCCGAGAACAATATCACCGATCTCCCAGGAAACGGGCCATTCAGGGAGGTGCTGGCCAGCCTAGACGGCGAGGTCGTCGGTGCCATCTGGCCGTTCACCGTGATCCACACTGGCGGAGTCAACCCTCTACTGTGGAGACCCATTTCCAGCATCGGATCTTTCGATCTCCCCTCTTACGACATCGAGATCACCCCGTTCTTGGGGAAGGTCTTGGACGGGAAGCTCCATGAGTACGGCTTCGGAGTAACTGATGCTCTAAACGTCTGGTTCATCGATGCCAATTTGCATCTCTGGTTGGACGGCGAGAGCTCACGTACCTCTGGAAGCTTGATCGCATACGAAGCACCAAGCTATGCTCCATCGCTGTACGCCCAGTTCGAGGGACTCGACGGGGAGTTCAAGACCAGCGCAAGCAGGTACATTTCATCAACCGGATGGGTGAACTCTTCTTTCGGGAAGATCACCACCCATTTCTTCCAAAGACTTGAATTTGATAACTTGATGATCTTCTCCGGGAACGGAAGCAACCAAATGATCAACCAGACTATAGATTTCGAGTGTGGCACCTACACCAAGCATCCATCTTCTGTCTTGTACTCTGAACATGTTCTTCGAACCTTTCCGCTCTATCTGTACGCGGGGACTACTGATCGAGTGAATGATACTTTCACTCAGGTAGCGAATTTATCTGTAGGGTTTGATGAGAACAGGCTCTCAGGAGAGAAATCTGAGTTTGCATACAGCTCCTTGAAGAATTTGCTGACTGCAAGCGGTTACATGAAGGTGAAAGGGAACTTGGTGCAGAGTGGCCTAGGCAGCACTGAACAAGTGTATACGTATGAGAGCACAGATGGTTGCTACTTTAGGAATGTGAGCAGCAGTAATTACACAATTCTATATGACAATTCAGATGAATCTTGCACTAAGAGCCTGCCATTAGGCATAGAGTACCATAACTGAAATCATTCTGTTCCCGTATAGCAAGGAAATGTTAAAGCTTGTTTATTCGTTCACCATTCAATAAAAAGTACCTTCTAAGCTTCATATTATTCCATCTATATGGTTTACAATAGCATCAACAAGAATCTGCTTTAGTTAATCAGTTTCTCTTCCAAGGCGTGGGAAGCGAGATTGTCCCATTTCCTTTGTTTTCATGATTATATGTTCACTCTGCTAAATTCACTAAATCACTGGAGAGAACTTTTCTCCAATTTATTAAACGCATATTCTTACGTTAAAATAGATGACAGGAAGAATATAGAGCTGAGAGCTAGGATGGTGGTGTTATTGGTATAAAGTTGTTGGCCATGATCATTGTGAGTAGTTGAGGATTAACCAAATAAAGAAAAGTAGGTTAGACAAAGTTAAGTTCAATCACGGTGATAAGCCATCTATGATCTTAAGCTAAAGGAGTTCCACCAAGACAATTTTGATATCGACAAACCTAATCTTATGAAAAAGAAATCCTCTTAAAACTCATTTGTTCATATTATTGTTGATTTTCAATGATTTCCCAACTATTTGGAGTTGATCATATGGCCCTTATCCCTCTATTGCACTCTAAGCCAAGTAATATCCACATTAATGACTAAAAGTTTTCTTGTATCTTCAACCACAATGACTTCTACTCTAATCAATTAAACTCCTCTAACTACACTATAGAATTTATTGTCTCCTTTAAACAAGTCTATATTATCTTGACCTATTCAACATCATAATGCCATTAACAAACTAATAAAGCACAAAACAACAATGCCACAAATAACATAATCATTCATGAAAATGAGTTAAGTCTATGAGCAAGTGGGAGCTACTAAACTACCAAAGAGTAAATACATATTGTTAGATTAATATCCCCAAGTCAAAAATATCCCCAAACATTATCAAGTTTCATATATCCAAAGGAACAAAACAGAGTTGTATGCTTCGATTGATAATATTACATATGTTGTTGAGCCTAATATTGCACATTTGTGCTAACTTTGTTGCTTTGCTCAGTTTAGTTGGTAATTGAATAGGCAATGCTAGACATTTGTAGTTCGTTGCAATTCTTGATAGTCATATATTATAAATTAGATCACACTTATTGAAGGTCAACTATAGTTCATTGACCCTAGGTGGGACAGGACAACACAGTATTAGAGTTCAAGGTTTAAAATGTGTCAAAGCACATTCAATCATCTTGTTTACTAAGATGGAACTGAAACAAAAAAGGTAAAAGTTATATTTATTAAAGATTCAAACTTCTTTTTCCTCCGTTCGGCCAATTTGGGCACAATAAAATAAAGGAATTGAAGGGAATTAAACTTCTTCCCGCTCTCCTCTTCCATCCAAGTAAATGGAAGAAATCAATAAATTCCTTTTAATTTCCATCCTATTTTTTATTTTTATTCATCTAAACATATTATAGGTGTTGTCGCAACTCAATAGGTAAGTTTGCGACCTCTCTATCTGTCTATTTATCTCTAGGTATAACATTTACTTCTATGTAATCTTTGATACCCAGAGACAATGAAATGATCAACTTTGCAACACTATAGAGTTGGTGTGTGTTCATGTATAAAGTGCAATATTACTCATTCTACTTCATGTATGATCTCAATCATTAACCTTAAAGAAGAAGAATAAGTTCATGGTAACAAAAGCATGGGAAGGGATCAACATTGGAAACATTGCTAGAACAACACTCAAGATGCAGAAGCAAACAGGCCGGGTATAACTGAAATTGCTCTGAAATAAAGTTATCATTTTGTATGCTTCTACAAAAAGTTGTTAACAAGTTCATTAAGACAAAATTCAAACTAATAAAAGCCAAAACAAGTTATCATGTAGCTTGAACTTTGAAGTATACATGATTTTTGGTTAGACTAAACACTAAGTTGGCACCTTAATTTCATTTCAAGCATCTTATTGGGTGCTGTAAATCCACAAAATACTACTATGCAATGGCTTAATTTCTCAGTAGCATATGGAACATCATGTAGTGATTGCAGCATGATTTCTAAAATTAGACACTCTATGGAGGAAAAAATACTCAAATTCAGATAGAAATTGGGATACTCATAAACAGATTGGCTGGGATTCAATTGAGTGATCTGAATATGAAACAGTGCATACATATCTATCCCATTACAATTCAAAAACCAAATTTTCGTTTGAATTCAGGCTATGCTATCTATAATTTAATTATCCTTCGACATTATTATAAATTAAGATTAACATACCCACGAAGATCTGGTTTTGGTTGGTAATGAGCTCTTCTTCATCCCTTCATCATTTCAGATGAATATGATGATCTTCGGCATAATCCCTAACAAAGGACAAAAAATTGACAAAACCTTCATGGCATAGCTCTGGGGTCAGTCCCATGCTGCCAGACATAGACGAGTTCGTCCCACCCAGTGCTCGCGATCAGGCCCTCTACAAGTACACTCATATCTACCCCGACGGCAAATTCAGTGTGGTGGTCGTACCTTGCAATGAGGGCATCCTCCACTCTGTAATCCCACATGCACACGGTCATGTCATAGGAGCAGGAAAGCAGGACGCTTTCTCTGTGAGGGGAGAAGCGGACGCGGCGGACTGCATAGCCGTGGCCAGCAAGGTTAGCCAGGGGCTTTCCAGGTGCTCGGATGTCCCAGACGCGGATGAACTTGTCTACGGAGGCAGTGGCGAGGCAGCACTCGTTGTACTTATTCCAGTCACAGGAGAGGATCTCATGTTCGTGGGCTGGGAGGACAAGTGTGGAGGTCGGATCGCGGACGTCCCAGACGCGGGCAGTGCGGTCGCCGGAGGCGGAGGCAAAGACGTCTCCGTGGCGGGGGCTCCACGAGACGGCGTAGACGCAGTAGGAGTGCTCGCGGAAGGTGCGGAGGCTGGCGGGCCGGTCGAGGGTCCAAAGCTTGATCGAATCGTCCCAGGAGGCGGAGAGGAAGGAATCGCGGCGGACTGGATTCCAGTCCACGGCGTGGGCCTCGCGCGAGTGCTCTCGGAGGGAGCGCACGGGATTCGCAGAGGGAGGCAAGGAGACGTCCCAGAGCTTGAGGGAGCCGTCGGCGACGGCGGCAACAGCGAGGGAGTCGTGTGACTCGGACCAGCAGCAGTCGTAGACGCCGTCGGCGGTGTCGAAGGCTGCAAGCTCGGCCATGGAAGGCGCGCCAGGTGCGGGGGCGGAGGGGAGAAGGTCGAGGACGTGGAGGCGGCCGTTTCCGAGGATGCCGAAGTTTTGGGAGGTGGCGACGAGAAGGCGGCCCTCGTGGAAGGGGCTGAACCGGACGGAGTAGCCGCTGAAGGGCGTCTTGAACCGCGGCATCGTCGATCTTCGCCTGGAATTCCCTCTACTGCCGACGACAGAGAAGAAAGATCGGAGCAGGCGAGGTGAAGGTCGATTTAGGGCAGGCAGTGCCTGCTTCGACAATAATCTAAATTGTGGAGGAGAAAAGAGGAAAAAAGGAATGGGAAATAATATTTTTTTCTTTATTTATTAAGCTTGTTTAAATTTATATAATAAAAATAAACTCAAATATAAAGTCGACTATCATGAAATTATGTGTTAACTGAACAATTTTAGAATTAATAAATATAATAAAAGTTTTAAAATACATACTTTACATGGCATAAATCTAAATTTCATGCCTTTCAAAGTAGATACCAAAGCATCTCTCTCTCATCCGAATCTATTGGATCTCCTTTCTACTTTCAGTATATGCACAATTAGCACAAATTGAATTGCGTTTCTAATTGATCTTCTTCCTGAGACTGGAATTGCAGTGCGATCTCTGGGAGGGCAATGGCACAGAATACACTCGAGAGGCGTCCATCGTCTATCGATGCGCAACTGAGGCTTCTGGCGCCGGCGAAGGTCTCCGAGGACGACAAGTTGGTGGAATACGATGCGCTTCTCGTGGATCGCTTTCTCGACATCCTCCAAAGCTTGCACGGAGAAGAGCTCAGGGAAACGGTACACAATAAAATTAAATAGAATAATCTTCTACTTTTTTTTAAAGATCAGATTAAATGATTCAATATTGTTTGAAGAAGACAAGTATTAGATCCATATATCTCTGTCCAACCCTCAAAAGTTGGTGATTTTGGATTCACTTTGCAGGTCCAAGAGTGCTATGAGATCTCTGCCAAGTACGAAGGGACTGGCGACATTAACAAGCTGGATGAGCTGGGGAATGTGCTGATGGGCCTGAACCCCGGAGACTCTATCCTGGTCGCCGGATCTTTCTCCCACATGCTCAACCTGGGCAATCTGGCTGAGGAGGTTCAGATCGCACATCGCAGGAGGAACAAGCTGAAAAAGGGAGACTTCGTTGATGAGAGCAATGCAACTACGGAGTCTGACATCGAAGAGACGCTTAAAAGGTTAGTCAAGGAGTTGCACAAATCACCCGAACAGGTCTTTGATGCTTTGAAGAACCAAACTGTCGATCTCGTTTTAACTGCGCACCCAACCCAGTCAATTCGAAGATCGCTACTGCAGAAGCATGCCAGGTTATTCATTGGCTTTCACAGTTCTGAAGTATCGTTATCTCTTCTCTGATTCTTGAAAATATTTCTTCAGGATTAGGAATTGCTTGACGCAGCTCACAGCAAAGGACATTACCTCTGATGACCAACACGAGCTTGATGAAGCTCTCCAGAGAGAGGTAACTTGTTGAGTCTCTCCTATTTAGCGTGTCTAGGTGCAACTGGTTGTACATAGACGTCCTTATGCAAGCTCGTAGATGCTAAACACTTGTGTTTTTCATTTGCAGATTCAAGCTGCGTTTCGGACTGATGAAATTCGTCGAACGCAGCCGACTCCTCAGGATGAGATGCGTGCAGGAATGAGCTACTTCCACGAAACAATTTGGAAAGGTGTGCCGAAATTCTTACGGCGCGTTGACACTGCTCTGAAGAACATTGGAATAAAAGAACGTGTTCCTTACAATGCTCCACTCATTCAATTCTCCTCCTGGATGGGTGGGGATCGTGATGGTAAGATAAGCCAATTTTGGCCAAGGAGAACCATTGCTGGTGTACTGATGCATCATCGTTTTTCTGCTGATGCATTGTTTGTATTGTGTAGGTAATCCTAGAGTCACGCCGGACGCCACAAGAGATGTATGCTTGTTGGCTCGCATGATAGCGGCGACCTTGTACTACTCTCAGATAGAAGATTTGATGTTTGAAGTACCAAGAACCTTCAAATCTGTTGGAGCTCTCTCTACCTTTCAGCTTACTTTAACTTTTTTCTTCTTTTGACTCTCAATTTATACTCCACATTGTACTACATTGTTGTTGGATGCAAGTAGAATAAAATTGAAGCGTGAAATATGAAGAAAAACTTCAGAAACTGAGAGTTTTAAATTTTGTAAAAATTAAGACTAAAATGAAGTGAGGGAAACTATTTATTTTCCTGACAAGCAAAATGGTGAAGACATGTTCACCTATAATATATTAAGTTTCAAAAGTTCTGCTAGAAAATTAATGTTCTAATCCCTACAAGTTAAATTAGCTAGTCGAGTTAGAGATAACCTGTATGGCCGTATAGAGTTGGTGAACCTACAAACACCATCTATTGAACAAACTGTGGAAGAGTATTACATGGTCCTTGAATGTGGATTCATTGTCTGCCTTCTAAAGCATAAGAAGGCACACAATGAGTTTTGGTGCCTTCTAATGTTAAATAGAAAAGTATGGGTTGATCTCGCAAGAATGTTACAGAAACTAGTAGTCTTTATTTGATGCATGATACTTAGTTCAGTACTAGTAACTTATAATCATTAGTTGATATTCTTGTTATAATCATTAGTTGATATTCTTGTTATAAGTGGAGATAGACTATTTAATAGCTTCACATAGAGTACTTAATACTTTGTATGACTATTTTGGTGATTTGCAGTTATCAATGTGGCGCTGCACGGATGAACTTCGCATTCGGGCAAATGTTCTTCATCGGTCAACAAGGAAAGATGCCAAGCACTACATAGGTATATTGAACAACTTTTGTAATATTGTTGAACTTTTTTTTATTACTGTCTTGTTCTAATTGATTGCTTTGTAGGCCAGTTCCTCTGGTTTCATGAAGTGGTTGCTACATTGAATTGTATAATACTATCTGATCAGATTGTTCTTTCTTTATCTTTTCTCAGTACAAGATGCTACAAAAGTTAAACACATTTGCTCTCAAGTGCTTGTTTATCCTTCCATCCAGCACACTTATTCTTTTTAGCTGTTTCATTTAAACCTCTAGAGAACCCTTTTCTTTGTATTCCATATCCTTGTCCATTTTGACTGTCCAGTCATTTGCTTTGATCATAAACTTTTAAATGTTATAGATAGTCTATCATTTGCATTTGAGTAACCTTCTTATTACATGACTGTGCTTAGCCTATGATTCATTACTGCTTCTGTTTAACTATGTTTCATAAGATCATACAGTCTGTTCATTAGGATGGATCTAATTGTTGTTTCTGGTCATGGTCTTCCTGGATGCAGAGTTCTGGAAACAGATTCCTCCAAATGAGCCATATCGTGTTATACTTGGCGTTGTGAGAGACAAGCTGTATAATACACGGGAACATTCCAGGCAATTGCTGGCAAATGGAACCTCAGATATATCTGAGGAACTGATTTTCACAAATGTTGAGCAGGTAATTATGATTCTTTTTTATTTAAAAAAAATTATGTTTTGAGAATTGTTGTCTTTGGCTGCATGTATATAATTAGAACATGCTGATTATCATTTCTTTGCAGCTTCTGGAACCCCTTGAGCTGTGTTATAGGTCACTCTGCTCTTGTGGTGATAGACCAATCGCCGATGGAAGCCTTCTTGACTTCCTGCGCCAAGTTTCTACCTTTGGCCTTTCTCTTGTGAGACTTGATATCAGGCAAGAATCTGATAGGCATACTGACGTTCTTGATTCCATCACAAATCATCTTGGAATTGGATCGTACCGGGATTGGTCAGAAGAAAAGCGTCAAGAGTGGTTGTTACATGAACTTAGAGGCAAGCGTCCTCTGTTTGGTCCTGACCTCCCACAGACCGAGGAGACTGCTGAAGTTTTACAGACATTCCATGTCCTGGCAGAGCTTCCTTCTGATAGTTTTGGCGCCTATATCATTTCAATGGCAACTGCTCCGTCAGATGTGCTCGCAGTGGAACTCTTGCAGCGCGAGTGCCATGTGAAGGAACCACTAAGAGTTGTGCCGCTGTTTGAAAAGCTTCAAGATCTTGATGCAGCTCCTGCTGCTGTAGCGCGCTTGTTCTCAATAGATTGGTACATGAACAGGATTAATGGCAAGCAAGAAGTCATGATCGGTTACTCTGATTCAGGAAAGGATGCCGGCCGACTCTCGGCGGCTTGGCAGTTATATAAAGCACAAGAGGAACTCGTGAAGGTCGCCAAGCAATACGGTGTGAAATTAACAATGTTTCATGGACGAGGTGGGACTGTTGGGAGAGGAGGCGGCCCGACTCATCTTGCTATCTTGTCTCAGCCACCGGAAACCATCCAAGGATCGTTTCGCGTGACAATCCAAGGGGAAGTAATTGAACAGTCATTTGGCGAGGAGAACTTATGCTTCAGAACGCTTCAACGTTTTACGGCGGCTACTCTTGAGCATGGTATGCACCCTCCTGTTTCACCTAAACCAGAATGGCGTGCACTGATGGATGAGATGGCTATAGTGGCCACAGAAGAGTATCGCTCAATAGTTTTCAAGGAACCACGTTTTGTGGAATATTTTCGACTAGTAAGTATTCTCCTCGAGTTTTGCTGCTGAGAACATTTTTGACCAGATTGTTGGCTTGTTTCTTTGAGTTTCTGGATAATATAGTGTTCATTTGATCCTAACTGTTTGAATCCCTTGTTTGATTCTATGCAATCCTATATCTCTAGTAACACTGACTAGTGATTCCCTTGTTCGACAATGCTAACCCCAGTTGATTCATTCATATTACATAAGAGAAGTTCTTGTTGTCCTTGAGATGTTTTTCTTTATAAATTCACAGGCCACACCTGAAACAGAGTATGGCAGAATGAACATAGGTAGTCGGCCGTCGAAGCGGAAGCCTAGTGGGGGAATAGAATCTCTTCGTGCAATTCCATGGATTTTTGCTTGGACGCAGACAAGGTTTCACCTCCCTGTATGGCTTGGCTTTGGTGCAGCTTTCAAGCACGTACTACAGAAGGATATCAGAAACCTTCAGACGCTCAAGGAGATGTACAAGGAGTGGCCCTTCTTTAGGGTCACAATAGACTTGGTTGAGATGGTCTTTGCCAAGGGAGATCCAGGAATAGCTGCTATCTATGATAAATTGCTTGTTTCCAAGGAGTTACTGCCATTTGGCGATCGACTAAGGGCTAATTATGAAGAAACAAAAGGTCTTCTCCTTCAGGTGAGCTCTATACTGTCGTCTGTTTGTTTACAATGAGCAAGTAAAAGACGATCCATATAATTTTTTTGCACAATTTGTTCCTGATTGGCGTGTAGGTTGCTGGCCACAGGGATCTCCTCGAAGGCGATCCTTACTTGAAGCAACGATTACGGCTGCGCCACGCTTACATTACGACTCTAAATGTTTGCCAAGCATGTACGTTGAAGAGGATGAGGGATCCCAACTTCAATGTAAACGTGAAGCCCCATATACAGAGGAATATCGATCACTGCAGTCCGGCAGCAGATTTGGTGAAGCTGAATCCAACCAGTGAGTATGCCCCTGGACTGGAAGACACTCTCATATTAACGATGAAGGGGATTGCTGCAGGCATCAGGAACACTGGCTAGACTCATTCACTGCTCATTTCTAGCGTGCATGACTTTATTTTCTTGGAGAATTCTCCACTAAGTAGAACTATTTGTTACCAGAGATTAGCTGCGGCCAAACGTAGCCTACCAAATTTTCTGGTATGATTGAAGTTTATTTCTGTAATAAATTTGACTGTTCTTGTGCAAAGTATGCATAATCCAATTGGAAGCCACCCACCATTAGCAACATCACTGATGCCCTCGAACATGGCCAGCCACTGAAACCATATCTTCAATCCGAAAGCGAACACGTCCTCTTAATCTGCTTCCTTAGTGTGATGGCACCTCATGCAGATCGTCAATGCCGCACTCCCTTGTTTATTCTATGCATCGTCCATGCGCGCTTTCCTGTCCCTGTTCGGCTGTACCCTTTTTCCCTTTTCCCTTCATGTGCTCGCTCCACTCTCCGTTCCTGTTTTTTATATTCTTTTTGTTTAAGATTTCAGCTTGTTCTCTTCTTCGTGCATGCCATGCTATATAATAAGCCCGCTCATGCACCGCTGCTGCCACACAGGAAGCTTCCATGTCTACTGAACGTTGCGACGACCTGGGCCTCATGGACGACGCGCTGCTGGCAGAGATGCTGGAGTCGTCGTCTTGCTTCGACGACGAGGTGGCGGACGACGGCCGGCTCGGCGGCGTGATTAGGTCTCTGGAAGCGGAGATCCTCGGCCGGCCCGTCGTCGCCTCGTCGTCCGACGATTTGATGGTCACGGACGACGGGAAATCCACCACCTGGCAGGACGACGGCCGTTTGGTGCAGGAGGACTTCGTATTGTGGGCCTCTGATGATTGTGAGAGCTCGGTGGGGTGGAGCATGGAGGATCCGCTGTTTGATTGTGCGGAAGAGATGGACGCGGTGTGTGACCTGGGCTGGCGTTACGCGCCGCCGGCCGTCGGAGGAGCTCAAGGAGAGTCTGCTGTTTTTAACTGCGGGGAAGCGGATCAAGTGTTTGATCGTTTGTGGCTGTGAACATTAATTGACTATGGATTTCAACGTGCTTATTTTAGGCATAATACGATGTGCGTCAAACTCCAGCTTTTAAAAAATAAAATTACATTTTAATCATATTTTTTTTAAATTGTAAATTTAAATTTTTTTGCTGCTTTAAAACTTTTGGTGACTATGGTGAAATAAATTAAAATTCGAGAGGTTAAATGAAAAATTCCCTTATCTCTCCTGTTACCGCCCAACTGACGCATCGAACCGTCCGATGCTGCTGCTGCCCCAATCTCCGCGCGTATCCTCCGCCACTGCCCGGACCCTCGATGGCATCTCCCTCCGCCCGTTCTCCGCACCACCCTTCTCCCTCCGCCTCCGCCCGCCGTCGCTGCTGCCGTTTCCGGGTGCCCTCTCTCTGCTGCCCCGCCGCCTTCGCTTGCTGACGTCGATCTCCTCGTTGCCCTGCGGCGATGCCGTTGACGACAGCTTCGACGAGGAGCTTCGCCGCCTTTTGGTCCTCCTCCCACTGGAGATGCGGCGGAGAGTGGTGGCCCATCCGGAGCTTCGGCATCTGGTTGAGATCGTCATGGACCTTGGCAGGAGGCCTATCGCCCGCTTCCCCTCAGGCGATTTCTTCCTCGCCGACCACCCTACATCCTCTCAGGATCTCCACCACGCCATTTCCCAGGTCAGTTTCCATTCCACAACAGCAGGATTTTTAGGAATCGGTGTAATAGGAATGCTTCCATGTGTCAGGTGGGTGCCTTTGCCTCCGATAATCGGGCGGGCATCAGTAGGACATTGCATCGGATTAGCGCCATCAGGAACCGGAAGGGAGACATTATTGGGCTTACTTGCCGGGTCGGCCGAGCAGTTGCAGGAAGTGCTAATCTATTACGGGATTTGGTGAAGGATGGAGGTTCACTATTGCTTATCGGCCCCCCAGGAGTTGGTAAAACCACAATCATCAGGTTTTGCCCTTTCGGTTTCTGTTTCTAAATTATATGCAACCTTTATTCCTTGTAATTCTAGAGTTCATGCTATATACACCGGGCATATCGTCAAATGCTGATTTTATGAGACCAAACAATAACCATAATTAGAATAATCTATAGATGCTCAATATTTTCTTTAAGCATCTTTCGCATGCCACATGATTTTTACTG
This sequence comes from Curcuma longa, assembly GCF_044706935.1. Classification (NCBI taxonomy): domain Eukaryota; kingdom Viridiplantae; phylum Streptophyta; class Magnoliopsida; order Zingiberales; family Zingiberaceae; genus Curcuma; species Curcuma longa. The sequence continues at coordinate 11,108,406 of NC_133862.1, read as the reverse complement.
ATGAAATTCTTCTATTTCAGTAAAAATTGCTTGCTGTTGACAACTGATACAAAACGTAAAGGTTTCTCAACTGTAATTGTCTTATATTTTGTGTGCTAATGTAATTTGTACTGATCCTTCTATTTTTCAACTAGTGATATTTGTCCTACATGAAGTTGGTGATTGGATCCATATTTTACATCCAATTAATTAGGATTTGAAGCCTCTTGGTTTTGCATTGTTTTAAGGATATCTTGAAGTTCAAAATCTTATTTAAGTTGGCAAATTATCATGCTATTTTGGTTTCTATTTTTTTGTAAAAAATATATGTTTCTTCATCTATTCTCTTGTGGATTTTTTTAACCATTGGAATGATATTTATTGTTCAATTCAATAGAGAAATAGCAAGGATGCTTGCAGATGATTATAAGAAGCGAGTCATGATTGTTGACACCTCCAATGAGATAGGTGGGGACGGTGACATTCCTCATGCTGGGATAGGTGGTGCTCGTAGATTGCAAGTACCAGACCCTAACATGCAACATAAGGTCTATAAACATCTCTTAATCTTATCGTATGTTTGTCTATAATTGAATTGTCTGTTAGACTTGCTCCTACTGTCAGCATAGGTATATGGATGTACACATTTTTTTTCCCTAATATTTTTGTTGTATAAATTCTTTTATATATTCAATCCAATTTACTTAACAGATTTAATAAAAGATGCAGAGTTTTTTCCTCTAACTTCACTATAGTTTCTTTCATGCCTTTTATGTTCGAATATGCTGCATTTTTCTGATTTGTCTTTAACCTTCTACCTAATGTTGAGAGGTGATAAAAATGAAAAAGGAAAATCAGTCACAAACAGTCAGTATTTGAAAAATTGATTTTCTTGCAGTTGCCATCAATGGGCTTGTTGCTTAAAAGCTACTGTAGCAATCTAATAGATCACATAGGATAATTGGTATTTGGCTTCATTGATAGTGATTGATACTAGAGAGGATAACTAGTTCCATCAGAGAAATGAGAATTAATATTTTTCTTGGCTGTGCATCCTATCAGTCCATTAGGAACTAGTTGTCAGGAATCAAGAGGTCACAAACTTGAGTTGTCAGGAATCAATGCCTAAATTTGGAGGATTTGAAACTTCTTTATGGAGTAAGATCTGTAACTAATTTTTTGATTCTCAGTTTCTTTCCTCTTATTTCTCTCCTAGTTAAACCAGAAAACAAACTGTAGCATGTAAAATTGTAAATGCAAGCTTAAGGATTTTATTCATAGTTATTCATTAGTCTATTTCCATGTCAACCAGGTATTGATTGAAGCAGTGGAGAATCATATGCCACAAGTTATTGTGATTGATGAAATTGGAACTAAACTTGAAGCAATAGCTGCTAGCACCATCGCTCAACGTGGCATCCAGCTTGTTGCCACTGCCCATGGAGTAACGATAGAGAATTTGATAATGAATCCTTCCTTAGAGATGCTTGTGGGAGGAATACAAGTACGTGTTATAAATTAATTATGTTTGTATTTCTTAACAAAAGTTACCAAGAAATATAAAGACCGTATTTTCACATTACATGATTGCTTTGCTAAAGCTCCAGAGTAAAGCACCAAAGATTGATTAAAAAAAAAAAAGGCAGCCCGGTCACGAAACGGGGTAATTGAATACCTATGTTTATTTGAACCCGTTTAACATGGCTTACCGTTGCGCCAGGCTTCCCTTCAAAGCACCAAAGATTGATTATCGTCCTAAGAAATATGTCATGCACGTGAAATTTGTTGGCATCATATAATTTAGCAATATATTGTTTACCTGGTATATTAACACATTTTGGGCTCTCAAGTAGTCACATGTTTGGTAGTCTGTCTCTAAGCCTCATCGCCTTACGCGTTTGGTGATACACTTCTTTTCCAAGTGATTGTGAACATTTTCTACGTGCATATTGAGATTAAAATAATAAATATACTTAAATGCCATTAAGAGCACTTCGATTCAAAGAATTATTTATCTTTCTTCTGCTGGTTAAGCCTTGAAGGCAGAAATAACAAACGTGATACTGGAACTTCTTACATAAGTTCCTCTCCCAAAATGGAAGATTTATGAAGATCACCTGTAAACAAAAAACTACTCTCGATTTGGCAATGCCTTAATTAAATTTATGACATAGTAACAGTTGACGCATCAAATTTGCATAATTCTATTAATGTAGATATGATAGCAAATTATGTTTCACTTCATCAGAATGCTATTTGCTACTGTTTTCCTCTCCTTTTTAGACACACACACACACACACATAAACTATAACTGAATTAAAATAAGTTATTTTTAATAGGCTTACTATAAGACTAATTTGTTATAGTGATGATTGTCCGTAAGAGTGTTACACTAGGTGACGAAGAAGCAAGCAGAAGAGGTGTCCAAAAGACTGTTCTGGAGCGCAAAGGACCCCCAACATTTTCATGTGCTGCAGAGATTGTCTCAAAGATTGAAGTACGAGTACATCGTAGTCTAGAAGCCACAGTGGATGCACTTCTTGCAGGTTATTAAGCTTTATGTTTTCATCCAACTAGGCCTTATAAGACAGTATAATTCTTTGTGCAGTTCGAGCCTATTTCTCTTTTACTATGCTTTGAAAGTTGACAAGGCAGCAGCAAGGGGCTGATTTGCTTTTATCCTTACTCCTTAAGATGAAAATTCCTGTCTGACATTCCATAATAATTTAATTTGTTTTATCATAGGCCGGCCTCCAACTTTTGATATCCGCAGGATGGACACAGAAGACTTCACAGCTGAAACACTTCTTTCTGAGACAAAACATTTCTGTGATATTTCCTCTCAGAAGGAAGATGAAACCAAAGATGAAAATAATCTCGTAATTCCTTGTGAAGAGTTTAGCAGTGATGCATCTAGTGTTGAGTTAAAGAAAAAGCAGATAGATATATATCATGAAGTTGAAAGAGATTTCCGGCTCTTCATTTATGGGGTAAGCTGTATTATATAGATGAACACCCTAATATATTTATTTGTCTGCCTGGATTATTTGCTTTTTGCTATACTAAAAAGACTTTCTTAGATGCCTGTTTTGACTGGCTGCGGTTACATTTATCAAGTAGGAAGAACATTGGATGACATCAGTCATTTGTAAGATATTTCCTTATGTTCCATGTTCTCAAATAAACTTCATAGTCCCTGACTTTTGATTTAACTAGTCTAACTTGTGTTTGAGCAGTTAAGAAATTATAACCATCTTGTTAGTTGTCCTAATTTTTTAGCATCTCTTTTTGTTTACATCATTTGACCCAAATACAGAAGTCAACGCATGCATATTTTCTGCAACGTGTTTCATCATATTTCCATCCCATTTATAGGTTGTCTGGAGTGAGTCCCCTTCTCATGGCTAGAAAATTACTATGATTCAGAACAATTTCATCAGCATGACCCTTGTGACGGTCAAGGAATTTATGCTTCAAAAATGCTAGTTAACATTCAAAGCACCTCCCTACTTGGCATCACAAAATAACAAGAGCAACCATAGCAAGTAAAGGGCCAACATTCCATACACGATTTATTACAATGAAAACAAAGAACATAGAAGTTTAATAGTAAAAAATTAGTCGTAATTTTTTGACAATAACACAATGGAAAATTTTAACCCTAGAAATCGTCATGTCATAATTTTTTACTCGATTAAACTTGATTAGTCAACAGATGTGGTATCGTGAATCACTTCATGTGAACTGTATCAGTCTGATTTGAACTGAATTCTACTAATCCTTTGCCTATTGCGATCCAGACGTGTGGTTTAAATCATTTTTCTACTGAATCAAATTATATCAAATTGGACAATTTGACTCACGAATGTCCAATTATGATAACCATGTGATATGATATCCTGGCACAGAATGATACTTTAAGACTTAAAAAGAATAACCAATTTACCTATAATAATAGCTGTGAAGAATCCAAAATGGCAGGAGTAGTCTAAATGAGATGCAAGTGCACTGCAACACAAACACATGCACATGTAGTACATATGCTAATCTAGTAATTCTGGTTGGGACAGGATTTCATTTGCTTGGTAACTGTTTATGGGCATGGAAAACTGCAGATGAGATGAAAATAGCATTTTGTACAAGAGTAACCCACTTATAATTTTTGAAAAACATTAAAATAATTGTTAGATCTAATTCACGTAAATGTATTTGTTAATGTCATGCTGTCACAGAATTTAGTTCATTCTATCAAGTAAAACAGTTCCATAGGAGATATCCTAGATGATGTTTATATTTATATATTTGTTGAATAGTAATGCCACGCCATGATTGTGGAGGAAGTGATGTAGTGAATTATAGTTTTGTGCTTTAGGATAAATCATTTAGATTTGCAACTTAGCTGTTGTGCTCAATAATAGCTGTTCACTTGAACATTGTAAGCCCATACACAATATTGTTTCTATGCACACGAACATTGTAAGCCAAACTCACAACATTAACAAATTCTTTCAGCTGATAACTAAATTCGGCATGGGGGCAAACCTATTGTTTCAAATACCTCAGTGTTTTGGTCGTATGTGCTAGGTGTCAATATTTTAGAGAGTACAATCTACTCAGCTAAACACCAGTCATTGAATCTATGCTTCATATATCTTAGAGATGATGAACCAAACAGTAAAACAGTGTACCTAATAAACCTGCAGCTTTTTTTGTTGATTACCTGAATATAGGGTATAATTGAGCTTATAGATTCTAAAGTTGCAGCTTTTGTTGATTCCCAGTTCAGGTTTTGGTAATCAATTATCTGTATTTTCTGTTCTAGTTTCCAAAAATCCAGTTCAGTTTTGGCTTACTAGTCAGTGTTTGTAGATCACGGAGGCAAGTGTTATGGAAGCAATTAAGCATTTGGGGATAGATGAAATGATTAAGATTACTGATAATATAAGCGAAGCTGATGCATTTATTGCCTGGCATGCCAAACTTAAAAGGAACTCTCATATTCAAGCAGTTGCAAAGTCAAGTGGCATTCCTGTCTTTGTCACAAAGGTAGATGCAATATTTTTGTCACAAAGCTCTAAGTCCTTATCTTTTTACACTAATCATGGATGAATTTACTGGACATATTCAAGATACCGTACCATGGTGCATGTTGTTTGCAGATGATATTGTATTGGTAGATGAGACACGTGAGGGAGTAAGTGCTAAATTAGAATTTTGACGAGAAACACTAGAAGAGAAAGGTTTTAGGCTTAGTAGAGTAAAGACAGAATATATGGAATTTAAGTTTAGCAATATTGAACGTAGTGAGACAAGTATTAAAATAGGAGATGATGAGTTGTCTGAAACTGAGAGTTTTAAATATTTAGGATTATTTTTGCAAGCCGATGGAGGGATTGAGAGAGATGTCTTACATAGAATACAAACAGGATGGTTGAAGTGGAGGAGAGCATCAGGTGTTTTATGTGATCGTAAAGTGCCTCTAAAACTTAAAGGAAAGTTCTATAAAACGGCAATTAGACCTGCCATGTTATATGGCGCTGAATGTTGGGCTATGACTCGAGCACATGAGCAAAAGATGAGAGTTGCGGAGATGAGGATGTTAAGATGGATGTGTGGACATACGAAGATGGACAGAATAAGAAATGAGAGCATTAGAGAGAAAGTTGGAGTTGCATCTATTGAGGGAAAGCTCCGTGAGACACGTTTAAGGTGGTACGGACATGTACTTAGACGACCGATAAATGCTCCAGTTAGGCGGTGTGAAACTATAACAAATACGCATATCAAACGAGGGCGAGGTAGACCAAAAAAGACTTGGTTAGCAACAATAAAACAAGATAAAATTTATTTAAATATAAATGATGATATAATAGGAGATAGAGCTCAATGGCGTAAAAGGATCCATATAGCCGACCCCACTTAGTGGGATAAGGCTTGATTGTTGTTGTTGTTGTTGTATTGCCAGTTATGCTAGTTTCTCATGGATATTTCTTTTTTGTAGTCAACCTCTTTGGCACAGCTCACTAAGGCTATTCGTGCTCTTGTAAATGAACACGCTAATCTCTTAACAACAGAGAAGGAATCAAGTTCATCAGAGATGGTTGATGCATTAGAGGTATGTGCTTTGAGATTTCTATCGTCTCTCTTCCAAAGACACTCTCTTTTTCTTTTTAGCAAATATATTTACACTAGAATTTGAAACAAATATCCGCTAGTTCTCTTTCAGGAAGCAAGATTAGCTATTGAAAAAATTGTGATTCCTCAAGATAAGTCTGTACAGCTTCTCCCGAGGCCACCGCACATCATTTCAGGTCAGATAGGCCTAATAAAGAAGTACAAACTCAAATGGGAGACGGTGGGCGAGCATCCTACGGTTTATCTGCGAATCCTTCCCCTTCAGTCTGGCATTGGAGGCAAACATGTTGATGCAAATGGTGGTACTTCTGAGCTTGAGGATTTGGACAACTTTGATAGCATAGATACTTCACAACATGGGATAGTTAGATTGCCTCTCCTATCCGAATAAATTCCCTTGCGAGTTGTTTATACCTTAGTGCAGAGTGCAGCATAGGAGTATGTCATCAGGCATGATAAAACAAATTAAAATAGGAATCCTACACCTTTCATAACCGAGAGGATTCCTTTATACTCATCTCAAGTGTTTCTCATGACATGTTCCCTTCTCTGACATGTTTTGGCAGCTGTCTTTAAGACATTTTTATTAACGTCTTGAATTACAAGGCATTTGTATAAAATGCTAGAATTGATGAAGATTTGTCAATGGTAAACGCCTTCACATTTAAAACGTTTATATAGGACCCCAAAATAATTTGACAATTACTTTTATGTTAACAATGTAATAGCTTTAAATTTTAAGGTGTTTATAATCCCTTAGCATAATTGAAGGCATTCAGTCAGCATTGCAACCTAATCATGTTGGTTCAATCAAACTATGCCTACAATGGTCATTGTTTCACGCTACTTCGGCTTAAAAAAAGTGCAATAGATTATTTAAGTTTGAGAGTAATCCTTTAAATAAAGATAATACCACAGTGATTTTGCATTCTTCTAGTCTGCAAATTATTCTGCATAGTTAACACAAATGCTCAAAAAAAAAGGGGACTACATACATTTTAATCACTAGGAAAATTCGCAAACTGATCGCCAACTAGCAAATGTAGTCTGTATCATTCATCAAAGTTTGAAAATTGGAGTGGAGCTGAGACAGTTCGATCCATCAAATCATCGGGGGTCATTGAGTCGATAACAAATGCTTTAATTGATAACTTACACTCTTTTTGATAGGCTCAAATGGAATACGTGATATCACCTCCGCTCCAAAGGAGAACACAAGAGCATCTCTTGCTGTTTTGGGGTCGATACCGCGTGCCTGGAAATAGAAGAGCTGGTCTTCTTCGAGGTCACTGATAGCAGCTCCATGGGAGCACTTGACGTCGTCGGCAACAATTTGTAAGTTGGGTTTGACATTGGCTGTCGCATGGGGTGCCAACAAAAGTGTTCTTGTCAATTGTCCAGCATCAGTTTGCTGTGCAAATCTGGAAAACACTAAACCAGGTCAGATCATAAAAGAGGGAAAGTTAATAAGTAATTCAAATGATGCATTATCTGATTCCATGGTGAAGCTGAATACCTATTGACCCTGATGTTACCATCGAATACAGCTTGGCCTGAGGAATGAGACACAATGCACTTGTGAAGCTGGCGTGAATACCCTCGAGGGTGATCTAAGATTAATCTGCTATGCAAATCTTGTGTCTGGTCGTTCCGAGATACATGAAATGCTGCTAGCTCACTTACAGTATCAGGGCCTAATTGCTGAATATGGAGATTATGTCTACTCAGTCTTCCACCTGTACTAACCTCAATAAGCTCGTAAATACTTGATGCTTCCTGAAAATTAAGGTACTAAAAAGTTATTGAAACCCATGTTTGCAGAACGAGTCATCTTTCATTAAAACAGGCAGCCTTAGGAATCTAAAAGCTCCAAGTTAAAAAAACTAATTCTTTACAATTTGTAACTTCTGAACAACCATATCACCTTAGGAATCTAAAAGCTCCAAGTTAAAAAAACTAATTCTTTACAATTTGTAACTTCTGAACAACCATATCATCGCTTGTTTTGTACTCTTCTTGTCATGTTTGCCACATATCAGAATTTAGAAGTTGTGCAAGAAAATTAATCAAGTATTATACAATGTGCCAATAATACTCGTAAAGTTGTACGACACTTGAAACTGCATCTTGCTTACATACCGAATGAAAGCCAGAACATATTGAAAAAACAATATCACAGACATGGTGGTCTTATTTGTATCCTAGATTGACAAAAAATTGTATGGCAATTGTATCCTAGTTCATTACAGCAAAATATCGTACATGTATTGGTTTCCTCATTTGTATATACAAATGGAAAACTATAAAAATACAACTTTCAATAAGCTTCATATTGTGTTTAAAAAACATGTCATCACTAAATTCTCAACTGCAGCAATGTTTACTCTATGAAAACATGATATGCGATATCAACATTGTAGTTTGGATAAGTCAATAATTCTTGGAGGCATCCTGCTGTCCTGGTACCAATGTTGTATGACATTAGTGACTAGGCAACCAAATTTCCACTATTTAGACTATAGTTAAATAAAAGTGATTTTTTTAAGTGATAAGTTTGCCTAACCATGCAAAAGACAAAAGCAGCTATTGGACATTGTTTCAACATTTAACCATGAGAAACCTAGAAGAAACCCCCAACATTATAGATGCTTGGAAACATTCCGATTCAGATGACAACAATAATAAGCTTTGTTTAACACTTTGCACTTTCAAATTACATTCTCCACAGTGATGTATGCTATTATCAAAATTTCACAAGACAACAAACTAAAAATTTATATTAAATAACTATGGATGCTGCCTCATCCAACTTCAATTTGAATGTTGAGACCAACATCTCAATTTCACAACACCTATCACTTAAATAATACTTCATTTTTTGAGGGGAGAGAGACAGACTCCCTGAAAGTGAGTTTCATTCATTTTAATTGAATCACTCAATTATAACATCTGCAATTTTCTTTTTCAAAGTAGAAGGCACTGTATCAAGAACTGGGACATCCACATATGAATTGTTTGTGTAAAGGCTTTGTATCCCGGTGAATTAAATCTGCTTTAATTTTTTGCAGAAACAGGAAACATCCAACATGTAACTTGATAAAAAAAAGGTAATACTTGCTGTTACTCAATAGAGAACAAGACCTTCTATCTTTATTTTGAATGATGTAGATAAATCAAGCTACCAAGTCTCATGGTAACCTGTCAAAATTAGCTTAGACAAATCTAGAACATTATCCTGCAGCTTCCTCTTCAACTAACACTTCTACCATCTTGTGAAAGGTCAAGCTATGCTAGTTGGAGTATAGCCCTATAATACCAAAAGAGGAGTGAACTACAATAAGGAACGATTAAGGAATGTCATTCATTCGATTTCCCTGACCACCTTAATTTCTCCCCTTCACTTCACAGAAGGATAAGAACAAAGTAGATGAACTGTAATCATAATGCAAAATTCATGAACAGAAACGAAAACAAGCTGTTACAAACCCTAAGAACCTAAGGATTGACAGAATTCACCTGACGAGTGGATGTCCACTTGATGTGAGCAGCATTTGCCGACTGCTTCTGTAAATAAGAATGCACGACCTTGGCACCCTCTCCGATCGAAATTTCCATCACGGAGTTGGCCCAGTAACACCTCTCTGCATTCTCTTCAATCCCCAAGTGCTCCTCCACAATTACAACCTCCGCCCCCTTCTCAGCCACAACCAATACCCTCGGGTTCGACACAGGAAGACACTCGGACCCAACGTCGGCCCCCTCGGAGTAGCATAACCGCACGTGAATCGGCTCATCCACCACCCGAACGCCGGCGGGCACGAAGATGACAGCCAGATCAGGAGCGCCGACACCGTTCAAGTCCCAGAAGAGGTCCCCGTCAGCAAAACCTCCGGTAAGGACTGATACGACCCGGTCGAGCGTGGGTCCTGGTGGAATGGCCGACACGCTGCCGACGAAGACGCCGGTGGGTAGGGCGTCGAGGCGGGAAATAGAGGGAGCGACGCGACCATCGACTACAGCAAGGAGGTGGGGAGAGGGGGAATCGAGAGGGGCTTCGATGGGAAGGGCGGTTGGGGAGGAAGCGGGGAGGAGGAGGGAGCTCTTGAGGAACGCGAGATTGGTGAAGCGGAAGGGCTCGTCTTTGTTGGAGGGCCAGCGCTTGGAGAGCAAGGACTGGGAAGAGCAGTCGCGAAGCTTCTGGAGAGGGGGAGGAGAAGCGGCAGCGGCAGCGGAGGAGAGGGAGTCCTCCAGCTTTTCGGCGATCTCGAGGACAAAGGGGTCGGAGAGGGCAGCACGGACGGGGGCGAGGCTGCGGGATGCCCGGGCGAGCGGAAGGGCGAGGGACGCGGCTCCCGGGCGGCGGAGAGGGCGGAAAGAGAGAGGGGGCGGCGCGGAGGCGGCGACGGGGGCGGCAGAGGAGCAGCAGGTCATGGTCGGCCGTCGAACAGGAACGCTAATGGCAACTGAATTCGCACGGCACAGATGACGGTCGTCGCCGATCTTTAAGGAAGAAGGCAATAATATATTTTATTTTAAAAAAATATTTTTGTTTAACCTACTTTATTGACTAATTGACTAAAAATGATTCTAATTAAGTATAAATAATTTTAGTCTATGGATTCAAATACTTTTAATCGAAATTGTTTCATTAATATTTAAAAAATAAAATAGAATGACTCCCATCGACAGTATTTTAAAAATAATTATTTTGTCCCGGGGCAATCGTGCAATAGTAGGACATCTGGATTGTGATCCAGGGATCCGCGATTCGATTCCCAGCTACGGCTTCCCGATTTACCCGGGTGGTCGGTGGAAAACTTCCATGGGACCGGGACGGCCACTCCCAGTGATTGAGTCCAGGTGGGAAACTTCCGTGGGATCGGGCCGACTTCCCGATTTACCCTGGTGGTCTGTGGGAAACTTCCGTGGGATCGGACCGGCCACTCCCAGGGATTGAGTCCAGGTGGGAAACTTCCGTAGGATCGGGTCGGCTTCCCGATTTACCCTGGTGGTATGTGGGAAACTTTCGTGGGACCGGACCGGAAACTTACGTGGGACCGGACCGGCTACTCCCAGGGATTGAGTCCAGGTGGGAAACTTCCGTGGGATCAGACCGGCCGCCACTCCCAGAGATTGAGTCCAGGTGGGAAACTTCCGTGGGATCGGACCGGCTGCCACTCCCAGGGATTGAGTCCAGGTGGGAAACTTCCGTGGGATCGGACCGACCACCACTCTCAGGGATTGAGTCCAGGTGGGAAACTTCTGTGGGATCGGACCGACCACCCGAGGAATTGAGTCCATGAGACTGACTAGGATTTATTTTTTTTTTAATAATTTTTTTTAATAAAAATTATGTTTTTTCCCAATACGGTAGCCAGTAGCTTGCTTGGTTGGATGGGCGCGATGTTCGCCGCAGCTCACCTCGCTGCCAGATTTCTTCCTCCGAATCCTTCCGTCCGCCCTCCTCGCCACCGCAATCCCACCGCCACAGGCGTCTCTTTCCGCCGGATTTCCACGAGGAATCCCTCACTTGAGGCCCTCAAGCACCGCCTTATCCGCCTCGCCGACTCCGGCCGCATCGACGATGCGCTCTCCACCCTGGACCTCATGGCCGACCGCGGCATCCCCGCCGACCTCGTCTCCTACTCTGTCCTCCTCAGGTCCTGCATCCGCTCCCGGGACCTTCGCCGCGGCCGCCTCGTCCAACGCCGCCTCCTCGAGTCAGGCCTCCAGTTCGACTCTGTCGTCACCAATTCCCTCATCTCCCTCTACTCCAAATGCGGGGAGTGGGAGGCCGCCCTTTCCATATTCGAAGAAATGGGGAGCAGAAGAGACGTCGTGTCGTGGACTGCACTCATCTCTTATGCTGCTCAAAATGGCATGCAAGGGAGAGCCATCACCATGTTCTGCCAAATGCTCGAAACTGGAATCATCCCCAACGAATTCAGCTTCTGCAGCGTGATTCAAGCTTGCTCTAAGTCAGAATACCAGCGGATTGGAAGGGCAATTCTAAGTTTTGTGGTAAAGATGGGATTTTTCTGGTGGGACGCATCGGTTGGTTGCGCTTTGATAGACATGTTCGCTGAGAATGATGACTTGTTATCCGCCCGCAAGGTGTTTGATGGAATACTTGAAAGGAACGCTGTCGTCTGGACTCTAATGATATCCAGGAATGGACAGCACGGGCGTGGTAGAGATGCACTTGACTTGTACCTGGAAATGCTTCTTAGCGATTTCGAGCCTGATCGTTTCACGCTAAGCAGCGTCATTTCTGCATGCAGTGACTTGGTGTCTTTGGAATTTGGACGGCAAATGCATTCTCAAGCCATAAGGTCAGGATTGGCTTATGATGCTTGTGTTGGTTGCACCCTTGTAGACATGTATGCAAAATGCTCATTGATGGATGACTCCAGGAAAGTGTTTGATCGAATGGCTGAACACAGTGTCATGTCATGGACCACAATGATCTCAGGCTATGCTCAGAGTAGCATGCATGACGAAAAGGCAATTGAGCTTTTTATCAATATGATTATGGGAAGTGTTCGACCAAATCATTTCACTTATTCCAGCATCCTCAAGGCCTGTGCAAATCTTTCAGATTTGCGGGTGGGGCAACAAATACACGCCCGAGTCATCAAATCAGGTCTAGCATTTGTAAATTTTGTAGGAAACTCTTTGGTGAGCATGTATGCACGATTCGGACGGATGGAAGAGGCCATTAAAGCTTTCGATTCGTTGTATGAGAAAAATGTGGTTTCCTATAATGCAATGGCAGATGGATGTGCTAAGAATTATAACTATGAACAAGCAACTGAGGTACTCTATCAGATTCAGATTATGGATATGGGTGCCAATGCATTTACCTTCGCGAGCCTGCTGAGCGCAGCGGCAAGTATCGGAATGCTGAGCAAGGGCCAACAGCTCCATGCCCAGTTATTAAAAGCAGGACTTGGGTCAGACTTGGGCATTGGTAATTCTCTGATATCTATGTACTCAAGATGTGGTAGTATAGATGATGCTTGCCAAGCTTTTGGCGAGATGAATGATCATAATGTGATTTCATGGACCGCCATGATAACTGGCTTTGCTAAACAAGGGGATGCGGATCAAGCCCTTAAATTATATCAGAATATGGTGTCTGCAGGTGTCAAGCCAAATGCAATAACCTATGTTGCTGTTTTGTCTGCTTGTAGTCATGCAGGTTTGGTTGAACAAGGATGGGAACACTTCCATGCAATGCAAAAGGAACACAGGGTTGCTCCGACGATGGAGCACTATGCCTGCATGGTTGATCTGCTCGGTCGATCAGGCCTTTTGGAGGATGCTTTTAAGTTCATTAATTCCATGCCCTTAAGAGCTGATGTCTTGGTGTGGAGGACACTGCTTGGTGGTTGTAGCGTGCATGGGGACATCAAATTGGGAGAAATTGCTGCCAAAAGAATCTTGGAGTTGGCTCCAGAGGACCCATCAGCCTATGTCTTGCTCTCTAATATGTATGCTGAGGTAGGTAGATGGGAGGATGTAGCGACCGTTAGGCATGCTATGAAGGAGAGAAATCTTAACAAAGAAGCTGGATTGAGCTGGATAGAAGTAGAGAACATCATTCATAAGTTTCATGTGGGAGATACTAGTCATCCACAAGCTCAGAAAATCTATGCCAAGTTGGGCGAATTGTTTGCTAGAATCAAGGAAATGGGTTATGTGCCAAACACCAACTTTGTTCTTCATGACATAGAGGACCACCTGAAGGAACAATACCTACTTCAGCACAGCGAGAAGATAGCAGTTGCTTTTGGTCTCATAAACACATCAGGTCCCAAGCCGATTCGGGTATTCAAGAACCTTCGTGTTTGTGGAGACTGTCACAATGCAATCAAATGCATATCAAAAGCCACTGGAAGAGATGTTATCTTGAGGGATTCTAACCGTTTTCATCGTATTAGGAATGGGGAGTGTTCCTGCAGTGACTACTGGTGAGATTTACAAATGTTATCTGCTCAGAGTTGTGTTTAAGTGAATCAGCATTCAGATGGCTGGAATTCCTCGAGACAATGAAGTGTTCGAATTTAGATGGATTGGAGTATTGAAGTACCAAGTATTATTCAATATAAATTGATGAGTGCATGTAACTCACATTGATTTTGCTGTTAGAAGCTGAAAGATATTACTCTGCCATGCGGGTGAGAAGTTGGAGAAAAATGATGCATAAGTTTCATACCCAATTCCATGTTTTTGTAGTGATGGACAAGATGTCTGGAATTTGGCAATTGGTTTGTCTTAGTATCACACTTGTTTGATTTATCCACAGGGAAACAGTGGAAAATTTGATTTCCTGTGGACAAGAAATGATTTATAATGTCATCTCCAGTGGAACAACTTGGCAGAGGTAAAGGATGTGATGATATCTAAAGACAACAATTCTCACAGTAACCACCATCTATAAGTGATTGGTATTACCTGCAAAGGCAACCTTGCAGCGATCGCTAGGCATTTTGCAGCCGAACAGTTTAGCTATCTCATCTGAGGTTTTGGGATGCTCCCCAGTGACATGTTAAATTGGCAGAGACGTTTTCTTCACTTGGAGCAAGACTGATCAATTCACGTCCTACCTCAATCTGCGGATGTTGTTCATGGAAGTGTGACAAAGAAGCCTCTGGCAAAGGCCAACAATCCCTCAAATCTAACATACCAAGTGCCTTTGGAGGCATAAAATAAAGTGTGTTCTTAGGCTCAAATCATGGGACAGCAAAGGGAAAATATAGTGTGTTCTTTAAGGCTGTCAAAGGATTTTTGCACTTCATTCTTTCTTCGATAAACAGGCATTCCATTAGATAGACATCAATGAGAAAAAAGCACTAGAAAAAACTTTAGTGCTCAAAATTGTCAATAGGAATTTGCACTTCTTCTCTAATTTGCTTTCTGATGCAAACAGGCAATCCATTAGACATATGCATGAGGAACTGCAAGAAGTATGGGCATTAGAAAGATCACCACGTATGGATGTGTGGTATTGAGCAGCAAGCTTAACTAGATCAATGAGCAAGAACCTGCAAACTAAAAAAAATTACATGATATACTAGAAGAGATAGAGGTGATTCACTGGAGTATACTAAGAAAGCAATGAGTTATTTTTTCCTTAATAACTGAATGCTGAATTGATCAAACTTAACAGGGCAGGTCCAGAAGAAAAAATCCAGAATTTCTTGGATATACATACACATTCAACATAACATATTTACATTCTTGATATGGAATGGGCACTGGTACAAACTAGAAACATTATGCCAACTGTGGCATGGCTAACTTCTATATTCAAAATGTATGTGGAAATGCTATACTTATATACTTGCAAGTGGGTATAAATTGACTGTATCCATATTTTTTGTGCTAGATTTATCTAAACATAGTTGCGACAAATAAACAAAACAATTTGTATTAAAAAATGACAAAACCGAATGTCGAATACTATGTTTCAGCTGATCCCTTAGTTAACTCAGTTGCATTAAAAAAACTCAACAGAATTGTGTGTAGCTTTTTAGCTTCTTTTTTTTAGGATCAATAATATCATTAACATCCATTATTTCCGGAATCGTGTGAATTGCGACAAAAAAATTCTCTTGATGATTTCTTCTTTACTTCTTTTGGGTCTGATTTGCTCCTTTTGCTTTAAGGATGAATATCTGTCTATATTTTCAATGTTCAGTTGTCGCATGCAAGTTATTATTGGATGGCATACAAAGAATTTAACTAAAGATCTTTCATGGAGTTCCTTTCAATTTACAGGATGGAGCAACACAACTTTATTTACAAGTCTTCACTGTGAGACCAAGAGGATAACTCTACATGCCAGAATACAGAGTACTTAGATGATGAATAATGGCTACTGAATTTCTTAATAATTCAGTAAGATTTTGGACTCTTAATAATTCAGTAAGATTTCTTAATAATTCAGTAAGAATTAGTTCATCGATACCTTGTTGTCAAAGCGTATTAGTTTAGGCTGGTAAAAGATATCAATTCCACCAATAATCACAACTAGAATAAGAATGTATATTTGTACGCCGCAGGATTGGTTCTATTCAGCGGAAAAATCAGGCTCTGCTGGCTTCTGCAATAACATCAATGTGCCGCTAGCCTTGTTGCTCTTGTGCCGCCTCAAGTTACGCAGAACATTGGTCGCAAACCTCGAAGCGTACAGCGCAGCACCAAGGCTCGGAGAAGCAGCAACATCACTAGCCACCATTGCAGCATGGAGATTACTTTCCTCTTTCTCATGCAAAGCATCTTCGAGCTTCTTTTTCGTGTACCTCCGCCATGCTGCCTGTATAAAGCACGCTGCCCATGTCCTCCATTGCTGCGAATGGAATCGGAACGTGTGCTGCAGCTGCTTGCTGTGCAGCCTTCTGAACTGGGACGCGACGAACTTGAGATCGTCGGCCATGAGAGCGAAGGCTTCCACTTCGGACAGGGTTTTGACTGTTCTCGTGGAGATTGGGAGGCTGGTCACGGCGGTTGGATCCAGGGCCCAAGTCAGGAGCTCCTCGCCACAGAAGTCTCCTGCCGTGAGATAATCTGAATTGAAAAAACCGGTCCTTCCGCCGTCGGTGGTGGTGCTTTCTAGCTTCCCTCGCATGATGAACAGCATTTCGTTCACTGGGTCTCCTTCGCGGCAGATGCAGCTGGACTCGGTGTATAGAATGGGTTGCAGACGGTCGGACATGGCGTCCATGAGTTGATCATCCATTTTCTCAAACATAGGAACCTGCATGGAGGATGAGTGTCATTTGGTAAGGAAACTCCTTAAATTAAAACCATTATTTTTCAGTAAGCAATAGTGGATATATCAGAATGAAAGGCTTTCAACATGCGCGTCAACTGTCAAATTCAATTTGAGAAGTAAACTAGAAAGAAAGTTCAAATTTATACCCGCTTGAGAAGTGATAAGCAAAGGTGGCGCTTTATATCCCTTCGAAGGTCTTTGGGAAGGTTTTGAAGAAGGTGCTTCTCATCTACTCCTCTTGTTTCTTGCCATTTATACTGCTCATAGCGGCGTATTCGCTCCTTCAGGCTTTCAGGAAGCAACCTATGAGACATCCATCGCTCTGCATCTCTCCTTTTGATTCTCATTTCTTCTACCCTCACTGCAGCTGATTGTAGATATGTCTGCGATGTACAAAAGTTGCTGTGGATGCAATTTACGATATATTTTGTAATGAACTGAAAATAAATGGAGAATTTCTTTATTCCTTGGACAATTTGTTATCAATCGCCACACCACTAATCCTATTAAATAGATATAAGGTGACTAATGTGACTCTGAGATAGACGACTTTTGGGGATATGCGAAAATATTGACTATTTGGTTATATGTCTTGCACTACTCAAGTTGTATCACCTTTCATATGAAATCAAATAAAAGCAAACATCAACATGCTTACTCAATTAATGATAAATTGGATTCTTTTTGTTAATGTTATTACTGACTTAATGTGAACAAAATGATATTGTTTTTTGTTGTGCATAGTTGGTTTCTTGGAGGAACTTTCTCAACCAGCTGGTAGGCAATCCCACCACGTATTCTGCCTTACAAGCAGAAGGGCAACAATTTGCTACTTCTCTGATATAGAAAATAAAGCCAATTGTACTCTTTCGATTAGATTTTCATCCCAATTTCTTTCCAAATAGCTAACAAGTCAAATTTTATTAGGACATGAGTGCAATAATCATGATACTTTGGCGTAACTTTTATTTCAAACTTGATTCCTCCATAAAAATGACTCACTATGCACTGCTATATAAGTATTAGGACATGTTAAGTCGATAAAACATGTACAAATTGTGCTGCATAAAACTTAAGCTCTTCACTAACAAGGCAGAAAAATAATATTAAACTGAAAGAATGCCAAATAAATGAGATCCTAGCTCACCTTATTAGCTCAAAATAATATCTAATTGTCTAAGAAAAATCCTATTTTATCTCTAAAATTAAAACTTGTAAAGGGATTAATTCCTCTTAAAACTATAAGAAACTTTTTAACAACCCCTAGAAATTAAAATCTTACAGAACTTTTAAACTCTAAAATTTAAAATGAAATTTCTAAATTGATCCCTAACTTTTGAACTGTCATTCACCCTTACCAAGGAGAACTTGACGTAAGTTGTAGTGGCTTCTTAGATCTAAAATTTGACTCATGGAAAAAAACTACTTGTATGTTTGCTAAGAACATGCATTTTATATTTTGTATTTGGATGGTGAATTAATGAGAGACATTCTTGGTTATAGCTTGTGAGATGTTGAGTGTAGATGCACTAGGAGGTTCCCTAGCGCTTTTGTAGTACAATCTTTTGACCAACACAAGGATCATGTCAATGGAATTGTCCCACCACGAATGTCGTGGTTCCCATGAATGTGTCCGCCTCTCCCACTAAGCACCATACAAATAATAAAATTCCTATCATAATATGACATAAAACAACACCAAACTCTGTAGATGGTTTAGAAAAAGGATTAGAACTTTGGAAAGTTTCAGCATGTATTTTCAAAAGTTGATCCTCATATCTTATGTGGTATAAGGAAGAACTCTCTTGCTATTAAGAAAACAGAATGAAAATCCAAAGCTTAAGAAGCATTGAGAAGTAGAATATCATACCTGCATATTGCCAATTAGAAGTGCAAAAAGAACTAAACCAGAGATGGAAACAAAAACTGCAAACATAGTCTCCCATATGAAAGTGCTTGTTTGAAGGTTTTGTCCAAGAGAACTGCAAAAATATGAAATCTTAGCCGCAAGAAACATTATTGGATGAAAAATCATGTTGATGAAGCCCCTAAAAGAGGAAATTATATATTACACAATTTACAACTATTGAAGAGAGAATTGGCATATGCTAAATTGTTCATTTAAGTGAAGAGCAACTGGGTGGAAACACAAAACATGTAACCGTGTATGCATATACATTTTCCCTGACCCAACCATTTATAGAACAATTGATTCCGTCAATCGTAACCAAGTTGAGTCATAACATTTTGCACAAACAAATGAAACTTGTAAAGGAATAATGAATAATTACTCATGTAGTACAATATGAATGATGCAGATCATTTTTGGTGTTGCTAAGGAAAACTGGAAGAAAAGGAGAAATAAAAACCTGTCAACTATTGTTAGGTTTTGCATAGTTAAAAGAAAGATAATTATACAAATCATTAATGCTTTGTGGTCTTTTGAGCTGATCACCTCCTGAGGAGCAAATAAAAGAGAGACAGAGAGAGAGAGAGAGAGAGAGACAAACGAATTTACATGGTAAAACAATGAATTACCTTGGCCCATGACCACAACGTGCCCTCTATAAAATTTAAATACTAATACAAATAATGCAGGTAGTTCATTAGTGGAATAAGATCCACAAAATGACCCAAAGTTTGAGACTTATAGCTTATTGTAGTAGTTGACTGTAGTAATTCAAGTAGCTAATGGCAGCTAAAATCTAGATTCAATTAGGGAATAAACAACAGATGCAAAGTAGGAGCTAGATCCCAGGTGCAACAGCACATGAATCTGCATATTGTATAGAATCAGGTTCTACATTTCCCCTCAGCTTTGTACCAGTCGAGAGAATAAAAACTATTGAACTGTCAAGAGGAATAATTTCAAATAATCATCAAAATCAATCATTAAAGATAAAGCATGGAGTAACATAGTTATTCTCAGTCACCTGAACTAAACAACAGTTGCCAGTTAAACAAAAGAGAGGAAATATCAAGGATGCATTTCAAAGTTCTGCATTGATGTAATTACCTTAGATTTTGGAGCCCCCACCAAAAGCAATAAAGAAACTTCTCCAGGAACTTTTTTGATTGAACAACATTTTGAAGAGCAGGTAGATAAATTCCAAAGTCAAATTCAGTTGCATTTTCTGGAGTTATAGGGCAAAGAGTTTCTAAGAAACTATTTTTCTGGCTGTTTGCTTGTCCACATACTAAAAAGTCAGTCATGCAATCAGACTGTAGTGCACAAGCTTTTCTCCAACAGGTGTTTTCACGTTCTATAGAAAGTAAGTACCATAAAGCTCCCAATATCTACAAGAAAAGGAAGGTTTCACATTAGGAAAAGTTAAGTTCTTTCAAGTACAATGAATATATATATCTTTGGCAAGTTATTTCTGTCATATGAAATAAGCTTTTTTATTAAAAAAAATTATCTTATTTAAAAGAAGAATGGTTGGACATACAACATTTAGGAAAGTGTAGCTCCTTCTTAAGTTCTTCAACTACTGAGAACAGACTCTTCAGGTGAATGAAATTAGCTCAACTAATATTTGTAAAATATGAAGAATATAATAGGTTAATAGGCTAGTGGTATAGCAGATTTAGTCCCACATTGATTGTTATATTATTTAATTTTTTAAAAGGGCTTAGTTGTAATTTCCAAAAATACTTTTCTACAAAACAAAAACCCAAACCTATTTCTTCTCCCTCCTATGTGTTCCTCAACTTTCACCCTAACAGTAAATCTCAAACCTTTCCCAACCCGCACTGCCACTGCCGTCGTCGCCCGTGGCATTATCATAGCCCCATGACATTAAATTACTTACTGAGATGTATGCACAGTACCGATGGAGTTTATTCAAATGTATACATTTAGTTAGTTTAGTTAGCTATTGTTTATATTTTTGCTCCAATACGATCGCAATTCTTGTGTGGCGAGCAAAACTAGCTTCATGACAACTCATGTGGGACGTAACACCGATACTTCTAGATTTAAGATTTTATGGCATCTTATATATACACACCTATACATGGTTATCTCATTAGAATGCAGTAAGAAAACTTAGGGACTAAGTTCAAAGATCTAGCTAAGACTAGCACAAATTCAGAATCAACATGCAGCCAAAAAAAAAAAAAAGAAGGCACATTGTATACACTCACATGACTTGCAAGCATGTAAAGTAAAAGGTTAAATGCAGCTCCAGCCCATGCTGTTTCAGCGATTATGCCAGAGGACCTTGTAACTTCAAGATACAATGGTATGATCCGAATAAGTCTTGGGAAATACTGAAATATGACTATGTATACTAGTGCATTCTTTGCATTCAAAAGTGCTGATCCTTCAAGTTTGGGCACTATAATCAGAATAACAATCTGTGTAGGAAAAAAATGTAATTATTGTATCATTGTCAAAGAAATGAGACTTTGTGAATATCTATTTACCTTGATAAAATTAGAATACAAGAATTGAAAAAGGAAACTTTTGGATGTGCCCTACACTTTGATGTAGTTGCAAGTCATATGAACTATAGAAAGTTGAACCATTTGTAGAAGGACACTCATTTTCAATTGATTGCTCCATCAGATTTCAAATTTTCCCACAAGTTCTAGGAGCCCCTTGACAAGCGTGGACACACTAGAGATGGCTTAAGGTATTTTGACTACTTAGGAGAGTCATATACTAAGAACAAGTTACTGTTGCATATACCTTGAATATAGTTCTAAAACTATTGTTACATTTTAAAGTTACCTACATATTTAAAAGAAAAATTACAGTCTAGTAACTAAATATTTGATATTACAGGTATTCCATGATATGACTAGTCCAAGACATTTAAAATAATCAAAAACATTCATAGTTTAACTAATGTATAACATGTACTAGTTAATAGTACCTCAAGTGCAATACCTGCGGAAGTGGGAGAACAGCAAGAATGTCAATTATGAAATATGATGATAAATATCTGCTGGCTATTGCTGATAAATCCTCAATCAAAACTCCCCTTCCAAATACCCTAGATGAAGGAGCAACGAAACCAGTACGAAATTGGAAAATTATATGGACTGCATAGAAGATATCTGTGAAAAAACGCAGTATGCTTGCAGCAATTTCCAGATTATTTTGCAAATAAAGGCAATTATTGTCACCATCAATGACTGGAATGTAGAAAAACAAGGGATCCACAGAAACAGCAAGTATACAGGATATAACAAATATTTTATTCCACCTCTGAAGAAATGGTCCTTGAGGATCTAGAACTTTACTTTTAGACTTTGGTTCTCGTTTAGATGATTCTGTTAAAAACTGAAAAAGCTTTCTTATCCAATCAATAGCTCTTTGAAAATTCAGGTTTATGTAGCTAAAACTACTTCTATTCTTTCTTCCTAAAAAAGCCTTCTCTGAGTCCACAGATAGCTCTGAACTCCAGTCCTGAAACCTGGTTACAACGAAGAGATGACAATAAGATTGCTGATAAGAGTTCCATAGAAAAATTCCTACTGCATAACTAAATAAGTTCTTTCTAACAATTTGACTGAAAGAAGGTAAATTGGCAATTAGAGATTAAAACCAGATAAAGCATTAAAATGAATGGAAAAAGATCAATTACAATTTCAAGATTCATATTCCTCATAAAAACACCTTTGAGTGTCAAGAAAAACTTGCAAGCATAAGATGTAGACCAGATTTACTCTCAATGTCACTTACAATTTGCTTATGTGGCACACTGCATGACCTTTCTGAAACTCCCTAAAGTATTAGTCTGCATCAATAATGCAACCATAAATAATGCACTTGATCTGTTTTTTTTATTTAAAAGACCATGGACATTTAACTTTGGTGATGCCAATTGGATGAAAAAACAAAAATTGAATGATCTAATATTTTGCTTACATGTGTGACTCATGCAAGAGTTCTTTGGCCTATGGATGATGATGCAAAGCCAACCATGAGATAATTCATAAAGCTAAGAATAGAGCCAAAATCAAATTGCAAAGAACTTCAATGATATTGAGATTAAATATCAACATAAGTTGGGAGATTATTCATGGACCTCTACATGCAATACCTCTATCTTAATATTCGGAGTGATCTTTAAAAATGCTACTTTGTTAATTTTTGTAGTCATATATTAGGAATTTTTTTATTCAAGACATAAATTTAACTTTCAGGTTTAAGCTACTTTAAATTTCAAACTTTCCAGTTTCAAAATGATTAAAATTTTAATCTAGATGTGGAAGTTAATCAATTTCCACAAGTCCATAAAATCAATTTCAACGATATGTATGTCGATCGATATTGATCAATACTTGAAATCATATTCATGTGAATTATTTTGTGAACCAATTAAGTGGATAAAATCACATTTCCTTTTTTGCTTCCCACTATTAACTCCAACTAACAAAAGCACTTATAAACTTGAGATTATGTAGATGAAAAATGCTCCAGTTTAAGTGGTCTAACATAAGCCTCATAAAGGAAATTAATTAACCTTCCTCATCTGTGTGAAAAAATCAAAACCTCAATATCTTTAGCTTCTTGTTGTTGTAAAAGATCCATGGCCTAATTTGGAGTCTAGATCATGCATTGCTCCAAGCCTAGCAATTGGTAACTCCACGATACTCATTTTCATCAAACTAATGTCATTCATTCAGTAACCAATTTCTACTTGAGCACATTCACCATGTCTAAATTAGATCTATTTTGGCATGATTTTGGTCCATGTTTGTTGGGACCATGTTATCCAAATGGATTAACCAACAATGCAGGATCAACGTAGAATCTTGACACTTCTTTATTGCTTAAAAACTGAGGTCCAAGGAACTAGTGACAAATTTCACAAATGTCCTAAGAATTGGAAGTAGAGTGTGAGCACTAAGCTCTTAATTGCTTTGAAGTCTACCAACCTTGTAAAAAGAAAAATTATATTTATATAAGCACTACTAATAGTGACATATTTAGATGCTCAAAAAGGAAAGTTACCACATGTAGATTAAGATTGGCATTGCAAATCAAATAATAGCTTACCTCATGTATTTATCCTCCAAATGATCCATGATCTCAGCTTGATTATCATGCAGCAGGAGATTGAAATATAAGCTTGCGTATATCAATAAGTATCGCCTTATAGCTTAGTCCCCGACAAATACCTACCAACCATGAAAATAAAGACAAATCATAGAAATTTCATAAACGACTTAAAAGTTTTGTCGTGTCTATGTAAAAGCAAGACAATAAAACAGGCAAACATCACTATTTGCAGTTAGAAAATGTCTCATGTATAAGCAAATGGTGCACTGGTGCAGTACTAAGATTGAGAACTTAAGTAGTCGAGCATGACTTTTGAAATTTTTCCGCATTTAATTTTGACAAAGAAACCAGACGGGAACAATTCGAAAGCTGGGGAAAAGGAACGAGATCGAAACCCTTCGCCAACTCAACCTTCACACAACTGCTACAATCATCACAAAGCCAAGATCGCAAGATCGAACCAACATCCAAACAAAGTGCACGACCAAGAAGGAGACCAAATCTGATCCAAACGAAGAGGAACACCTCGCATACCTCCAGGTCCGCGATGAAGAAGACGGCTCCCCTCCAGGTTGGAGATCGAACTTCTCAGTTTCCGCCATTTTTAAAATCTCCGAAACAGTTGTCACACATAAAACAGGCAGCCCGTCCCGACTGCGAGTCCACTACACGACGACTAGGCTCTTTAGGGATCCCCTCCAATTACAATTCTAATGATATTCTTCCTGCCGACTGTCACCCGTCGATCCGCGATGTAACAACCTCTTTGGAGCATCTCGTCCTTCCAAAATCATCTCGTCAATGTGGCTGGTTGGTTAGCATCCAGTCATGATTATTTTCAATTGAATCCATCAAAATCTTGATATTATTAGAATCGGTTGAGCAATATTGTTGATGCCTTTTGTTCATTTCTCCTCGTTATCATCTTTGTTTTCATCGAGAAAGATTAATATATTCATATGTTTCGATGAAGTTTACGTCGGGTTGTCGTTTAAGGGCCTAGCAACTTGATTTTGTATTTAATTGGTGTGATTTTGGAATATTGCAGCCAGTTGGTCCAGGGAGGGCTGATGATCTTGAAAAGATTCGATTGTGCAGGCTGTCATCTTAATAGAAAAAAGACAAATCTTGGATAAGAAAATATTTATATGAAATCTCCTGATGTTTGCTCACCATTTGGGGGAATGCGAGGTGAAAGTTCTCTTTTTTGGTGGTTTGGATCGATGGCGATTTCAGATTCAATGAAGATTTAAAATTTTAGCGTCACTCCCTTACCTTGCGGGAAGACGGTCTGTTCTCCTTTCTTATGCTTAAAGGTAGCGTATCCAGCGGGAAAGATCCCGCCTTTGCGACAGATTCCCCCTTTTCCCCACTTTTCACGGCAATCTGGCAGTGTAGTTCGTCGTCCCTCTTAGATGATATGCTTTTCCGGCTTCAGAAGTTGCGTGGTCCGGGCCAGAAATCTGATCGAGCTGTCCTCCAGTGTCGAGTTGCATTTCCAGGGGCGGTGGAGGGATATTGAAGCGAAACCACGGTTGCATTCTGACTGGAACCGCTGCAAGTCGAAGACAAGCTTGAAGATGATGGTCGACTACAGCACTTCTGCAGGGCCTCAAAGGACGTAGAGCAAGCATGGAGGACTTCTATGATGCAAAACTGGCTAGTATCAATGAGCAAACTGTTAGTCTCTTTTGGGGTATTCGATGGTTTGATATTTTCTGCTATCCTCTGTAGCTTAATGTATGATTTTCCATGGCTTCCAAATTATATTTTTTATAAATGCCATGCGTGTAGGTAATGGTGGATCGCGTGCTGCTGAATATTTGAAGGAACACTTATTTGAAAACCTCATGAAACATCCACAGTTCATGACAGATACAAAACTGGTTATTAGTAGGTTTATGGTTCAATCTGATACTATATATAAAAAAATGATTGATTTTGCATTCCTTCATGTTTCGAGCACTCTACAGGTGAAGCGTACCAGAAAACTGACTCAGATTTCTTAGAAACTGGAAGAAACACTTTCTCAGATGATGGTTCTACAGCTTCAACAGCAATTTCTCTAGAATTACACTGCACAGCAGTTCCACTGCAAAATGAAGCCTCCTCAATCGAAAATGCCATAGTATTCATTGAACAAGGAAGCTTCAATCAAAATGAAGCATGAAAACGTCAGTGCAGTACAAGAATCTAGGGCCTAATCAGTTGTTATAAACCCATAAGTTGCAAATGTTCAATAAAGCCAATTGAACCAATCAAAAGTAGTCTAGTCCGATCTTCACTCTTTTGGAGTAGTCTTGTTGTCCATCGAAGCCTTGTTGTATTCTTCTAGTTCTTTTTTGTATGCATTGAGGCCTTCTGCGGCTTTGTCATTCCATGTCTTCTTCTCGCCTTCACTCATTTCCTGTAGGAAAACCATGGATGGAATCTCAATAAACACCAATTCACCTTCTTGTGTGCTTAGGGACTTAGACACTGATGAAAAGGAAATACCTTCCACTTCACCGAAATCATAGCATTCAAGGTAGTATTTGGAATGCCTGGTCTTTCCTCCATGAGTTGTTTCCTTGCTTCCTTGCTGCAATAGCAATTCTATGAATTTACTTCACTTGAAGGGCTTGCAAAGATTATCATTAGATGCACACCTAAAGAGAAGAAAAGAAGAGGGTGGTCTCTTCGGCCTATTGGGATCAGCAACTTGTTCTTCCTTCTCTTTCTTTTTCCTGATACGATTTTGCTTAGTTTCCTGTCTCAGATATCAATAGAATTACTTCCCCATTGGAATTTTTTAAACGAGAAATAAAGTGTGAAAAATGATAGAAACCAATTAACCTTGATCATGTTATCTGTTTTCTCCTTCTTCCTAAGCAGCTGAAGGGCTTCCTGCTTCAAGACTTTAATGTGCTCCTCCTCTTCCTTGGCTATAGTAGCAGCCTCCTGATTGGGACACTGAATCAGTATCTTTTGGATGAATTGACGGTTAATCTCAACCTGAGTTTCATACCTCAGTCTTCTTTTGCTTGTAGATTTCCATTTCCTGGTTGTAGTTTTCCTTCAGCTTCTTAGCAATCTGAGGGAATGCGTGACTTGTGCATAAACAAAGAAATTATTCAAATTTGAAAACACAGACAATAGAAATTTCTAATTGCACCTCCTCATAGGGAGCTTTCTGTTCTTCCGTCATGTTCTTCCACTCCTCCCCTGCTATTTTAGAAATCTGAGGTAGATGCACACCGTGGTATTAACAATAAGCTTGCTAAGAATTGCAACAACATGTTGGGTTTGTTTTATTTAACTAGTTACTTCAAGGATGGTCTTCTTTTCTTGTAGCAGAGTTTCGCGGCGTTCCTTTGAGAACAAGAAGAAAGCTGACATCGGCTGCTTTGGCTTCAAAGGATCCTTCTCTTTCCTACAAAGAAAATAACATCATATCAGTCGGAAATTGTGAGGCAAAAATTTGATCTTGTGCGGAAGATATCAAGCAGATTACTTACCTTACTTTCTTGCCCTCTTTTTCAACTTCCTGTTTACGTAATTGAACAACCGTAATAAGCACAGAACAGAACATCTTTATGAACGAGAAAAGCTGGATTTATGTTCAACTATTCACCTGTTGAAACTGCAAATATTGTTCCAGCAACTCCATGGCGGTCTTCTGCATCTGCTCTTCTTCAAGAAGCTTCAGTGCCTCTTTCTCCCGTTTATCTTGCTTGACGACTTCCAGGTAAGCCTCTTTCTCCTGCTGGTACTTGTCTTCATAGGGCTTCTTTTCTTCTGCGCTCAATGCCTTCCATTTCGTTCCAAGCACGTTGGAAACCTCCTTAAAGTCAGCACCAGGGTTCTCTTTCTTCACCTACAAAGGGATCAAAAAAGCAATTCTATTACAGGTTATTGAAATAAAAAATATATTCTTTGTTATCTTACATCGTTCCACTGATCTTTGCACCACGAGACATATGCGGGGCATGGTTTCCTCTTCTCGGTGCCCTTTTTGCCTTTGTTCTTCTTCTTCTCGTCCTTATCTTCCTCCTTCCCTCTTAGAGACTTAATAAGAGGAAAGCTCTGTGAAAATCAACAAGACCACATGATCCATATAAAATCGAGCAAATCTAAGTTTTTTCAAAGGAAACAAAAAACAGAACTTCACCATTGTGGGTTTGAACTCCTTCAACTTTTGCATCTTCTTAAGCTCCTCCTGCAGCTTTTCGTGCTCCTTGCCACGGTTCTCGATCTCCTCATCCTTCTGCTTCAGCAGCTCGTCGCGCTGCTTCAGGAGCTCCTCCGTCTTCTCTTTCTCGAGCTGGAGCTGCTGGAGCCTGCCCTGCAGCTGGAGCAACTCGTCTTCGAACGAATTCTTCCCCGCTGACGAAGACTTGGACTTCTCTTTCTTGGCGTTCTTGGGCGATACAAGGGCAGAGACGCCTTCGCCGACCTCCTTTCTAACTCCGGAACCCGGAGAGGACGATTCAGAGATGTTGACCTCGCTGGAAGACAAGTCCTTCAGCGCCTTTCGGCCCCTGCCCTTCTTTTGAACCACCGCCGCCATGGCTCGATCGGAGGAGAAGGGAGAGAAATGGGATTAGGGTGGAGAATGAAGACGGCGAGGAAGTGGATCGGGGGGCTTTATGTAGCAGACGGGAATAACGGTCGTATTTTTCAAATTTTGAAATCGAGCATTGAACTCTTACCGTTAAAATAATAATTATCATTAATTTTTGTTATAAAAAAAATAAAAAGGATAAATATTTAAACTGTGATCTTAGACTCTTCAACTAAGCAGAAGAAATAACCTTTCTCAATTTTAATATAAAAAATTTAAAAGATAATCTTGAAAATATATCAAGGAAACCTGTCATAACATAAATTTATTAGAAAAAAAAAACAGAAAAAGAAAAAGAAAAAGAAAATCCTTTTACAATGAACTAAACAAACAAGCTCATACTTCTTCTTCTGTAACTGAAACATCTGCAGCATTATCTTCATTCTCTCAACTCTCTCAGAAACATGTAAAATATATTAGCTCCAATTCAAAAGTATCTAAATTTAGGAATGTTATCGAAAGAAATGCAGCTATCAGGAAGAATTGATGCCATCAGTTGAATATTAATCAACAAACTGAGTTGTATGGGGGTGTATCAGTAAGTAACTTGTTAGATGATTCGTGCATGATCTCATTGCAGGTGACAACGTAGAAGTTCTAAAGGCAAAGGCACCATCATAGTGCTGGTTATGCAAACAAATCATATGGCATAAGATGAGTTTACCAGTGATCACCGATCTTTAATGTACCAAAAGCTCTTCTTGAGGTTAGCAAGGAACTCAATCTTACTTGTTCAGACCCCATCTATCTATCAGTTGCTTGATCAGGCAGTGAGCTTCCAAGGCATTCATGAATTGGTAGACTTGGCACATGTGAAATATTCTGAAGTTCAAAGGGAATATCTTACATTATCTGGACTGTCGGCATGCTCAAAGGTAGCAGAAGTTGAAGATATCCTTTTCATGTTCTTCAAACTAACCGTTCATATGTAAGGGCTATAGTCAGCAGCATCATTGTCGTTGGACGAAACAGGCGATGCAGATGCTACATTTCTACTTCCATCACAATGAACAGAAATGAGTTTGGAGCAAGCACCACATCTCAGTTTATTCATTTTCTTGTTCAGCAGCAAAGATTTGCCAGGTAGCTCCAGAAGTTCAAAGCAATAGTTACATATCATAAAAGGGGCACCACCAGCAAAGGAATGGCACAAACGTTCAGCGTGCTTGCCGAACAAGGCCCTCCGATGTACCTGAGGCTCGAGTGAAGTAGAAGGAACACTTCTCAATTTTGAATTATAACTTCTAGACTTCAAGATCAAGGGAGAAGCAAAATGAGGTGATTCACTGTTATTTGTAAAATATGAGCCCTGAAACTGATAGCCCAATGTTGTTGGTGCTGGTCTCTTGCAACTCCTGTCATTGCCATGAAGACACAGACAGGCAGGTCGATGGTAGAATCTATTTGGATTACGAAAGTTAGCGGCGGAATTATGATCAAATCGTCCATTGAATTTATCTGCTGATCTCGGTGAGCAACTATTGACCAATAGATCCCCATACCCAGACATGCTGCTCTGAGAAGGCACATTAGGAAAAGAAGCTAGCTTGCTTGCATTGCGCTCCGATTCTCTTGAAGTCCGACTAGAAAGATTTCGGTTAAGCGGAAATGAAGCACCTGGAAATGTATTGGCATGGACATGATGGGTGTGGGAACTGGAGGAAGCCGTTGATCTATCAACCATGACACTCATCTTTTGCTTGTTTGTGACTTCACATGTGTTTTGCAACTGATTTCTTAATTCATCAAGCATTCTCAAAAGCTCCATTCGAATTGGTGCAAGGTTCTGTTTCTTGTCAAAATCAAGGTCGGCAAATGCACCTCTTGGATTCTGATGGTAGTTAGATGGGCCTTCATCAAGATAGCTAGCAAGTTGAACACCTTTTCCGAAAGCTCTAGGATTCCAATCATTCTTGGCATCTCGGACTACTGCTTGCTGAGCATAGAAAGATTTATCGACCAATTGTTCGGTTTCCCTTCCCTCATGTGAAGTTGTCTCAACTATTGCTTTCCCACGTTTACAAGTATCATCAACTGGTAGCGTCGGTTGATACAGACAATCACGACGATAGCACTCTGTTTCAGATTTTTCGGCCTGATCATCAACCTTCAAGCAGTTCTTGTTCCTCGAAGTAATGTTATCTTCACTTTCACTTACAATAGAAAGGGATGTTTCCTCTTGTCTCCCAGTCTCATCTGGATTAGTACCGAGATCGGGCTCCAAGCTTGCATCTGAAACCATAGCTTTGTTATCTGAAGTTCTCTTCGAGGTCTCTGGGTATTTGACCTCAATTCCAGCAAGTTTATTGGACGAAGGCTCTAACCTGAGAGATGATCCTTTTGCTGTATCAACAAGAAAAAGACACAAGATCCGACACACTTCAAATCATCATGGGATGTTTACAACAAACCACTGGATTTTGCTGAGATCGACCAAATCACATAGCAAGATTATAATTTCAACGAATAGATCAGGATAAGAACAAATGAGTTAATTTTTTTTTCCCTACACTTCACGCTTATCGATCGAAACCACAGATACTACACGCAGAGATAAGAAAGAAGACATGAAGAAGCTGAAGAATCACCTTGAAGAGTAACGCCACAGCCACCGCAGCGATGGAGCGAGATATCAGCGAGCTCCGGAAGAAGGTTCTGGCAATTTAGGCAAACCCTTACGCCATCCAGATTAACGCCAAGCGCCCACCTCCTACATATCCCCACCAAAATTCCAACTTTCTACTCTTGCATCGCCAAAAAGGACTCGGTTTCACATCACGCGGACGTGATTGAGCACCGAACTAAGAGGGCGATGGGATTTCCCTGCGGAACCGCGCCCCTCAAGTCAACGGCAGAAGGAGATCCAAACCGGCCCTTTCTCGGAAACCGGAAAGGCGATTCCTCTTCTGCTGACTCTCCACTCAACTCCCGCCGAGACCGCGCTCTCTTCGCCATGAGAGACAGTAGGTAGATCGAGAAAGAGGCGTTGATTCGAAAGGAATGCAGGGAGCGAAGAAAGGCGGGGTTTTGGAGCACCGATCCTTTTGACATTTCTAATCTTCGGGGTGTATCTTTTTACAAAAAACTATTTGAATTTTTATTTATTACTTTTGGGATTTGCACGCGGAATTCTCGATCTTTCAATAATTCCATGACCGTTTGCCGTTCGCTAGAATAGAGATTCAATCATTTCTAGCATAATTGAGTTGGTTATGATAAAGTAGACTTGTAAAAAAGGACAAAAGTTCGAATCTCGACGAAGTCGAGCAATACCTTCCTCCGTCGTGATCAATTATAATTTCTCGATTTATCTCCACATAAATGGTCATGAGACCAATCGTGTGGGATCGCTGGGTGGTGGATTCTACCTTTTGTAGAAGAGATCAATCAAAGGAGATATTTGACAATATCAAAACTTTGGGAAGTCTTTTATAAATGTGAGAATGATGGACTTGGTCTATGATACGTGTATGAATGGAAAGAAATGCGAGACTGCGGTCTGATGAGAAAGCTCCGTTGACTTCAAAGTCAAAGTCAAATGATGTGAACTTCATCGATAAATTGTTTTCTCAAGTCAATCAACTAAATGAGCGTTCCATTTGCTTATATTTTATGCTTGACTGAGCCTTCGTTGCTTATTGATAGGATAAGATAAGATCTGTATAACATGATGGCAGAAAAAAAATAATTTGATATTTAATTGATTGATTGAGAATTTATTCTGATTAATTATCTTTCAACTGGAACTGTTACCAACAACAAAAGATGATTGCCACATTGTTGAAATAAGAATTTAGTCCTTAATTATTGCTTTATTTATAGCTTCTGAACCAAGCTAGTCTTTCTACATTTTAGCAACTTCATTACACAACTTAAGAAAACAAAAACTCAAGTCCTTTTGCCAACTGAAAATATACAGAGAAATTTCCAAAATTGATGCCACAGCGAAACAAACCAGGTTTCTGCAATCTAAAATACTTCATGAACCAACATGATGTCACTAGAGATGTGATCCTGTTCATTGTCTGGTTGCACCGATATTAGAGGAACCTGTTGAAGCTTTTAGACGAACCTGATGTCCCTCTAACCGTGCTTCGAGCAATCTTGCCTTCAGAGTATTAGCGTTTACACCTGCTAAGTTCAGTGAAGAACTAGACGTACTGAACTGGCAAGATTTGTGTTGATCGATAATATGTTTACCAGTCGACATGGAATCATTTTGGATCTCTCCTCTATCAGACTTCTCATGAATTTCATGAGCTTTCAGGTTGTCCAATCCAAACTCGTTATCTGGCAGTGATTTCATATCTTGTGAAGCTACTTGAGCTTTATTTGCTCCCAGCTTATTTGTATCTGTTCCTTCAGAATCAACACTTTTGTCTGGAAGGTTTACTCGTCTTCCATTTAAATGCTGTGTTTGGCTCCCACAGAATTCAGTTTCTTTCCACAAATCGTTGTTCTTTCTCTTATCAGAAGATCCTATCTTTTCCACGTAAGAATTTAATTGCCTAGAAGAAACTAACTTTTCTGTGATAATTGGAACATTCTGATGTGGAAGACCAATGCTGTTTAATTCAAAGCACTGCAAATCACTTTCAACAGAATTGTCATCTTCCTTGACATTGTCGTCATCCTCTGCATCTTGAGGTGCACTAGTAGTTCCATTCAAGTGCACAGACTCAAGCGATTGCCGTCGGACATTGATCTCTCGCTTTCCATCTTGTTCAAACATATTTCCATTATTTATCTCATCCGACCTATTAGCTTGAATAAAGGCTTGAATTTCACTTCCTAATCTGTCTGTAACCATGGATTTATTAGACAGATCTCCTTGAGCTTCAGCAATCTTCATTTGCTCCCTCTCATCCAGCCATGCTTCTGCAATATGAAGTACCAAGCGGTCAACTTTGTGATCACAAACTTTTAGGGACTTTTGCTTCAACAGCCTCACTTCATGTTCGTAATCACTGATTCCCTTAGCAAAAGCATCACAGAGTTCTTCAAGAAGAATATTTGTCTTGCTTACTTTTTCTAAATCTCTTGCAACATTCATACAAGCTGCTTTTGCTTGAGATAACTCTCTACCAAGTTTTCTGTGTAGACTCTCAGAGCGTCTTCTCAGCCGTCTCTCATCTTCAAGCTCCTCCTTTATTGACTGCACTGCTGCTTGGATCTTTTGATGCTCTTTGTTCCTCCTAATTATGTTAGCCTCATTAATTTGATCCACCAAGCGATTCATTTCATTGTGAAATGCATGCTGCTCCTGCATCAGTTCCTTAATCCGTGCCTGTGCATGTTCCAACTCCATTTTCAGTGCTTTCACTAGTGCTGCACTGGATTCCTGCTGTTCTTCCAGGCTCCAGATGTGATTGAATACTTTTAAAACTTCTGTTGATCTCTTCACTCTAAAGCCTGCATCTCCTAGCTTACCCTTGTGATCGACAGCACTGACAGGATTAATGGCTCGTCCAAAAGAAGAAATCTGCTATGTTCAACACCATGACAGAAAATGGAAGTGTCAAAAAATATTCTGCTAGACACATGGATCTTACTAGAAATATCAAACAATGCATTTGCCATATCGCCAACAGAGTTGTTTGATAAGAAGACATTCCATTGTGTACAAATTGCAAATACTAGTGTATTCACTTGCATTAACTCAAATCGTAAGAGTTGGAATGGTTCCATGCAATGACCACAACAAAAAGCAGCCGCAATGGTGTTAACCAGAGTATAACTAATAAAATGAAACAAGCATTACCTGCGATCGGCTCGTATAACTTGCAGGAGAATCAAGCTCAAGGATTTGACTGTTTTTGTCATTCAGATCATGATGGTTACGTAATGAAGTTTCACCATGCTTTCTCAAACTGCCTTCATCCTGAGGCCGGCACAAAAAGAAAAACAAAAATGATAAAGTAACTTAGGACCTGCTCAGGATAGCAAAATTTTTTATTTTTTCCAATAAAAATGAAAATTTTTTCATTTTTTTAAGAACCAAAAATCTGTTTGGCATACCTCAACACAAAAAGTTTTGTAGGTAATAAAATTTTATTTAGAAAAAAAATGTGTCTGATTTGATATATTTTAATTGTAAAAGTAATACTTGTGATCCACTTTAGCATTGTGAAAATATGTCCAGAAAATATAATAAATTAGGCTAATACTCAAACGACTAGCAGATTATCAACATAATCAGGTAGCGAAAGTTATTAGTCCCTCCACTCTAGTTGACTTACAAGTAAGAATTCCATGAACTGTGAAACGAGAACTAGAAAACAAATACGAAGCTGCAGAAGGAAACATGTACAAGATGCTAGCTCTTTTTTTCTTTTTCAAGACAAACCACATGTGCTAATTGTGAGATTAAAGAATGGGGATCCATTTGGAAAAAAAAAAAACTAGATACATAATCCATGATCAGCTCTAATACTTCTCACTCAGAGAAAACATACGAGTCAAGCAATGAATATGTGTTTATCTACAATAATGAAAGCCCAATGTGCACTCTTCCCTCTATCCTTGTATCTAATCGATGAAGATATCCATGATACCATTCCGACACTCATATGTTTTTCAAGTATTTATGAAACTATTCCATATTCAATCCCATCTTGTATAAAATTATGCCTAATGGAAGTTAAGATTGCAAATCTTGTTAGAAGAGTATTAGGTGACCTCAATATATGTTCATAAAATTAACCCTAAACTGAATGATCACCAAGTGCCAAGTTTTCATGTAGCAGATTATCGTTTTCAAGAGCTTACTATCCATTTCTCCATCCTTTATCAGGAATCAAAAAAAAAAAAAAACAGATGTTTGAAATGTTTAACATGGTTTTTGTTAACTGAGTGATGTTCTTGTAATGTGGCTTCTTTAGTGAGAAATGGATGCCGTGCCAAATGCAATTTATCCGTGAAGGATTGTCTAAGAACCCACTTTTTGCGAGCAAAAACAAAATGAACATAACATAAATAGTAACATTGTAAGAGATCAGATCCCGGGAAAAAGCAGCTAATAGAACATAAAGCTAAGAACTCGATTCTTACCCAATCCTCCTGCCGGCGAGAAGAAGACGGATCAGGGCCGTCCCTGAGCGCCTTCCCATTGCGACGCTGGTGTGCGATCCTGGAGCATGGACGATCGGCCGAGGGCATCGGCGGCGGATCTTGGATTTCCCAAAGGCCAGCGCCGAGCTTGCGAGCGGATATCGACCTTCGGTACACCTCGGTCATGCCGGGGTCCGACGAGTCCGCCTCCTCCAATTTCCAGGAAGGCGGCGGAGTGCAAAGGCCGCCCCCTCTGCGCACGGAGACGGCCCTCCTAAGCTTCACGCCCAAAGGGGCCTCTTTTCCACCGCTTCCCACGCCGTCATCAATTGCCGCTGCTGGTGCTGCCGCTTTGTCCCCTCCCATCGGGCCTCCTGAAATCACTCGTTCCTCCTTTGCTTTAGAAAACGGTGAATCATTTTCTCTGCCTCAGGTGCCCTCCCTGCCATCCTTTGAGGTCTCTCCACTTCCTACACTAGAACCGCGTAGTAGGCTTGCTGATTCCAGTGCGAGATAGCTTGTTTTCCTCGGTGGGACGGTAAGATTTGATCTCTTTTCCTCGCCGAAAAGGACTGGAAATTTGCAGGATCAAACATCTCCTTTCTCACGGGAAAGGGAAAACCAGGACATTCCATTCCGGAATACCGGAAAGCCACCGCATTCAGTATCAATTAGTACATGCATCTACTAGAAATTTCCAGTTTTTACTAGAAAATAAATGAAAATTAGTTTTTTTTTTCATGACTTTGTGAAGGATTTTCAGTGTTAAAAACCTCCTCTATTTGGTCTTATAAATCATATCTCAAATTAATCCTTTTAAATTCAATTATATAATTTAATTTCAGAGTGTAGAAATTATCTACAATGATGGCTTGAAAACCTCATTGTGATCATTGAAATAGATTTTCCAATTTTATATGATATGCAATAGAGAAGTCTTCAATAATTTATATATGATTTTCCAAAACTTGAAAAAAAAAACAAAAGTCTTTTGAGCACATATTTCTTACTTTGCCAAATTTTAGTGTGTTAGCTGCAAGTCATATTTGTCATCTGTATCATCTATCAAATACATCAAAGGAAGTAGAATAACTACTTAATACATCCACGAACACCCAATGTTGCCTCCACATATATAATTGAGCCGATACTTAGATTGTCGGATGGAATCTTCGAAGAAATAATCTTTTAGAGAATAAAATTCTTCACACTTGAAAAGGCAACTCGGGCATTATGATTTATCTTCATTCAAATCGTTATGGGATCGACATTAAGGGACACTTGAAAATGTTATCATCTTTTATCACATCAAAACATCCCATGTCGCCCTCGAGGGCATGGTATGATGTTAGGCCTATCAATGATAAACCAAACATCTATAGTTCAAGACTCAACTGTAATGAATTTATGAAGATTTTTCATCAAATTGATAGCGGATCCGAGAACTCTAACTGTTAGGTTAAACCGTTATCTGCTCTTGCCCTTCTCTGATTTACCCTAATAATTAGTGGGATGCTTTTATAGACTTGGACCAAGCACCCCATGTCAAACAGTCATGAATACTAATTTATTTCCCTAATGAAAGAACCTTTCAACAAAGATAGAATCCGTCATCTCAACAGCCTCACATGATCGTTCCCATAACCATATGTAAAGAGCTAAATCGAAAAGCTGGTTGGCAATTACGGAGGAAGATATTGCCTCGACTTCGTCGAGATTCGAGTTTTGTCAACTTCAACAAGTCTGCTCTGCAGTAATCAACTTAACTATGCCCCGGGACACTAATGAAAGAACTCAAAACACCCTTATGCAAGTAAATGTACCAAGAAATGGCACCGAAAAATCCAACAATTTCATGTATAGATTGTCGTGAAGTATCAAAGGAAATCGGCTAAGAACAAAATAATACGTAGATGATTATCACGTTGGGCAACTAGATCCTGAGTCCTCTTTAAACTTACTAATCCAAACTAGATACAACAAGTTATGTTTTAGCATAATTATATATATGTCCCTTTGGTTTCCTCTCCTGTACTGGTTATCTTTCTTTCTTTCTTCTAAAGCGCATTTGCTTAATCCCTCTACTACTTGGCCAATGTCTATATGTGTTGTTAGACCTTCAAAACATGTGTACATGTATTGGACAACAAAATAAAGTTCAAAGTTCTTTCTAGTGGAGGAAAAGTATCAAATGCCCCTCCTAACTATGACCATGTACAAGGGATAGCAGATGAACACCAATGGAATCAGAATATTTTATAAGAAATAATAATTCACTCAAATACATTTCATAAGATAAAAAAGGGAAAAGCTTCATTTCACTTCTATTAAATAATAACTTTACAAGACAGCATTGAATTTAAGGAATAATGCCACAATTAAAAATTTTATGGCTGCTTTTATTTGGAATATTATCATCAGTACAACCTAACAAAGAGACAAAGCATATACTGTGGAATCCTAGAAGATGCATAGGTGGTGCCCTAATCATGCCCTACTTGATAATCAAAACATCCCCCCAAGAGCATACTATAATATTTCTTCCACTTGATAGGTTTCGCTTCTTGATTGGATGAAGGTTCTACGTTGGCTTTATCATATATTGAGTTAATAACAAGGCTTTAAACCAGAAGTAAATACCTCCAAAACATCTTTAAACAGGTGTAAAATGGACAGGAAAAGACAATCCTCAAGTGATCCATTGCTACCACAAAACCGACCATCTCACCACAAAGAAAAATAAAAATTCTTACCCAGTGAGTCAGTAAAGAGCAGGAGCAGCTGCCATGGCAACTCAAAGCTAGCAGTAAAACCATGCTTCTTTTCTTTTGATGGATGGCAATGGCACACTGAGGACACTGGTTGTCAGAGCAGCACTGTGAGAAGGCCCCAGTCACTGGTAGCTACTTCCAAAAAGGGTCAACCGTTGGTTTAAGTTGGTCCAGTTTCCAGTCACAAGGATAAACACACAGGGTTCCTCATCATGTTGCCACTTTTTTGCGGCCCTCTCCCACTACAAGCTTTGCAGGCTTGCTCAAGTTTGAGTGCAGCTTGTCTGTTCTTGCTCAAACTGTTCTTGCTCAAACTGTGATTGTTACTTGAGTGGTCCAGAAAATGAATCTAGCCGCTCATCAGTGCAAACGACCAAAAATGCTACAAGTGGTTTAAGGGATTCATTATTGTCTCTTTCAGCTACAACCAAAGCATTGATGAGCATTCAAGAAAATGGCCAATGCTTATTTATTTATTCACAGTAGTCTGATCAATGAAAGGCAACTTGTTCATGAACAAACAGGTTAACTCAAGATTCTAAAATTAAAATGTTCAACTCAGGAAAAGAAACATGCAAATTCTAGACGAATTTCGTTCGCAATTTGTACATGGTCATATTTTTTAAGAGATACCAAGCACTAATCAACTGTTACTCGTACACTAAGAAACCAAGTAATTTGTTGTAGAAAAAGAACCTATTAATATGCCAGTGAGATGTCAAGCATATGAAGGATAGCTCAAACATGCATCAGTTGATCCCTTGCCTTGTTTGATGGATAGATATTGTTGAGGTTGTAAAGGATTTCCCCTTAAATTAAGGAGATGTAAATGAGTTCATAAAAACCTGTACATACATCTCTTCCACATGCTGCGTGGATATAGCTTTGTCTTTTTTCCTTCTTTGAAGCAAGCTCTTGTGATGAGAAGATTCACCTGTCATATCTTCTCTGGAGTAAACCTATCTAGACCACGAGGTGTGTTCTAGTACCACATGATCAGAGATTTATCTTCCACAAGATCAACAAAAAATCTTTAAATATAGCTCATTTACCATTAGGCAAGTAACTATTGGTGTTAAGTGCCATATTTTGAGAGGTAATTGTTTCTCTAAAAAAATGTCATTTTGCCATCCCTTCAACTATATTTCCTTCTATTTAGATATTGAATTTTCTGATTAAACCATGCCTTGTTAAATCCGTTCATCCATTGATGGATCATAAAGTCAAACACAAAGTATAATGTGTGTCTAAAACTGGATAAGACAAGTTGGACATGTTTCAATGATCCTTGCCAAGGATGATTTCTCTCGAGAAACTGCACTTCTTCCTCCTAGCAGCCAACGAAATTTTCTTTCTTGACCACAAAAAGAAAGAAAAATGAAAATAGAACTATAGCAACTCTTTTGTTGAGTTGTAAAGCCAAAACGCAAAGCAAATTGCAGGAGAGTTCAGGAAGCGACCTCAAGCCTGGGTTCGAAGCAGAACCCAGTAAAGAGTTGCAGCGGGAAGCGCTTTATCACCGGGCTCTTAGCCGACCACTTCCACAACTTCTGGCTCATGTCGTACGTCAGCAGCGCCGGCGACCCGAAGCTCTGTATGTAGATGAGGTCTCCGGTGCCGCTGCTCGCGAAGACGTCGTCGAACTCGCCGAACCCCTGGAAGAACTTCTGCGGCATTCGGGCCACCTCCCGCCATTCCTTGTTCTCCAGCAGCTCCCAAATTCCAATCCCCTTGATGATTCCAGGCCGGTCGGGCTTCCCCGATCCCGCCGACCATCACCAGTTTGCCTCCCTGGTTCATCAATCGTCCGCAGGTGAGCGAGCAGGGCACCGGGATCACCATCTGCATTAGACTCGTTCGGGAAGACGGCCGGCCGGCGAGGTCGTATATAACCAGGCAATGGCGCTGCTCCATGTTCCGGAGCACGCCGGTGGAGTAGATCAAGTAGTAGAGAACGCCGTCGCAGATGACGCACTCGTCGCTGCCTCTCCACCCGACGAGAACCTGGGCGAAGGGCGTGGTCCACGATCGCGTCGCCGACTCGTAGACGTGGATGGAGAAGTCCCACTGGTAGTAGTCCTGCGGCACCTGCTTGCAGTTGGCGACGGCTACCGTATAACCATGGGTGCACTGGTCGACCGACACGGCGAGCGCACTGTAGTCAGGGGATCTCCCGCCGGGGGCATCGCGCAGCCGCTTCCAGTCGCGCGTGATGGGGTTGCAGACGAAGACGCGGTTACGGTCCTCGCTGTCCATGGCACAGACCAGGCCCCCGGACGAGGACGTCAGCCAGTTGCTCTGCTCGATGCAGGGGAAGTCGAAACTGTACCACTTGCGGAGGCTCGGGTCGTAGGCGTACCCCGAGACGGCGTCGCCGCCGCAGTTGAACATGAAGTACCACGGTTTCTGCGGCGACATTTTGGTCCACGACCACCGGCCGGAGTGCACCGACTCGTACCACCGCTTGCAAACAAAGCTCGATCGGATGATGCTGGCTATGGGCAAGAAGGAAAGCACCTTCTCAAGGAGATCATCGGGCAAGATGGCATCCAACGAGATCAATGCGTGTTCATCCTCCTCGTGGTTGCCGCCGTCTCCATTCCCATTCATCGGATTGAACCTGGCACCCTCACGCTGGAAGTACGCGATGGGATGACTCTTCTGCCACGAAACCACACCGTCCATGAGGAAGATGAGATCCAAACAAGCACCTGGACCAACCCAAACAGGAAATCATCGAACAGCCTTCAAATTTCTAAATCCCGAGAAAACTTTTCGACGAACAAGCAAAAGGGGGAAAACAGACCTAGATCGAAAACCAGTCACATTATCGAATCACCGAATCGCAATCAATGCAACGCCAGATTCATCCGATCCACGCTCGAATCATCACGACAAAAAGAAAAAAAAGCAACAACGAAACATCAATCGAAAGCAAGAACAAAACCTAAAACACAGCCTTCTTTCCCCGGATCTTTCAATTTTTTCTCCGATTCGACGGCGGATTCAAAGAAGAGGACTTCTTCATCTACCCCTTCGGCCACCACAGTGGCATGGAAAGGGGCAAATCAACCAATGAACACCACTCTGTGAGGACGATCAAGACCGACGAAGGGGAGAAACATAGAAAGAAAAAAAGATTAAACACAGGAAGCGTCGAAGAAGCACGGTCTGTGCTAATGTCCTATCACGGGAAGCGGTATATATAGAAAACCCAAACCCCAACTTTCCTTGAAATCCCATGTGTCAACAAACTCGCCTTCCAAACGCCACAAGGATTGCTTATTATCCGCCTCTCTCTCTCTCTCTCTCTCTCTCTCTCTCTTATTTTCCTTCTTTTGTTTTATACAAAAAGGGTCAGCAAGGTGAGGAGTCGCCTCAAACAAACGCGGCTGGATTGGATGAGATCTGTGTTAACTTAAGTAGTACTAGCAAACGAAGATAGGGTTAATATAGTGATTAATTATAGTTTTTTAATTTATTTTATTATAAATGTCATAGATGATCATAAGATCGATCGTGTAAAATCGTTGGTGATCCTTCTGAGAGGGGTAATAGTGTTCAATGATGACATGGACGATGAATAAAAAAATGTGATACGAAAAATAGATAAAAAAAACTTCATTCAAAGGGTCTTGATTCCTCTC
The DNA here is from genome assembly GCF_044706935.1 of Curcuma longa. Taxonomy (NCBI): domain Eukaryota; kingdom Viridiplantae; phylum Streptophyta; class Magnoliopsida; order Zingiberales; family Zingiberaceae; genus Curcuma; species Curcuma longa. Next base: position 11,066,425 of record NC_133862.1, on the reverse strand, counting down.
TTTGTTAGCTTCAACATCATTTTTTCACCGACCTCACTTCTGAGGTCGGCACGTTCCATAAACATATATGTCGAGCTCTTCCTAACCTCAATCGACATACATAGAGCTCTTATTGTAATCATATGTTGATGTTATGACTTAGTCTCGGCATCCTATGCGATCTCATGGCTTGGTCCCAGTCACACGCGCCAACCTCATAACCTGGTCCTGATCTCACGAGCTGACCTCATGACTTGGTCCTAGTAGCACACCATAAACTCAGTCATACGCTCCGGACAGCTCAGCCATACATATGAGAGTTCGGTCACACACTTAGTTCAACTTGACTACATGTATAGGAGAGTTCAGTCACTCGTTCAGATCAACTTGGGCATACATAGGAGAGCTCAAACGCATACTTAGTTCGGTTCGGTGATTCATATAAGCTCGGACAATGCCTGCACCACCCGGCCACTCATACAGATCGATCACACATCTTCTGACCTCAAGCATCAGGTCAGACGTCAACGGACAATTATGCTGACTCCTTCGTCAGACTTATCAACTCATCCAAAAGGATAAGGATAGAGATCGAGTCCCCAGACTTGTTCCCCGACAATCCTCGTCGTTGAATGAAAATAATCAACACTGCTGAGTCATTAGATGTATGGAAACTGTCAGAGATCGATCCGTTGATAGTGCCGTCATAGTCAATCACAAGCGGTGAGATCCGAAGATCACGTCCCCACTACTTCTATATAAACCCCAGGTATGAAAGAAAACCATTTTGAATTCTCTACACATATCACCACTTCTATTTTTTCCGTCTGTTCGTTCAGTTCTTTCTTCCTCAGGTCCTTCTCGTCAGCGGATTAACGAAGGTTGATGTGTCATTTTATTGACTGGTGGCTTAACTGTCATCGGCATCGAACCGAAACAGCTAAATAATGGATTCCACTTTTTGTTGAAAAATTATGCCTACCTAGCTCATCTAATGTTGAAAGGGTGGTTTGGTTATATCATAGTTTGCAGAATCGTGACTCAAATTGTGCAATTGACGACCGAAATGGCCACAAGGCAGCTCTTATGATGTGTATGTTCACTGCAATGCAATGCAATCTCGTCGTGTCCTCTCAAACTTAAAAGGTAAATGATTCAGACTCCTCTTTTGAGCCATGCTCGTGCTGAAATTAACCGGAGTGGTGGGGGTGGGTCGGAGCTGAAATCGACAAACAAGGCTGATAAACTCACTTTCTAGTTAATGGCTCAAGCAAGGAGTTCCACAATCTTTTCCCTCTCTTTCTTATTCGAGCAGCACCAGATCAGAGTCAGATTGTGGCCATGCCAACAACTCTTCCACCACTCACGACGCTAAAGCTCCTGGATTTGGTGGAAGCGTAGCAGAGCTTTTGATTGGCTCAGGCCTGGCCTGGCCCTCCCAAATGCCATGCACACTGTGCACTACAGAGAGCTCACCATCTCAGTGATGGCAACACCACCAAGACCAACTGCACGCAGCGTGCCCTTTTACAGTGTCATAGATTTGGCACGTTCCTGTAAGAATCAGATCCCAGTCACTGGTTCGACCCCAGGACAATGGCTTTCGTTCGTATACTTGTCCACATCAGACTGCAATAGCATGGCAGCAATGGCTTCCAGCGAGCAGAGCAAAAACCAAAAAAAGGGCACTGAAAACGTTCAGAGAGATGTCTAGGTTCGAGACTACAACCAGAAAGGAATGGCGTAGTAAATGATGGCAGGGTTGACGATGGCAAGTATTGTCAAAACCATGATACGGTGATGATGTGAGATTGGTATCATCAAATCACAGCTTGAAGAAATGGTGGTTAAGCAAGCTGGCACAAAGAAATGGTGGTTGGGGATTTCGATACCGAGAAGAAGAAGGGTGTTCTTCAGATTGACTTACCAGAATGTATAGTCGAGTCATCATAACATTCACCTTTAAAAAAAAATAATAAGAGGCACTTGAACCACCACGAACTTTGTACTTTTGTTGGGTTCATTTCACGTCAGTGATTCAGAATGTCGTGGAGAATAAAGCATGAGAGCGATGGTTAGATCCACTGTCTCGAGCTGTTCGCCCACTTCTTGCCCATTAAACTAGATCATCTTTTTCATGCTATTTTTTTTTAGCATGCATCCAACAATGAAATGGTGCGATGTCTTTTGAACCAAAGCATCTGGAAAGTATTTCTCTATTTAAAATGAGAGTGTTCAAGCTTTCTAATAAATGGTGCTAAAGTGGTCTTAAATTCTAAGACTTCATAGTGGTGTAAACTTTGAGCCTTTACTTCGGTTGAAAGATGTGCAAATGTTTATTCCATACGAAATGATTCGATCACATTCTTGTGGAAGTGCATTTGCAATTGGTAAAATCAAGAATAAGGTCAGGTTTGCTAATGAGATATACTGATGCATGTCAATGAGATACTACAAAGTTCAAAATTGTCTGTTGCTCACGCTAATGCACAGTGCACAGGTAATTGCTGTATTAACATTTGGATGATCAGTGCTTAAAGAACAATTGCATGAACTTGAGCTTCAAAATACTATGTAAAACAGTCGATAGAAGAATAGATTTTTGATGAAGGATTTGAGGATCTTAAGTGTTCATAAAGCCACCCAGAAAGCCAGCACCGTTGCAGTTTCCGCATAGAATCTCCTTCTTACCTCTGCATCAGCAATAAAACCACTGATAAATACAGCTCTTTAGCTCAATCCTACTACTGGGTACGTATTGCTCGTAATTGGAAAACCTCATTGTAGAAATGTAGACAAACACGGAAGACAAAGACTTCGAGTTTCAACATCGAAACAACTAACAGCTGGACCTGAGATCAAATATTCAGAATACAAAGATAGATGAAGCTTATGAGGAAGATGACCCAAGGCAAAGTGCATGCTTATTCTTCATAATGCTATTGAAGAGTCAAGCTGTTCCTCAATATTTCAACTAAAATAGGCGACTGTTCCTTGGAAACAATAATAAGGAAACTTCTAGTATATTAATCGATACTATATGCTACCTGCAAAGCCAGCACAGTCCTCCAGCTTTAAATCGGCCATTGAAGTGATCGACAGAATTTACACCAGTGCCTTCGCAACTCGAGCACAATTTTGCACCTGTTATTCCAACGAGATGTCAGCGATTTGGAATTTACAAGATTCAGATATTTGTAATCTAACCTAAGGATTGTCTTATGATCTTAAGAGAGAACAATTCTCTCTATGCATGGAAAATAAATGAGGAAGTAAAATAACGAAAACCTAATGATTCAGGAAATGCTTGTTCAAAGTGTTTTGAACTTCTGTGCAAATCAAACAGGGAAAAGAGTTGTCATTCTTGCAAAACCAGAGATCTTTTGATCCTATCATATTCAAATTTTCCAATACTGTTTCCTGAATTAGACAAAAAAAAAACAGATCCACATTCTCAAAGTAGTATATCATGCTTTCAAAGAAAAACAAATGCATCATGTTGAATTACAGTTTTGTGCCAAGCTATGCACTTTGACATCCAAGAAACGTCTACCACTCTGGATCTGAGTCTCACAGACAATGATGCAAGTAATGAGATGTGCAATAACAGTGACCAGAAAACTTTCCAAATTGTTGAAGTAGTAACATTATGGGAAATGCATCTTCCGTCTGAAATTAGAAGAAGCAGTAAATAAAAAATTCGGGATTGGAGTTATGTTTTAAGGATTCCTTGGAAACCATGAGAACAAAGAATTAATTATATAATAATAAATGCACTTATACCCCTCTGATTGCAAGCATAATAAATATGAACTACGAATATTAAGATTTCTTTCTAATATCAAATGTGTATTGTTTCCAACCAGAATTGGACGTAAACAAACTCGAACTTAACTGGACTCAAACTAAGCATAACAGGAAAATCCATTCAATATGGAAGTTCAACTCTAGGATCAAGGAAAAACAAGAGGAAATAATGTATTTGGCTAAACATGAACAAATAAACTCATAAAGACATGAAACAACTAGCTTAGCATTATAACCGTGAATAAACAGCAACCAAAACTAAATATATACTTTGTTGGACAATCCAAAACGTGTTTTTTATCATGCCTAGTGTGTTAAAGATTTAGATAATATGTCCGAGTTTTTTGAGTTAGTTCGAGTTTTTAGGTAACTGAATCTTTCCGAGTTTTTAGGTAACCGAGTCTGTTATTTTATTTGTTCATGTTGAGATGGTCTATTGTAAAAGCCTATTTATATGCTTGTTTGGCTTGTCTTTTGAATAATAAGAAGTAGGCTTTTCTCTTCATATATTCTCTGTTCTCTATCCCCAAACTGCTGCAGCAGTTCGGTATCGGGGCGTATCATAGTGCGTTCATCAAATAATCAAATGCTAGCATGTATCCGTTTCGAATAGGAAAGCAAAGAGACTGAGGGTTTCCAAAGACAAAGAAGAAGAAAAAAAAACGGAATCCAGGAAATGACGCTCACCGTTCCCATCGCACTCCGCACAAAAGAGGCTATTCGCTTTCGGGCCCTTCTTAGTATCAGCCGTATCGTTCTCCGTGGCCTACTTAATCAGAAACTTGAAGAATTAGAATCGAGAGAACAAGCAGTACAAGTTCGAAACTAGGGCCGCCAAATCCAACGACAGAGGCTCACCTTGGCCCTGAGAGATCGAAATTGAGATTTTCCACAAGAGAAGATGGAACCTGGGTAGGACTTCGGATGAAGATTACAAGAGGAAAGAGAAGGCTTGGGCGGTGGATTAGCAGATCTCACGACGCCGGTCAAGCACACTACGGTCGCCATGAGAAGAATGGGGAGTTCACGGGAGGAGATCAGAATTTGGGCACTTATCGCAACCGGCGACATTACTTGACGGATTTACCCTCGCGCATAATATAAATGGTGCGGCTATATTAAAAACACATGTGCTCGATTTAGTTTAGCAATTATCTATATTTATAATTGGATAATTGGAATAGTCGTCGTAAGAAATTTCTTCGTGTTCTTTTGCATCATCCATTCCAACCCTGATTGCCATTGTTATCGTGCAAGCTACGTAGCAGCAACAATACAAAGAAGGTGATCGATATTACAAGCAGGAGAGGCCTCGTCTAACAGCTGGACGATCAGCTCAGAATCCGATTCCGGTGGCCCCAATTGGCCGATGCCGGTCCTTCCAAAAGCAAGCATCCGGTGTTAGTTTCGCCGACGACCTCGTCGGCTCCGACTTGCACCGTGTCAGCGCCAATGGGCCATACACCGAAGGTGGTACCGGCGTCAGCGCTGCACCGGCGTTGCCCCTCGACTTCTCCTCTGCCTCTGGCGCAGTGGGCGGCGCTGGTTGAGGAGGCGGCGGAGGCGGATGAGGTATCACCGGGATCGAAGTGACAGGTTCCTTATTCTCTACCTCATCTTTGGCATTGTTGCTGCTAGCGCTGGCGGTAGTCATGGCGACGGCAGCGGAGGCTTTGGAAGGATGCCGAGGATGGTAATTCGGGTGGTGAAGCCGCCATTGTAGGAAGTCGTTGCTGCAAACCCATGTTTCCTTAGATACCTCCATTGATAACTTTGGCTCATACATCATTAGGAGAAGGCAGTCGGGCAACCTCGCGCTCTTCTTCTCGGTCTCTTTCTTCTCTCCAGCTTCTCCAGCTTCCAGTTCAACTAGCCGTTCCTCTCTGTCTTGATCAATTACTTCGCCCAAGTCTTCTTTTTCCATGCACGGAGAATTTCGAGCCACTACCTTGTTGACTTTTTCTTCTTTAATCGCGTTATCTTGCTCAACTTCTGCTTTCTCTAGTCTTAGATCGTCCTTCTCGATGCAGAAGTTCCATTTCCCCTTCGCTTCGACGGAGAAACTTGCTCTGCTTGCTTCCTTGCCACTGCCGAAGCTCGACCGCCCTACCTCCCTGACAGTGGAGAAGCTATGCCGCCGCCTGCCCCGCTCTCTTGAGCCCGACCTGCGCCTCCTTCCTGCATCCTTCGATCTTGAAGAATGTCTGTTTGATCTCCTCTCTTCCTTCTCCGTTGTGGATGAATAACTACTGCGATCTCTTTCCTTTATCATCTTCCTTTTCTTCTACTTTCTTATCCTCCAAAGGAGCCTTCTTGTCCATCACTTCCAAATCTGCTCGCTCTTCATCTGCAGAAGCTTCTTGCCCATCCTGGGATCTTAATAGATCCTCATCCTTACTTGGATTCAATTCATCGGGAATGAGCTGCTGCATCGTCTCTTCTTTTGCTATCAAAATCGCCCCTTGGTCGCTGATTTGTATTCCTTCATCTTCATTAGATTTCTGCTCCTCTTTAGCAACTTCAAAATCCCTCTTTTCTCCCTCTAATTTCCCATACACACCGTCTTCCTCCTCTTCCCCATCTCCCTCGTCCACGCTCACCTGTATCACCGGCGACTCGCAGAACCGGCTCGCCAGTGCAGCCATCCGCACAGGATCTGATCGGCATCTCATCAGAAGCAGAGCATTCTTGGGAGGAATGCAAATGCTAACTCTAGCTTCCTCCTCTTCTTTATGCTGCCCTTTTTCTAATACCATCACCACCTCTTCGCTCTTCTCCAGCTGCAGCTCCAAATCTTCTCCGTCCACACTCTCTTTGACTAGCATTGCCCCCTTCCTTTCCTTTCGATCATCGACCACCACTTTTACCATCTCCCTTCTCTTCCCGTCGTTGCTGTCCGGAACTACCATTAACCACCTCGCCAACACCGCACCGCAAGAATTTGACCTCTTTTCGCCTTCCTTCCCTTCACCGGATCGCGAAGGGATACACATGGATCTTCCGCCGCAGGGGAAGAAGCAATTGAACTCCGACCCGATAGCCCGCAGCGCCTCGCATATGCTCTCCGGCAGCTGGTAAGCCCACCTCTGGTTCCTTCTCGGCAGGCACTCTAACATCCCGCCGATCCCCTCCGTCCGCCGGAAGCTCGCTTCTCCCCTCATAGACCGCGACCTCAATGCGACACCCTTGCCCTTGGCCGCCGCTGCCGCTGCGGCGGCAGCAGCTGCCTTCTTCTTCTTGCTCTTGACGCGGACCTGGCCGATGCAGGTGACCTTGGGCGAGGAAGGCTCGGCTGCCTCAAAGGCGACGCCTTTCCGCCTCCCGCCGCCCACTGCGGGGAACATCGGGGACTGGCCGCCCTTGACGCTGCCTCTGCTGCGGAGGCGGCGGCTGAGGGAGGACGAGAGCGACTGTCCCGCCGAGGCGGCGCGACTGCGGCCGGGGCTGAGGATGGACTTAGAGGAGGGCGCGCGCATGGCGGCGGCGGCGGAAGCCGACGACGACGCAGCCTCGGAGGGCCGGGAGCTAAAGCAGAATAAAAGATCCCGGCCGCGTATTCGTCTGTCGGAACGGAGATGCTCTGCTCCGCCTGCGGAGCAACAAGCCTTCTTCTCCCGCCTCATCCACGCAATTAATTCATTACTCAAGGAAGGCAAACAGAAGAGACGAGCCAGCCTCGTCCTCCTCGGGACTTGAGATCGCGTCGACGCTCTAGATGAATAAAAAAACACGTACCAGGAAAAAGCGATTAACCAAATCTAGCGCTTGCCAGCACAGAGACCAGCAGTCATGGCGGAGACGACAGCAACAGCGCGACGCCTCAGAGTCACTTTTATTACGAAATTAACACTAGAGAACAAGCCTTTCATAGATTCGCTGCAGATTCTGTCTGCATCGCATGACGTCGGGCAACGGCAACCCTGAATTATTTAATCGATGAAAGCTCAAGATGTCACGGCAGCAGTGGAGCGGAGCCTCTGACCCAACCACCGATCGCTGAGGCTGCTAAATCGAAAAATACTTGGACCACTGATAATAATTAATCGAAGAACATGCACACTGTTCGTTTGATGAAATGTGGCAGCATGTAGGGTTGTGTTGGCTTGGAAGGAAGGAAGGAAGAAGCTGATTCAAGTATCAAAACCAAGCTTGGAGGTGGGTAATAAAGAAAGCACAGCACATGGTGTAGTTGCAGTTGCAATGTGTTTAACCTGCGCTGCTCATGGATGTTATGGTCCTCCACTGTACGGCACAGCCACAACCACAACCATAACCATTGCAGGGTACAGCAACTCCCTGCTCAACGCACGTGAGCTTCGAGTTCTTTGTGGCAGAGGCATTTAAAAAACAGAAACACTGACCTAGCCTACCTAGCCTGCCCTGCTACCTTGTTCATCGCTCAGCCATTACTGAGTGCCTGACTCTCAGATCACTGCTTAAGTTTTAACAATATTTATCTATAGTAAAAAAAGGTTTACTAATTTACGCCTGCATTACTGTTTGATAAAATTTGTTGTACTTGACCAGGAAGACGATGACTCCTGCGCCTTCATGGCCGCCATTAAATTTAAACCAGCGCCTGCAACTGCAAGGCACCGGTAATAATGCAACGTAGGAGTAAATGCAAGGTAGAAAAGACATCTCCGGATGATTTTGACACTGCGATCACGAGCAGCACGATGGAATTTAAAATTGAACAGAAGCAAACGAAACAGCAGATGGAGCTTGGCCTTCGAACGAATGCAGTCCATTGTCCGTCCAACGTTCGACAACAGAAATTACAGATTGGCATTCACTGGTTTCATGTTTCAGTCATCACAATTATGATTTCCCAGTCGCAATTCGCAAATGGCCAGATGCCATCAGAGCAAGAAGAAACAGCCAAACAGGCCTGTGATCACAAGCAGATTTCCGCTTTATACATTACTTCCGAAGTCGAAATTATCTTCGGAGTAATAAGGCGAAAGTTTACCGTCCTTGTCGTTCTTGTGTTTGACTTCTGGACTAACTTCTCGCAGCATCTTGACGACCCTTCTCATGGAGGGGCGGTTGATCGGGAGAGAACTGGTGCAGAGGAGGCCAATGCTGAGGACCTTGCCGATCTCCTCTTTGTGAGACGCGTCGAGCTTTGGATCCATAACGAACTCCACTCCCTTCTGGTCGACGCTGCTGGATACCCACCTCACCAAGTCCTTTTCTCCAAGCTCGGGATCAACTGGGAGTTTGCCAGTCACTAGTTCGAGAATGACCACGCCGAAGCTGTATATGTCGCTCTTCTCGTTAACTCGAAGTGTGTAAGCATACTCTGCAGTAGAAATTATCATCAGCATTATCAAAGATAACGTCGAACGGAATCATAGAATCAAGGGATAACCAAACCTGGAGCGATATATCCACAAGAGCCAGCAATCATGGACATAGATTTTGGGCCCTTCCCGATCATCTCCACAGCTTTGGCAACCCCGAAGTCTGCAACTTTCGCTCCATATTCTCCATCCAAAAGGATGTTGTTGGATTTCACGTCTCTGTGCACGATCGGGGGCATGCAGTCGTGGTGGAGATAAGCAAGCCCCTCTGCTGCATCGAGCGCTATCTTATACCTCATCGTCCAGTCCAAAAGCCCTCCTTTGCTGCTGTGCAGCAAGTCTCCTAAGCTCCCATTAGGCATGTACTCGTAAACCAGAAGCTTGCAGTCTCTTTGGCGGCAGCAGCACCAGAGCTTGACGATGTTCTTATGCCGGATCTTCCCCAGGGTGGCAACCTCTGCCTCGAAGCCGTCGTCGTCGGATTGCTTTGCGTTCTCAACGTCCTTTGAAGATCCCCACAGCTTCTTCACTGCAACAGTCTCTCCGTCGCTGAGGATTGCCTTGTAAACTTTCCCTGAACCCCCACGGCCAATCACGTTATCCTCGTCGAGGCAATCCAAGATCTCAAACTCACTGAATCCTAGTTTGTGGAATGAAGTCAGTGTCCATTTGGACTTCTCCATCACCTGCTTCTCCTTGTGGTACTTGTGATATCGCCATGAGAACCAAGAGACTCCGACGACAAAGATCAACGAAGCAGTAATGAAGATGGAGCGAAGCAACCACATGGAGCTATGATGATACCTTCTGCCATGCGAAACAGGGCATAGCCCAGATATGTCCTTACAGAGTCCAGGGTTTCCGAGGAAGCTGTCCCGGTAGGCCTCCCTGGCGAAAAGAGGGGGGAGAGCGCCGGAGAGGTCGTTGTTCGATAAGTTTAATTCATTGAGCTTCAAGTTCTGCAATTGGATGGGAACCTCTCCCGTGAGGTGATTACCGGAGAGGTCAAGGTAGTTGAGCACCGGGAGGTTGCCAAGCTCTGGAGGTATCCCGCCAGCGAAGGCATTGTCGGCGAGATTCAGTTCGCTGAGCTTCCTCCACGACTGGACCCCTCGAAGTAGCTCGCCGGAGAGGAGGTTGTGGTGTAGGTCGAACTGCCCAAGCTCTTCGAGATTCCCAAGGGACGCCGGTAGCGGACCGGAGAGACGGTTGTTGGAGGCAGAAAACTCATATAATTTTGAGAGCGCTCCGATTTCCGCCGGGATGCTGCCGGTGAACTGGTTGTCGTCGAGGACGATCTTGGAGAGATTCGCTCCGTTTGCAATGATCGGAGAGATCCCACCGGAAAATGCGTTGCCACTGAGCTCGAGCAGCCAGAGGTGCGGCAAGCCCCAGAATCCGGAAGGGACTTTGCCGGATAGCAGGTTGTTCCTAAGGCGGACGCGGGAGAGGGTTCGGCACCGGCTCAGACCAACCGGGAGGCCACCGGAGAACATGTTGTCGATCAAGAGCAGCTGCTCGAGCACCCCGCGGTCGCAGATGCTGGGAGGGATCTCGCCAGAGAGCAAGTTGTCCGACAGATCGAGGAGAGTGAGCGGCGAATTCTTTCCCAACTCCGGCGGGAGCGAGCCGTTGAGCCGGTTGGCGAAAAGCCGCACTTCGACAAGGCTGGTGGACAGCGCGACGGCCGAGGGGACGCCGCCGGTGAGGTGGTTCGCGTAGATATGGAGGCTCTCGAGCCGAGGGCCATCGAATAGGTCATCCGGAAGCGGCCCCTCGAGTCGATTCATCGACGCATCGAAACGGATCAGAGAATCGAGATTGCCAAACCCTAGCGGGAGCGGGCCGGAGAGCGAGTTGTTGTAGAGCTCGATCTGGACGGCATTGGAGAGGTTGGCGAACGTCGCCGGGATGCGGCCGGAAAGCGCGTTGTTGGATAGGTCGAGGTCTAGGAGCTTGGAGAGCCGGCCGAGGGAGCGCGGGATTTCGCCGACGAGGCCGCACCCAGCAAGCCAAAGCACCTCCAGCGAGGCGAGGTCGGATAGGGAGGAAGGTATGCGACCGGGAGCAAAGGGATTGTAAGAGAGGTTAAGCTGGCGGAGGGTGGTGAGGTTGCCGAGGAAATCCGGTACACCGCCGGTGAGGAGATTGGCAACGAGCGACAAAGACTCGATCCGTCGAAACCGCCCAAACGACGGCGGAATTTCACCGGAGAAGTTGTTGCCGCTGACGTCGAGGTAAGCGAGCGCCGGCAGGTCGGCGAGCGCGTCGGGGAGGCGGCCGACGAGGAGGTTCTGGGAGAGGTCGAGGTGGGAGAGCGCAGCACAGGCGGCGAGGGCGGCGTCGGGGAGAGAGGAGTTGATGTAGTTGAAGGAGAGGGAGAGGAACGCGAGGTCAGGGAGGCGGCAGAGGGCCGACGGGAAGGGCCCGACGAGGCTGAGGTTGCTGAGGTCCACGACGGCCACCGTGCCGCCGGAGCAACCGACGCCGGTCCAGTTACAAGGGGTCTCATCGCCGGCGCCGGCCTCCCAGTTAGAGAGGGCGTTGGAGGGGTCTTCGAGCCCTCTTTTGGCCTCCAAAAGCACGCTGCCTTGGTGGTTCAAGCCATAGGAGAACCAGCAGAACTGCAACAAAACAGCAGCAGCCGCAGCAGCAGCAGTGGCAACTGCCATGGCCAGGAATCAGACTTGTTCGCTTCACAAATTCTCAACGAAGGAAGTCAAAGCAGAGGCAGCTTCCTGCACTTGCTCCTCTCCTCCCATTTCAACACCGATCAGAGATGGAAAGGAAGAGGAAACAGAGGAAGGAGGTGTTGCATGAAGGGCGTGGCAGCACTGAGCTCATGCACGAGGAGTGGGAGAAATGGAAAGGGGCTGTGTGTTTTTAAAGCCGTCGCTCGCTGCTGCAACAGGGACAGAGTGGTTTGGGAACATAACAGTGGTGCATCGAGGGATCTGTCACTCAACAGCCATTTGGAACAGCGTGTGTGTGCCGTGTCAATGCAGGTCTCCTGTAGATCTTCTCAAATAAGGTATGCATTTTTGTGTTTGTTTTAGTAGATTTCTTGCAGGGCATTATAATGTTTTTTCATGCTTCAGATGGAAAGTCAGGGAACGGTCAGAATGATGGGCAATAATAAAATCAAATCAAATCGAAAGTACGTACTAAATTAAATAAATAAATATATATATATTATATGATCGTTTTTAAAAAAATAAAATTAAAGAAAACTTATTTTTTATTCCGAAAATAACGCTTAATCCAATATTATTTTAACAGTGATTTATCATGAATTTTTTATTTTTAATAATATTATAATTATTATGATTAATTATTATAAAATATAATATGACGGCGTCTTGTTAGTCTTAAGTGACAGTGACAATCAAGAGATAGATTGATATGTCGAGTTTAAAATCAATAGTTAAACACAGAATAAATCATCTAAAAACTTGATCACTTGGTCATTCGACCATTCGGTCACTTGACAACTCGGTCTTTCAGCCACTCGATCTTTCGTCCACTTGATCATTTGGTCTTTCGATTACTTTGTCTTTCAACTTCTCGATCACACAGTCTCTCGACTATTCTATCTCTCGGCCTTTTGGCTACTGAGTCACTCGGCTACAATGTCTCTCGACCACTCGGTCTCTTGATCTCTTGACTATTATGTCACTCGGTCTCGACTTCTCGATCTTTCGACCACTCGACTTCTCGATCGCTCGGTCTCTCAACCACTCTGTCTCTTGACTTCTCAGCCACTTGGTTTCTCAATCATTCTATCTTTCAGCCTCTAGGCCACTCAATCTCTCGGCCACTCTATCTTTCAGCCTCTCAGCCACTCGGTCTCTCAACTACTATATCTCTCAACCTCTCGACCATTCGATCACTCAGCTACTTTATCTCTCGGCTACTTGGCCTCCTAGCATTGGACATCATCTTCACTTGATTTTGGAGGACATAAAAGAGTGCGGTTACGAGGTTGTCAGATCCAACCCCCCCTCGGACACCCTCATGTCAGCACAAAATGCCAAAAGGAAGCAAAGATATTCAATAGTTGTTACAGAATAACCGAGGCGGTTACGAGAATATCAAACCTAACCCCATCAGACACCCTTGTGTCAGCATAAATGTCAAAAGGAAATAGGAATATTCAGTAGTTGTCGCAGAATAGGACAAGGGTTCGCCAGCTATTCAATAGTTTCTGTGACAACTATTCAGCATATTCGAACTCTTGCCCTCTTTTACAAGTCTGCTGCATCGTAACCGACTCAGCTATGTCTCGAGGGCTTAAGAAATAACTTCTACACATTATAACTGTTGCTGAATAATTGCTACAATAACATATATTTTCAAAATAAAATTACTAATGGTTTGTAAAATTTGAAGCGTCTATTGATTTTTGCCACAGAACAGTTGTCACCATGACCAGCTATGTCTCCCGCAACATCTGTGATTCTTTGAATCTACTATTGGATTATCCCAAACTATGCCCTTCTTTTATGAAGCTGTTCTTCTTCATGGACTGGTTGGATTCCTCTGTGACCTTCGTAGTAGACAAACTATGTGACCACAACATGGTAGGCTCCATCAAGGCTCTTGATTTTTAAAAGCACAAATTGTCCAAGGACCTACAATATTTGCTTCGACAAACCTCACTGAAACCTAAACCCTAATTGTTTCTTCTTGTGTTTATGTTATGTACTTTCCCCCTCCTTTGCTACCTATCTCTCTTGCCATTGGATCTTAGCCACCACCTAGTAAAATTCTCCTAGTCTATTTCTTATTTGCATTGATTGACCACCTAGTCTATGATCGTTCAGCGACAAGAAGTTTAGTTAAGCATGTTCAATCAATCGTGTAGAAAAATTTGAGCAGTAGTAAATCATGACAGACAGGGATGAAAAGAAAGATGACAGGAAGCAATTAGACTACGACCTTAATTAACTGCTGTCTGCTACTTCAAAGCTCTACCGTATCTGCCAAATTGTTACGGCACTGTGGAAGCATGCTGCAACGGGCACTGTTCGTAACAGGAGCTAGACTGCTAGACTACAACTAGACACATGAATTTTTTACCTTCCTCTGCCGAAGAGATCAAATATTGAACTAAAGCAGAAAAGAGGCGGGACGTCCTCGTTTTCAAGGAAGCCTGTCGCTCTGTGTATATTTTAACATTGAGATCCAGTAAAAGCAGTCACTATTAAATTTCTTCAAAGGTGTTCCATCTCATGGAGGGCTGCAGAGCATAGGCCAGGCTATGAGCTGGGCATCGAAAATGATGAAAACAGAGAGAGAGAGAGTTCAGAAACAAGTCGTTGGCGGAGGAGCGAGTTTTGCGGGAAGGGAAGGCCTGTGCCATCTGCCAGCTTCGACATCTGTGGCCTAACATTTACTGTTGTCTCAGTTGGGTGCGGAAGGGATGGGACGTCTCACCAACTGCGTCTCCGTGCTGTCTCATTTTCAACGTGAATAAATGCGTTGTTGAAGATGAAGCAGAGAAGAACTATTATATTATATTATCAGTGAAAAAGGCGTGCCCCTGGCCTTCGTCCTGCTTCTTCGACGATCGACGGTCTTTCTCTAAAGAGTGTTTTACATGTTCTGAACAAATTTCGATTGCTGGACAGAGCATTGATGGGACTCAATCGAGTGCCACCACCTGAAGGGAAGGGGAATGAATATCCATGTGTCTTGCAGCTGTAGGCTCTCTTCACTTTTTGCATTAAAATGGGCCAACTTTCATCGATTGAGAAAGCAATTCATTTCATGTTATCTGTATTTCTTCATGCTCTAATGATCACCATCATGAGAAATGAAAGCTTTGCTTCATCACTCCATCTTTGAATTATTCAAGTAATTGAGCTAGATATCATTGCAATTTGAAAGAGATGTGGAAAGTGGGGAAGAGTTCCCACAAGTGTTTGAGCAACTCATGGAAGTATGATGGCAAGTTCCCTTTTATTGGTGTTTGCTCAAAATCATGCCTTGCCTTTTGATCTTTGCCATTGGGAAACTAAGGACCATGGCCGAGGCATGATGAGCGCGACATGAGAGGGTCGGACCCATCGACATTTTATATTGCTATCGATCTAGTAAATCCTTCTTTAGGTTAGTTTGGGAGGAAGGAAAGGGTATAAATATCACAAAAGCATGTGATAAGAGATTCAAAGTTGTGATATGGGATCCCACATGAAGAGTTGTTTGGAGAAAAACAAAGGGCCTTTTGGAATGTCCCCTAAAGTGTGGAATGGATGTGTACTTAATAAGAATAAAAGGCACAACAAACTTTGTGAAGAAACCTAATCATTTATGATTCCCCAATGGACTTGCACAAGGTGAGCAAGCATCACCCATTTGGATAAAAGACATGATGGCACCACTGAAATAGTTCATCATAGCAAAGAGCAAAGTTCACTTTCCTTCATGGTGGGTTTTTGTGACTTTGTGTACTTTGTTTTACTTTAATGGTTTTATCTTCTCTTGAGGTTTTAAAGTTAATATAGGGCTTAAACGATACCAAGTTTGGACAATAGAACTCTTTGTGGTGTGCTTGGTTAATTAAATGGATGCAAAATGTAGGATCAATATAGATGATCCAATAGCCCTAAGGGTTGTGCGATGGTAAGAAGTGAGACTTTTTTTTAGATAATGAAAGTTCAAATCTCACTAGGGTACATTATACCCAAGGAGTTGAAAAACTTATGATGTTAGCTCATTTATCATGATCCATCTGCACTTTTCGATTTACTTGGTAGTCGGTGGAAACTTTTATAGAGTCGAACTGGTCACTTTTATTGATATATATATATATATATATATAAAGTAAACAATAAAATAATATAAATTCTACTCTAATCTACATATAATTTTAGAAACTAATTAATTTAAAATAGAAGTATAGATAAAACATGATAATTTTAGTAAAAGAGTATATATAATAGTTTCGGCTAAAAATGTGATATTATTATTTTTTCAAATTTTTAATCTCAATATAATCAATTTGAAGTCTGTTCATTTATGCTCACAAAGTTATCAAATGATTTAGAAAATGGCAAACAAAACTACTATATATATATGATCATTTCCTATTTAAATTTTAATTTAAATATACAAATGCATTCTAAAATGCCATCAGAATGCACCTATACTTTTAAAAAATCAAACAACTAAATATTTATATAATAGTTTAGAAGGTTCTAAGTATGTATATAAGTTCTGAGTTCAGTTGCATCTTATCCATGATCCTAAATTCCAATCCAACTGACATATATAACATAATGCTTAGAAATTGTTTTAGATATTGTTATTGCAATTCAAGCTATTGTATCAGAAGATTAATACAATGAGTTGCTGCATCTCTACATTTCCTATTAGCATGAAGTGGAGAAAATTAGTCTTTCTTATATATAAAAAGAATTATTTGTAGATCTATGAATTAGTTGAACTACAGGCTTTTGCTTCAATAGGACTTGGTTTACTTGTACCAAAGCAACTGAATGCCCTTTTTGGTTAGTAATTGTAGCAATTTCTATGGATCATCTGCAGCAGATAAAAGCTGCCTGAGCAGCAGAGACCCTTGGACTTGGAAGAGTTCATGGAGTTCAAGGTCTGGCATATAATTTGTGCCAGTTAACAGCAGAAATCCTTCCAGGCTAATTAATTTTCTGTTACTGCAAATAATTTCTTGTTTAGAAGCTTCAGAAAGAGCATCAGATTGCTTGTGGAGGTTTCAAACTGTGGGATTGTTTTTCACTGATCTGCCTATGTCTTTAAATGCAAAGTGATTTTTTTTTTTTGGGTTCTATTTTCTGCTTGGTTATTCATTATAATAGCTTCGGCTGATCAGTAGTTTACTTACTCGAGCTGATAATTCAGACTGCTTAGCATCTCCATGTTTTTTGCATTCCATATTAATGAAGTGATTCAGTTCGATTCTCCATGTTATTTGCCATTCCATATTAATGGCAAATGGCAAATGCATTATCTAAATCCTTGCAAGACTTGACGATATAGACGGTAATAACAAAAGAAGGCTTTATGTACTAACGATAATAACACGTATGAGCTTTTCCCTGTACAATATTCATGGCGCTAGACTTGAAGCTCAAGCTAATGGAGCTAATAGCTTCTTGATCCCAACCTTCTGCTCTTCTGTAAGCCTCGTCGGGAACTTGATATCAAATTTGATGCGAAGATTTCCTTTCCTTGATGGGTCTCTGGATATCGGCATTCCTTCTCCGGGCACCACCTCCTCGTAGCCAGGATGAATGACCTTGTCTATGGGAATAGTAAGGCTTCGACCATCAAGTGTAGTCAAATGAGCGGTGTAACTGGTCAGGGCTTCCGCCAAAGAGATCTTTTGTGTTGCAATCAGATCATTGCCTTCCCTGCTGAATAGAGGATGACGCTTCTCGTTGATAATGAAGATGATGTCTGCAGGAATTACATTAGGTGATTCATTTCCTTTTTCTGGGAACGTTATTTTTGTGCCCTTTTTCCAGCCTGGTTTAACATCAATTGTTAGAATTTCTTCCACAGACGTTGTTTTCCTGTGAAACATTGCACACGAGAGAGTTTTAACAGAATGATCCAAACTGATTGAATAAACTCAATACCACTCTAGAAGACAAGTTATCTCATGCCTACAAAGCAAATACCAGCCAAAAGTTGAATGCATAGTTAGTGATAAGTCAAAGCATACCGTACTAAAGTCTGAATGTGGTTCATTCCAACTAATGCCTAAACTAGAGAAGCTTGGCAGAGGGAGATTTTGGGATTCAAATCAAGAAACAAAGTTTTCACATCCATCTGCTGTTTGATCTGCCCAATTTGGGCATCTCAATAATAAATGATATCTTTTTCATTCCTTGAATCTTCCATCCTCCTTGTTCCATGTTCCATCCACCAAAGAAAAAGAATAAAGGATCAAAGATTTAAAAATTCATCTATTCCCTAATCCATCCATCATGTTATAAACCAAAGTAACCAAACCATTAGTTCCTATTGCGTTTGACAAATCTTTGTTCCTAGGAGAGTAGCCAAGCTCAAATTCTTCAACTAAAAATCTTTTCTTAACATAGATACACAACAACTGTGACCAAAAATTGCTTTTGTTACTAGCACCTATCTCTAATTGCAACTGCATTTATTGACACAGTTGATTGGTTCAAAGAAATATTGTCGAACCTGCCACCTAGCAAGGTGTTAATCAGAACACACACAATTAATTATAATTAACACAATAAGCGGAAAGCGCAGTAGATACAGTATAGAGTTTGCTGATTATCTCACAAAATCATACTAATCTTTTCCCCTCCCAATGCCATAGTTAAAAAGGTCACAACCCTAAAAAGTGCAATATCCTCATGGTAGCATAATGCTATATAATGTCTTTTTTATTCTAATATGTCAAAGAAGATTAGAAATGGGAGGGACAAAAACACTCAGAAGCATTGTGCCATATCTTCAAATCAAGGGGCAAAACTAGGATAAAGCCCCCCTTCACTATGCATCTGGTGAATGAGGGATCCAAATGACAACACATGGTTATCCCGGTATACACAGTTATGAAAGCTGGGTGCCACAGACCGTCATGGTTATCCTTAGTAGTTAGTATCAGGCAACACTATATACAGACAAAAATTGCAGGCTTGATATTGACCAAAGAACCATATTGCTACAAACTAACTTTTTCATAAGTGGGTGGGAAACAATTCTTCCTAACCTTACCAGTTGGATCCACTTTTGCAAAGAACCTACCACTGACTGAATCTTCTTTCCCTCGTCCATATAAATATATATATAAAAACAAACAAAACTAGCACTCTATGCAGAAACAACTCTTTTTCAGAAGAGAATGTGGAAAAATTTTCACCTTAGCAATGCAAATTGCAGCAATTCGACAAAACAAGACACTGACTAAGTACATGAGGATAACACAAATGATTTGGATCTTGTTGAGAAAGAGAAGAGCAGAATCTTACCCACTTACATCCAGAATTTGTCTCAAAATTCTCCTCTTTTTGGTGGTTCCTTTGTACAACTCCTCCAGGCTGCACGGCAGCCTTTTCTCAATGGGGCTTGCCTTCCGCGGTTGCGATGCACCCTCTCCAGCCCCACCAAAGGAAGATCCAGCCCTGGCGATGAATTCCGCAAAAGGGTTGAACCTAAACGAGGTCGGTCCATCTCCACCGCTGGAGAAAAAGGTGGCGCCTCCAGGCCCACCGGCGCCAGGCGGCGGGACCTGACCCATGAGCCTCTCGTCGCCGTACTGGTCGTAGACAGCGCGCTTTCGCGGATCGCTCAGGACCTATAACAGACAAACAAAAGGGTAAAAAAGAATAATGAGATCTTGATCAAGAAGAAAGGGAATTTACAAAAAAAATTCTACGATGGCGGCTCCAGTTCGTACCTCATAAGCTTCCGACATCTGTTTGAACTTGGCTTCCGCTTCCTTCTTGTCATTAGGGTTCTTGTCGGGGTGCCACTTCATGGCGAGCTTGCGATAGGCTTTCTTGAGATCGTCGTCCTTAGCGCCCTTGTCCACCCCGAGGATCTTGTAGTAATCCACCCCCATCCCTCCGGCCGCCGCCTCTGCTCTCCTACCGCTCTAGCCTGTATAATCAGTATAACCACAATTGCTTCTTCTGCTGCTGCTGCTGTACCTTCCTCTCTTGTCCTCGCGACGAGGAGTGTACTCGCTGCCCCTCCGCTTCGTTCCCCTCGATTCTTCCACCGTATCGTTCTCTCCTCCCTCTTTCGCAATCGCAGCAGGAAGTGGATCGATTTTAGCTTCTCCCCCTCTCGTTAATTCTGCGGGACGAAGACGAAGAATCTAGCAAGCAAGCAAGCAAGCAACGCCGCGCCAAGATTGCGAAAGAGATCCAATTCCCGCGAAGCCCGTCGATATTTCGAGTAACATTCGCGAACCGTTGTTAAAATTGGGCCCACAACTAGATTTGGGCCCGATTTATCAACCCACAACATTCTATTTTTGGAAATACAATCTAAAGCAACGACGATCTACGCAACACATCAAAAGAGAACTCAAGGAAAGCTTCGACAAAACGAATCTTGAAAGCAGATCATCACTACAAGATTTCTGCAGTGCAACTAAAAGTGCTGATGTGAATGCCATGGAGCACGATCAGAAGGAAGGCAGCAACACCAACCAAGCCACAGATCATCGCTCCCATGACATGATCGCAGAAGCTCGCCACTTGGTCGCATATAGGCAGCCATCCTGCATGAGAGTTGCCTTTCTTCCCTAGCTCTGCCATGGCTCCTGCTGCTGCAACGGCAGCCGTCAGCAGCATCGCCAAAATCTACACGAGTGCAGACAGTCAGACACGAAGCCTGCAGTAGGTCAAGGTGAGGATGGAGATTCTCCCACTTACCACATCAGGCACGATGACCAACCTCGACAGCAAGCTCGTTGAAGGTACGCAAGCTGAAACCGAGCTGTAGACGAAAGCTATTGCATTTGCTATGACAAAGAACCTACACACCACACAGTTTGTTGAGAGATTTTTACACGGTTTAAGGATGAGTAGAGACATGTAGGCTGCTTACCTGAGGGCAGGAGTGTGCTGGAACTTGGCTTCCAAGGTTATGCCAAACACCATGGTTGACTCATGGCTCGTCGCCATGACGATGACTGCGCAAAGAGTGGATGCTGCAGCTGAGCAGCCTCAGAAGAGGAGACAAAACTCTCAAAGCCTTGGCCATTTTGGTGAGGGTGTGTGTTGCAGTGTTGATACTGAACTTGGCACTTTAATAAGCAGAGCTGGTGGGGGGTAGCTTGGGGGGTTAAACTAGAGTTTGTTGGTAATCTACTGCTGTTCTTGATTGAAAATTCTCACCTGTGTCCATCTCATTCATGTACAATATAATTATCTTGTATTTATTTCTAGATGGTTGTGTTTATGCAAATTAAGGACATAACAGAATGAAATTGCTGAGCAAGAAATGAGGAAGAAGTTGCATGTGTTTGAGGGATTTCTGAAGTGACTTTCTCAAGAAAAAAAGACACACTGGCATGAGAAATCCAGTGAGAAAGACTTTGAAGATAAACAATATGCTATAAAAACAATATCCAATAGATCTCTTACAAGAAGTTGGAAAGCATAATCTATAAGCATCTACCAACAGAAAATAATGACTTTGAAGATGGATGTGAACTTAACTCGAGTATTAGGAAGTCAAAGATTGTTGGGATAATGTTTCCTCGATTGAGAATGATTTCGTACAAGATTAAAAAAAAATATCAAGCTATAAAGATTTAGTACCAAGTTGCAATTCTCGAGTGCTGGTGGTAGTCTCTTCCCACTACAAGACCACTAAATTATTACAACTGTTGTTCATTCACACTCCAAGAAATTGACAATTCCCTACGACTAAATCTCTTGCAAATGATAAAATCATCATTGCTAATGACAATTCAAGTGTGTGCCAGTCCTATTCCAGTTTCACTCTTTGGCTCCATCTTTAAAACATTGTCCAAGGATGTTGTATACTGATACAATTTCCACACACTTTCGTAGGAATAGTTGACTTGGTTGGGTAGGTAGCCATGCAAGTTCTGTGCTTCACATCTCTCTCACGTATCATCATCTGTTAGATATCAACTTGATAAAGGTAAATAGTGGATGACAGAAATCATCTTTGACTTTGGAATTCGATTGGCATTCCTAATCCCCATGACAACCTCATGAGAATGATCTCTTCTGCCACACCTAACTTCAACCCAAAAGTCAACCAATCCAACTAGTCTGTGTTTGTCAAACTGAGGATCATTGTTCAAGTTCTTTCCTGTTTAAGACCTTATGCTTTCCGCTTTAACTATCTTATAATCTTCCTGCTTGATACAATCAAGTTTCTGACCAGAACTTGAGCTAGAACTTGGAGATTCCTGATGAACAAGAAAGAACTGAAAAAAAAAAAGTGGAACAGAGTTGACTTTAGAGATTTGAGGGGGTTAATGGGTATCATTGTCAACGAAAAGCTTAGTGGCTTTGTCAAATTTTACCTTCCAAGTCTGCCTTCCTCCTCTATAAAAGGAGAGCCCTTATCTCCAACCTTCTTCTCATCAAATCCACTGAACAAGAACTCGAGCCTCGAGTTAACTCACAATGCTGAAAGGAGTCACAGGCCTGCTCATCCTCCTCATCCTCATCTTCACACCATCCATGGCTACTCAAGAGGAGATTAAGCACATAGATTTGGCAAAGAAGGTATAGTCAATGCTGTGCTTAGTAACTGATAACTCATGCTGCTTAACTAATCCTTGGTGTTTAATTGTATCAGATGCCATCAAGGAAGCTCTTGGTGGATTTACAGGATTATGAGACAGGGCCCAACCCTAAGCATGATCCAAGGAAGGGGAAGCCTGGGATTGGAGGAAAGAAGACTTGATTCATTGGCATGCTCCCTTGCCGTATCTTAATTAAATATTACTTCAATATGTACTCAATCAGTTTAAGTACACTTAAGAATTTTTTAAATAATGCTCCTCAACATGGTGCATCATCTAGTTGCTTATTAGTAGCTTTGTATGGTTCTAACAATAAAGGCTCTGTCATTCACTAATTGCTCTTGGATGGAAATAGTTGATCTTGTATAAAAAGAAGTCTCTCTTAGATGGATCTTAGTGCTTCAGCCATACACTAAAAGTTATTTGTTGATACTGCCCTTGATCCTAATCATTCTGATGGAATTCCAAGGAAAATGATTAAAACCTTGAAAGAACAGCACTAGCTATAAATGATACACAAGAAATATTCATACCATATATTTACAAGTTGAGAACATCAACTTGCAGAATCAGGAAATCAAGCAACTCCAAACAATAGTTTAAACACATTAGAAATATATTGTCTTTCGTACTTTTAACTTCTGAACTCTACAATCTTGATAAGATAGAGATATATGATACTAAAAGTAGTTCTCGGCATTGAGTGCAGCATTTCATGTCTGCAATTTATTTCTACAAGTGCATTGGTGAGTAAACGAATGATGTTAGTACCCATCCCTTCAGTTCAGGATCCCTGTTCCCTCAAAAAAGATTTCTTCATCATCCACTGCTGAAATACGACCGCCGATAGGCTTAATTTTCTTCACCTCTTCAGTAGGGTAGATGTAAATCTTCCTGACCATTTTGCAGAATTCCCTGTGTAATTCACACAAGATGGTGTTAGATAAACCCAACAAACTAACACCAAGCCAATAGTATATACATGTGTAGCTACAAAAAGAAAAGAATTGACATGTTAAAAGAAGTAGATAACAAGATTTGCGGGAAATACATCCAAGGGTCATCGCCAACTAGCATCATATCACCCTCATCATCAGTGAAGACAACTTCCCATTTATTCTGGTGAAGTTCCCCTTTGATATTGAACATTTCTTCCAGCTCTGTTATCAGTTGATTGTATCCTTCTAGTATTGTCAGATCCACAGCTCGGCCTACTGCAATGCCTTGCATATGAACCTATTCACCATACAAATTCAAGAGAAAAAAAATCATGTGTACCTTATTATAGAAACTTAACAAGTGTTTTCAAACATGTCAATTCTAAATAACTTCGGCTGAGGAAGTATTCACCTTGATACGGCTTCTAGCTAGACAATTTTGTCGACCATGGATCTCCTTTGAATCATCTTGTGGGTATTGCTTTTGATCTTTTGAAATTTTGGAAAGCCCCAACTTACGTTTGGAGTCTTCCAAAGGAGTTAGCTTTGCAGAATGATGCTCAAGAAGCACACTGTTTTTGCTGAAAGGATATGTCACTGCTACCTTGGAGTCTGCTATGCTGTTTGAGTGATTAGACAAATCGATCCCAAATAAGCGGTAATTGGCAGTACTGCCTTCAGGTTTGTTCGGGTACTCCATGACATTTCCTAACTTAAGGGCAGGCTCAGTCACACACTTGGTCTCCTCACATGTTTCTTGGGATAGTTTGAGTGAAGTTAGTGAGGAACCTGAGCTCTTAGCAGGAGATTGGGCTTCCTTCAACCAACCATCAAACATTAAAGAGTCCTGTGAACTTGTCATGCAAATGATATTGTTTCTCTTGCATCCTTTTTTAATAGATAGCCAAGTTTCTTGAGTTTCGTCAAGTTCTGAACCTCTTCTAATTAATGCAGCTAAATCTTGTAGCTCAGTCAGTCCTGAGTACCCGAATGATGCATTAGATTCTGCATGAAGAAATAACTGAAAATAAGGGAGTAATAGATGGAAGGAATAAGTTGAGAAAAGTATATTTACTCACAGTAAAATAAAAGTAAATTAATCTTTACGTACCAAAGGCTAAGATATCATTAATATCACTAGGCTGCCTTGATCTTTTGTCCTTGGCAATCACCGGCAGTGGGACATTTTCAGCAGGTATAGAGGCATTGAAAGGCTCAATTTCCCAAGGAGAAACTCTATTACGTCGATCAAATTAGTTGCCTCATCCCATTGAACCTAAATATATATATATACATTATAGATAAAAGAATTCAAATGATGCAAAATAACTCAGCATAGTTAGAGTAAATGAAACCAACCTTCAAGGATCTCCATTTAGAATCTTTCCACTGAGAAGAAAGATCTTCAAACCCAATAATGGTCCCAGAAAACCTTGAGGTTAAAAATTATAACCATCAGAGAGATGACAAACAACTACTTAAATACATCTGAAGATGAAAAAGGTATTTTCTCGTGTGAGTTACCTTTTTTCAGGAACATCTTCACCCTCAAATTTCATCTTAAATCTAGTCCCCAGCTTGTATCCAACTTTAAATGCTTCTAAGTATTTGTTGGCATTTACAATATATTGACATGTCCTGATGTATGAACCACAATCAGCGCAATAGTTAAGAAAGAAAATGATGGAATTTCTCCATTCATCAGAACAACCTAAAGTGAAGAAGGAAGAGAAAGTGACATGTTTAATTGAGCATAGATGAATGTTTGTTTCTAACCTTGGCTTGTAGTAGACAGTAAAGAGAGTATGAGTTGTAAAAGCATGTGAGGCAGTTGCAAGAACACCAAGATGCATGCTCTGGCTGGATATGACTGAGGCCGGAATTGTTGTCTGTTTCCTAGCAAGGCGTCTTACCCCCACACGCAGCTCTCCATTCTCCCCTCTGATGAAAAAACACAAAACCACAACATTGGAGACCCTTGGAATTCTCCATAAGCGAATTGTGGAAGCACCTGTAATAATACCGTAAGAAAATAAATGCATCTCCAGCGACTAATCTCTTAGATGTGACAAAGGTACTCCATCCAGTGGTGAGCAAGTGCCTCCGTGGTTGACCTGCATAGATCAAGTGAAACAACATATGAAAGGTTATGGCCATCAAGAAATTGATGGAAACTAGTGATTTCAAAACAGAAATAGAGTGCTTCAGAAGAAGTTAGATACTTTTTACCTCTGAAGATGTGCTTGAATCTCCATTCAAAGTTGTGAAGATCCTTAGCCACGAGTTCCTGAGTTGGAATCTGTTGCGACATGTCCTACCGTGGGAAGAGAATCTCACAATCAGCAAAATGATCATTCAAATCCCTTAAACAGGATAAGGCATAAAAGATATGGAACTCACAAGTGGAGGAAGGCATTCAGTGGCATGCCTTCTAAGAACAGAGAATCCACCATGAGTGCTAGTGTCTGAGGCTGTCAAAATCTTACAGAAAGAGTACACTTTGGGTCTTGCTTCCACAGAACATTCATTAGGACTTGGAGCTTCATGTTGCTACCATAGCCCCATCAAAAGTTTTTGGTCGTTAAAATTGAATAGATGTGATTAACTTGCGCTTGATAATCTAAATAACCCAAAGTGAGAAGAAAAACAAAGAAAAAGTCAAGAACTAATTCGAGGTCTTACATCCACTTCTGGGAGAAGAACTACTTGAGCAAACACTTCATTCGTTTCAGGATCGGCCTAGCATGTATGGTAATTGTGGAGTAGCAAGAACAGAAACTTTCATAAGTACAAGAAAAGAAAAACCATTGTGACTAAAGCAATAGTAGAGAGATAGAACTCACTTTCAATCGAACATCAACAACGCTGCAGAGAATCTTTGAAGGGAGATTGAAGAGAGGAATCTGTTGAGTCAACTCTTGATTCATCGATGCTTCCAACTATAGTTGCATCCATGCAGGCAAACACGACACCATCAAGAAAACAATCATCTTTTTTAGAAGGGAAGGGGGGAGGGAAGAGAGAAAAAAAATAGTTCTATTTCCTTTTCCTTTTGCAGCTTTTCTACGGTGTTCGTGTGTTCACCTGTTCCATATGGCCCTGTGGAAAATAGAAGACCTTCTCCTTGGACTTCGGCACGTCCACCAGAGGCCCGGCGCAAGCCCTCCACAGCTCCTCATAGAGTGGATCCCCTGCATAGAAGCCTTAGCAAGAGCATCCCCCGATTAAAAACAAGCCAGCGAGAAACACAAACAAGGCCCAAAAGGAGGCACCTTTCTCGCTCTCGCGCCCTTCCTCCGTCGCCGCCATAAAGAAGGCGCCGCCTTTTCTCCACCAGCAGCAGCACAAGCAGCACGGCCGGTGACGATCCCAATTTCCTCCTTTCTCCTACTCGAGGTCCTATTGCAGGAGCAGCAGCAACGGCAGATATCTTATTGTTACCCAACCCATTAAAGCAGCGGCGCCACCACATTCGCCAAAACAACGCCTCCTTTATTAAGCATAAAAAATTCATTTTTAACTCCTCGCTCATCACTCTCGCCCTCCCACCATTGCTCTTCTATCTTCTTCCCTCTAGTCTACTTTGGTCCCACGCTTGGCACACTTTTGGAGTCAGCTTTGTACTGGCCAGTGACGCTTCAGAACTGGGAACATAACAAAGAGAGCAGCTTGCACTTCCTCCTCACTCCCCTTTCCTTTCGCCTCCCAGGCACCACAATGTTTAGTTTACATTATACCAAAACTTGTACACAGCTACGCATCGGGTTCTCTGACGCACCCAATAACAAACAGGCGGTAGGCGGTGGGCGGGTGGGACTTCGGAGGTCAAAGTCATGAGTCGACAGGCAATCACGAGGAAGAGAAGGAAGAAGGGAACGATAAAAAAAAAACAAAAGGGACAACTCCTCCTTCTACTCCCCGCCTCTCACGTCGCCTTCGTTGACGGCGTCGCCATCGCATCGCCCCCCGCCGGCGGGCGCCCTTCTGATGAATCCAAACACTTCGCCCCCGGAGGAGTATAATGACGATCCTGCCACTAAATCCGACGGCCGTCGTTCCGCCACGTATCGCTGTTTTGCGTTATTCCACCAATTGAAATTTTAATGAATAAAAAGGCTAAAATTGAATATTTTCTTAAATTATTTATAGATAAAAAATAATAGAAATTAATCTTCTTCTTAAATCAATGTCCTTTACTTCGTTAAGGGACATGTTAATCAAGTGTTAAGGGGAACATTAATCAAAATAAAATCTCCTTCTTTTGTGAAAAACGAATATTATATGAAACAAGACATGCATGATTGGTTTGCTAAAAAGTTGCCATAAACAAGAATTAATGTAATGTCACTATCAATGTTTGTTTGTAATTAGTGGAACATTAGTTTTAAGTTAGTGGGGGTAATTAACAATTATGAACATGGCATGTCATATCACACATGATTAGGAAGTAGAGTTGTTGATCAAACACTTTGTTAGCAACTTGGGAGCAAGATGATTCAACTTGGTGGTGGATTCATGTACAAACACTATTTAATTAATTTTTTATAGTATTTTTTTAGGTGAATCCCTATGTTTTATATTTTGTTTCATTGATAGCATTGCTTTTGCATATTTAAAATTGAAACATACATCTTTAATTTTAGTAAAAAAAAATTATATATATATATATAGTGAATTAAAATGAAAAATTTATAGGATGATTATATTTCTTTTTCTGTAAAAAGGTGGAATCCGCCACCTTCAGCGGTCCCACAGCGGTTGGCCCCACGATCATCTGTAAGGAGATAAATCGAGAAACTACAGTTGGTCACGACGCACCCGACCCTATTTTCGTGTTGCCTGGAATTTCACCAGGAATTCAAACCCTTGTCCTCTTCTGCAACTCTATCGGCGTCGTAACCAACTCAACTATACCCCGTCGCACACAGATCACGGATGCGCAGCGTTATATTTCTTTCATATTATCAAAGTGGCTTAGCTTGTGATTGAAAAAAAATGCAAAGTAACATCCACTTGCTTTCCAATGAGAAATCAAATTTAGGGCCTCAGTGCTTTGTAACACAAAGAGCACCAAATTTCTTGCTCAATTGTTAATTTTTATTATATGTGCATATAATATTTAAAACTATATATGAGTTAATTATGACGTCATTAAATATGTAATTGAGGTGGATTGGGGGAATCTAGTGGTGACGGTATTGTCGGACAACTAACGGTATCCGACAAAGCATAATCATATTCTAATAATTTGGTTTCCAAATGCATTGCATGTGTGCACACGCACTACAAAGATATCTTGGAAGTGATTGGTCAGACTCCTTGTGGGGCCCAATAACCTAGTCTAGAATATAGTGTATGGATTATGATATTGGGGGGAAAATGGAGTTTGCTTAGCTTGCCATGCATACAATATGATTGTGTTGTGGTTGCTATCTTTTGTCACACTTGTAAATGATGTTTGATTGGTGAAGCTTTAATTGAGTATATCTTTCTGTAAGCATGCGCATTAAGCTTTAGCTGAATAAAGTCAATTAAGGACATTTTTATCTATTTGGAATGAAAATTTTAGAATATTGATTGTTAGAAAAAAGAGTTGTTCTCATTTTTGAATTTATCTGATTGACGAATCAAGGAAAAGTAGTCCACCTCTATGACTAGTTGAGCCCAAGACCCACGGTCACATGGCAGCAATCTTACCGTTGCGCCAAAGCTACCCGGGACATAGCCCTATTTGGAATGAAAAAGCTTAAATTTACGGTAGAAAAAGAGTTTTTTTTTTGAATTTATCTGATGGACGAAATCAAGGAAAGTAGTCTACACCTCTATGACTAGTTGAGCCCAAGACCCACCTACTTGGATTATTTTAAAAAAAAAAACAAAACTGAAAAAGTCATGAGATAATGAACTCATCACCTTTCCAATATTTGCAATAATATTGGAGAATCAAACACAATTGTCAGATACACAATCTCTTGTAGATTTTGTCGCAAGCATCTAATAAACTGGATCCTTCAAACCATCAATCCTCTAATCAGCTCTCTGTAATATAGGAACACAACTTTGCAGTTCAGAGTTTGACTGTACATCCCAGCTGTACCAAGGACTGTTTCCTGCATTTGATTGGATTCCTAACCTCAAATCTTAAGGAAGGGCTTATCAATGCTGATTTGTGAAGATTTGGAAGGTCTCAGAACTAAACTCAGCATGCTGTGAAGCCTTTCCAATTCCATTGAGTGGATTGGTTGTTTGTAAAGAGTTTGAGTTCACAGAATGATGAATCTGTCCTTGGTCAAGTTGAAGAGATGAATCACCTTCCTCGTGGCTTGTATACTAGAATCATTCAGGGAACCGAGAACTCTGCAAGCTTCATTCTTCTTAGGCCTCAATTCTGTTTTCCTCATTCTATCAAGAAGCTCTTCGGCCTTCCATGGCTGTTTTGCTTCGCCATAACCCCCATATAAGAGTTTCAAAAGGTCTTTATGTTGGGGGAAACACCAGAGTTGCACATCATTGAGAAGGCCTTCATTGCATTTTCCATATCTGCTGCACTGCACCAGCCACTGATGATTGTTGTGAAGGTCACAACATTTGTCTTGATGCCCAGTTCATTCATAGCCACGAGAAGGGGCCTCCGCTTTAGCAGGTTCCTTTGCCCGAATGTAACCTTCGGCGAGAATGCTATATACTTGTGCATCTGGTTTGATACCTGCTTCCACCATCTTACTCAGCAGCTCCATGCATCTGGTCATTAGTCCCATTGCACTCCATGCATTCAGCTGGTGGTTGTATGTGACAATATCTGGCTTGATCCCAATTTCAAGTAGAATTTATAATTAACTGCCTCAGCTGAGATATTGCCAAGTAAAAGAAAGTCATCAAACTAATTACTCACTTCATCAACTCCAGCCATATCTTGGACATCTATGAATCCTTTGATTAAAGAATTGAAGACTACGACATTTGGACAAATACCAAAAAAATGCTTCATTATGTATTTAAAAAACTTCAACTGCAGCAAAAAGTTTAAAATCACTTCCACCCTACAAGATTGTTTCACATGCATTATCTGTTAGAAAATAGCAAAGAGCCAAAGAGTCATCATAGTTCAGCACATTGATGAAGAAAGATGGAACAGGAAGTTCATCAAACTATACAAGATGAATACTACTGAATTTCTTGAGGAAGACAAGAAATGATAGTCATTTCTTCTTAAAATGGTAAATTGAGTTTTTAAAAGCAATCAATAACTGCATAACATTAAAGATAACAGCACACTAGTGAAATTTGTATCTTGTCTCAAGGTGGCCGATCAGCCTTTATTCATTTAACTCTCTTATCCACAACAAAACCACAATAGGGCTAATAATGGAGAGAAGGGCTGAAACGCCAAGGTGACCGAAACACAAAGGTGGAGCAAAGAAGAATGGAATAAGTAATTTATCAAATCCAAACACTGAAGGCAAAATGGAACCATTAAGACCGAAAGAACACATCTCCAAATTAAATTTTGCAACGAATGCAGAAATCTATCGAAAGATCAAATAGCCACTTACGATTCTGAAGCAATCACCGTCAGACCAGGGCCTGAACACGATGCGCCGCCGGACTCCTTGTGTGATCGCCGACGCGAGCTTGGTCTTCACGACGATGTGCGGAGAAGCAGCGTCGGGACAAACTGCGTCTCGAAGATTTCAATAATATCAAAATACCCCTATTTTTATTTTGTTTTAAATGAGCCCCTTCAATTTGAAATAACATAAAATAAAATCAAAAATCATTAATGCCCCCAAAAATTTGGAAAACCGTCTAAATTTTTGTTAGTATCAAAATATCTATTATATTTTTTTAATTTGATTTTAAAATGCTCTCTCTTGGTGAACTAACTAAGAGAAAGTATTAAACGTATTCAAAAATTAGAGGACGAATTTTGAAAGTGAAAAGGAAGAGTTAAATATCAAAATAAAATGAACAAAGAAAAAAAAACTACAACAATTTTTTTTTATATCAAATTATAAATTATAAAATACCTATATAAGTTTTTTTTTAAAACTGGATTAAAATTCAAGACAGTCCTATTTTAAATTCGGTATTTGATCGCACCCTACTCTGTCTTTTCTTTAACATTATTGTCACCTCAAAATCAACATCTTTTCACTTGTCATGGTTACTCCAATTCTAGCCATAGTCATCTTTATCACTCAAAATAATTTTGGATATTAATTTATCATACATATACCCTTATTGAAAACAAATTTTCAAAAATCAAGGTTAAATCCAAATGTAGGTATATTTATTGGTAGAACAAGAGACCACTATCTGGACCAACAATTGCGTATGTTGATAACCATAAGTACCTACCAAACCAAGCTTATTAGTTGAACTCATGCAGCTCCATTCGTGCTATAGATATGGCTTTCATCAATTGATGATGATGGTTCAATTTCTATTAATACAAACAAAATGCAAAGAGAGATAACTGCACAACCAATACAATCAAAATGAAAACCGTCATTCTAGCGATCCCACACGATCGGTCTTACGATCTTCTATAAAGAAGTAAATCGAAAAGTTATAATTAATCACTACGGAAAGGATATTAATTCAACTTCACCGAGATTCGACCTTTGCCCACTGCAATAAATCTGTCCCCCAATAACTAATTCAACTATGCCCCAAAAACAGTAACTACACAACCAAGATTGTGTACAAGGTGAATTGACATATCATCGTAATAATACGAGCATTGATACAATATGCCTGCAAGATATGCATATCAGATACGATTGTTTCACTCTATTCTTCAATGATGGAATGCTTCTCCTTACTAGTGTGTGTGAAGTTATGATACTAATAAAAGATGGGTGGTAAAGAAACAGCTGATCATGGTGATAATGGAAGGTGTAGAGTTGTTAATATGTGGATAAGGTTTTTTGTTGTTGTTGTTGTTGTTTGCTTGGTTCATCAACCGTATTTATCCCAATTAGTTAAGATCAACTACCTGAATCTTGACCCTCAACAAGCAAAAGCCTGGATTATTAATAATATTAAATATCAAACAGGCATTTATTAGTACATTGACTAATGAAATTGAAACATAAACAAGTTCCAGCTCAATAAAAATAGTATTCTGAAGATCTACCTAACAATAAACAGTAGACCTTCAAGAGTAGCAGTACATGGATGGAAGCACAAGTATTCCTTGTTGTATCTCATCATTGTCTTGTTTGACTTCGTTGCCGGTGCATGAGGAAAATTTCAGCATCCCCTGTAGATTTCATGTAGATAAAACTTTCCAAAATATTCTAAATGTTCTTCTGTGCCAAGTAATCAAAGAAAAGAGCTCCAAAAAACTAGCAAAAGAGTAAAATAAAACAAAGTAACTACTCAAGTAAATGTTGAGTGAGTTCTCTTTGAAAGCTACTAACTAGAATTGTAGTCTTGCAGAACCAAACGAGCATGCTCCCATTGTGTTTACACTGGTTAATTAATAAGGAACATCTCTTTCGTTTAATTAGCTCCCTGACCGTTGTGCTTTACCATCTAATGTACATAATTTCCCATCCCGATGCTACTACTAGCCCACCTTACCTGAAAATGTGATTCTCCTTTTGTTTAATATTTTTTAGGTAAGCCTTTGCCTTCGGTTCCCACTATAACAATTTAAACACTACCATGAAGGGCAGCAGAATCTTACCAAAAATCAAATAATAAAAACGTTTTTTTAATCAGCATTACATTTTTAATAACTTAGCACTAAAATCTTGGACAGTTTGCAGTGTCATAATCTACAGGTGACTAAGATGAACAACTACCTTAGCACCGTGAAACACCAAGCACATTGAAAGTATGACAAGAAAAGATTTCTTATGTTCATAAAATTTGAAAATGAAATCAAGTTCCTATAGCCGACACTAGAAGACAAGCAGGTATAAACACAACTTCGTTGAATGCAAAATACTTGTAAAAGAAAAGGTTCAAACGTAGTTGACTTAAGTTTCATGCCACATCTTGACACATACCATTGTTGGGATATTGAGAATGTATATTAATTGATGGAAATGACTATAATTTTGATATTAAGTTTACAGAAATTTGACTTGGATATTACAAGAACAAAATTAAACTTTGTATCTTTCAACTAGATAACCAAAGTAAAACAAATGACCAGAATTAGAAAACAATATGATAATTTTTAAGAAATCATTAGCATTTCCACTAGGCAAGCTTGTAAACTAGCCCAACATGTCAGACAGCCAGACAATTATTAATATTAACCACGAGTCAAGAAATAGCAAGAGGCTTCTGAACCATGAGGCAAGCCATAATTTGTGGTTATCTCATTCAGTAAAATAAGGTGAAACTGTCTTTATACGATTGACCAACCAAAGTTTGACCTTGATAGTGAAATAGTATGCAAAACAATTGTGTACAGATGCTTTTAACTAATTGCCAAGTTGACTGAAGTTTGGACAACTTACAACATACAGAACCTAGGTGTATGCAGCTCCTGAAAGAACTAGCAGGCTACTCCTAGTTAAGATAAAATCTAAATTTCTGAATCTTGGTCAGTCTTGTGCCGAATAGAATAGTGAACTAGTGTGATCACCATTGGTTTCTAAATATCAAAGAGATGTGTTGCTTTGTGGTTAAAGTAAATGCAATGGAACAAAAACTCATTATAACTGTTTTGACAATTAAGATGAGTAACATCATTAACAGATAATTACCTGCCTCAGACAACGAGATCATACATCCCTTCTTATCCCAATATCTCATCTACCAAAATTTGGTTCATCTTTTTTTATTAAAAGGCAGTGCCAGAAGAATTCCAATAAAACTGTCAGATCACATAGTCAAATAATCTCAAGTTGTTGTGGATTGAAGAATAAGAAATCCTTTTCAACCACTTGGCAACTGAAATCATGATGGGTTTTCTTTCTTGTGTGACTAACTGGCATTAACATTCTTGCTGGAAGACATGATTTCTGGTTTTGCCATGTTACTTACTCTTACTACTCTGCTACAAATAACTTTGAATGATTGTGATTCATAAGGTCTATTGAACAGACTTATAGGCAGTCTTAATGTCTGTCTACGTCGGCGTCGACCTTTGATGTATAAGCTAAGCCTCCCCTGGTTCTCATTCTTTCTACTACTTCCGTTGGCATCCGTTGAGGCATCATGTTGTGTGTCTTCTCTTAGATCTGTTCCAGAATTCAGTGGATCAGTAATTGTATCACTTACCTGTGATTCTTCCAATTCATGTTTCTCTAACCAGCTTACTTCCAATGGCTTGCTAGCCTCTACTACTTCGATAACTTCATCATTCGCTGCAGTTCTTTTTCCATTTTCATTATTGCTGTCTGACTGACAATTTGTGCTAACACCAGTGCTTATATCAGATGTTATCGCTGGTGCCAATATGGGTTTGGCAATAGGATTCAGAACAGGTGGCAAACAAATATCTACTGGATGGCTTCCAGACCATACAGATCCTGGTACAAACTCAGGTGCATTTTGACCAACGTTGCACTGCCATGGATAACAATCTCCATGAAACATGTTGCATTTCATACCAAAAGTGGAATTGGGAACGACTGGAGGTTGGGTGTATGGTGGATACATTAGTGGGAAAGTATGAAGGATGTTAAGAGGTCTAGGAGAAGAAGGATAAAGAAGATGAGGTGAGCTGCATATGGGAGACCTTGGTGAGATCATGGCTGCCTGTGTAGCATGAAGGCTAGTACTCAAAGGCCATGGGGTAACCGCAGGAATAGCACCACTAGGAGGAAGACCAATACTTACAGGAACGGGACTAAGTACAGGGGCAGGAGATGGATTAAATGGCATAGCAAAGGCAGACAGCTTTTTGGAGGGGATTTCTGTCCCGTCATTGATACTAATCGGTGATTGGACTATTGAATCAGCGGTACAAACTTTCTCAGAGGTGTCATTGTCAACATTTTTGAGATCTTGCTGGACACTAGAGTCTGAAGTGATTTGAGCAATGCTACAGGAGGCTTCCTCACTATTTCCTTCACTTTCAGCAATGACAAGGCACTCTAATGTTTCCACAGATGCATTTCTAGGTGAATTAGGACTGCAATTGGCATTTCCTTGAACTTCTTGAATCTCATGATCAAGTACAGTACTCTCAATGTTATTATTTATCGGCAATCTTCCACTAGATGCCACCTCTAATCCAGAAGATAAAGGTTCTACAGGACTATCCATATCACAGTTTTTATTTCTTCCTTCTTCCTTCTCAACTTCAACTTTTCTAACTGAGTCTAGAACCTCTTCCTTAACCAAGTCCTCTTGGTCCATGCTAGATATCTCAGGTAACTTATAAGAATTTTCATGTCCCACAAATGAAACTGAATCCTTAACTTCTGGTACAGTGCTTCCAACAAAACTCTCCTGCGTTGATGACATATCATCCAGAGATTTCCAACTCTGAATCTTGGCAATGGTTCCTGGAGGTGCCAATGCTACATCTTTGTATGATGGAGAGTTACACAGCCCAAGGACTTGATTGTAAGGCTCAGGGATACTATTTTCCTGGTTATCATTGTCTACAGGGAATGACTGAGAATCTATGACTGCCATTTTTTCAGAAGCACTCCTAGGTTTACTTGAGTTCTCCTGATTGGTGGATGAAGGCAATGTCTTGACCCTGTAAGTAACAGCTCTGTATACCTTCCGACTAAATTTGATTCCTGGTGACTGAACTTTCTTGCTAACATCCTCATTGATGTTTCCAGGAACCACAGTTCTTTTTCTTAGCAAGTAATACCCTTTGCTCAAATAAGAGGATTGTTTCCTCGATTGCACCATCTCGTTAGGAACACTATTCATTTGGTGATTGTAGGACCTCCTAATATTTGTATACTGATGCTTGATTTTTATTCGCTGGAATGAACCTCCAGTGGACCTTGGTCTTTGAACAGATTGCCAACCATTTTCTACCTCTGTATTTGCCTCGCTGACACCTTCACTAATTGAATTGAGATTCTGCTCTTCTGTCTCCACAAATTGTTGAGAACCTGCTAACTGTTTTCTGCTAACTTCTTCACATTTAGACTGTTGAGAAATTGCTAAATGTTTTTCAATAACAGCTTGTTCATGGCCTGTATCAATGATTTCATTATCAGGAATGTCAGTGCCATCTTTCACCAGTTTCACATCATCTGCAAGATTTTGGTTTTGTTGTTTGGATGATGAATCAGCAACATTCAAATTCTGAGAAGATAGCACTTTGACCTGAGTAGGTAGAAAATTGAGTTGCTAGGACTCGGAAACAAATTATAAATGAGCTAAATTTCTTTTAACTCTTAAATTTCAAGAAATATAAATCCAAGGTAAATTGGTCTTTTACCATAAAAAAATTGACAATGCCCATCAAACATGTTCAACAAATATAACCAAAGTTTGAAAATATTCTGGAATAAAGAACTAAAAGTAAGCATCTGACTAAAATGAATGATATATTTATGATACCTTATTCTAAGAGCACTCATAAGAATTTTTTAGGATTCCAAGGTGACTTTCAGTGAAATTTAACCAATAATTTTACAAAGGTTTGAGGGTATTCTAGAGTACAAAAAATAAAATAAGCATCTGCCCAAAATGAATGATATAATTACAACACCTTATAAATCTAAGAACACCCATAAACTGGAATTTTGTAGGACACAAACGTTAAACATTAAGAAAAATCAAGAGTGGCTAAATATAAGATTTTCTCAAGAATTATGTTTGGAAAAAATCAACATAAGTATACAAGTACAACACAAGGAACCTTTGTTATTCAGACAAAGGAATATCAAAGTGTTAAGAGCTAATTATACTCCTAAGTTGGACTTCCAGACTATGGACAAAATGTTCTAAAGCACAAGGTACTATGCAACATGCTCATGTTCTTGATTTGATGCTCATAAGCAAGGCAGGCATGGTGAAGGATATGTATGCCCAAGTAATCAATAGATAGATGAATGTGAACACCAAACAAACATCAACATATTGAATCCACTATTACATCAAGCCAATATAGTTTTAGCAACATCATTTAAAGTCATGCAGGTGACTAAGCATTATCATAATGACTGTTCTTTATTGACGAATGAGAACAAGATGACTTGTCAACAGACCTTCCACCCCAGATTTTTTCTTTTCAGTAACTCAGCCTCCTTTGCTTTATCATCTTGATTGGGGTCGATATAATCAAGAAGATCAGACACACTGCAAGCAGAATAGACACTAGTGATGATTTCATCATATTTTCTTGGGGGAGAAACAATCAAAGACATTCTTTGTTGGATTAAAAACAGTGCATTTATCTCAGGGAGAACCTCTATTTTATCTGAAACATAATTGGGTCACTCCCTGCCTGGTTCTTTTATCAAAAAAGTACCTCTTTGCTACTTAATTCCTCTTCTATAGAATTAGATGGTTTCTCAAAAGAATTATATATAGTTTAACAAATGTCCAAACAGCTTCAGATAATCAAATTCACCAAAATAATTTATATATTAGCTAGGAGTTACAAGATATCAATACTGAAAATAGTTTACCTTGGTTTAGTTTTTAGTTGAATGTGACAATCAAATGTTTTCATTAAACCACTAATTTGTCTTTCCTTCAAAGGTAAGACTAACCATTTTATCGATCACATGGATATTGAATGTAAGTTGACAGAATTTTGCTGTAGACCTTTTAAGAAATTATGGAATTTCTGAAAAATAACTAATTTTTGCATAAAAGGAATAAGGTAAAAGACAGTGTGCTATTTTGATTTTAAAAAAACAAATGCATCTCATGTGATAAATGCCTAAATATTAATTCAAGATAAACACATGCTATACTACAAAGGACTTTCATTGGCAGTGCATTCATATCTGAGAATGTTCATGCTCAATGACTGCCATGGAGTATGTTGGAATAATTATTTCAATTGTTGTAATACCTTAGGTGACCTTTGCTGGCAATAGATGCATCCAGCTTCCGCATACCACTCCGAGCAGCTTCTTGCTGCTCAATAGCCTTTGACTCAAAGTACTCAAGCCAGGCAGCAGCATCCTACGAAATCAAATGACAGTTTCACAGACAAGAGATTGATGCCGTAAAAAATTTAAAAAGGTAGAAGAAATAAGCTTTACAAGGTATCACCACATATAGACACATAAATTACCTGAGTACGCAAGTCATCTGGACCAAGCTTTGCTCTAAGTATTTGCAGTGTTGTTTGCTCATGTTGAACACTCAAAGGATATGCTTCCATTAAGGACAGTGCAATAGCTATAGCATGGTAACTTGCCGCAGTCTGATAAATGATGTAAAAGCAAAACTTGTTATATTGAGCAATGATAATAGAATTTAAATTAATCAAGAGACTTGAGGAGAAAGGTAGCAGTTATGATCAACCAAATCTAACTTCTGTTCAAACATATGAACTGGAAAGTGAATTTGGTCGCTTGCAGTTCTTTTGAAAGGCCTTCATAGTACTGGTACATAATGCAAAAACACTATTAAAATGGAGGCCCCCACCAACTTGCCCAATTCAGGCAATCGTGCTTTACACCATCCACATTTCAGGATAAGGATAGGATGGACAAGTAGAAACAGCAATCTAGGTGAAGCTGGGCAATGTTACAAGAACAGCATAGAATTTTACATCTTGTCTTGCCCAGCCAATTTTTGCCTAATACTTTTATTTTCAGCCACTGTCACGCAGATGAGCAATCACCCAAATAGGGGCCCTTGTAATGGGGATGCCTAAACAAGTCACTATATCATAAATTCGTAAATAAGGCCCACCATCTCATTAAACTCAAATACCCTCTACTTTTGGAAATGTCTTGATTTCTTTGAATCAAGTAAATAGCTTGAGTGACAGGAAAAATAATCCAAAAACAAAATAAATGTCTCTTTAATTTTATGAGTAAAATTTATTTTTCAAAAATTTTAAATTATAAAATTCATCAATTTTGATCAGTCAAGCTGTCCAAACAGCTTAAATGACTAAAAATATTCAAAATATACAAAAATAGAAAGGAAAATACCCATTTAATTATATATAAAAACCTATTTTAAATTTGTAAAAATAAAAAATTAATTAATTTCAATTAATGAAGTTGTTCTGTGAAAGTACCTGACTGATTGACTAACTGAAATAATTAAATTTTTCAAAGAAAAAATTTTAAAAATAATAATACCTATTTTGATTTAATTGACATTCAACTTTAAAAAATAAATTGAATTGATATTTATCCTTTTTCAAAAAAGAAAGTTATAATTTAGTTTTTCAAATTTCAACCAATTTATTTGTTTCAACCAACAGCATAACGAAATAAATTGATTAATTTTGGCCATTCTTGATTTATAAAATATTTATGAATTATTTTAGTCCATTTATTTTATTTTATTCAGTGAATCCCTCTTCATTTTTTTCTAAAAAAAATCTAATTTTAAAAAATAATAAGGCAAATATATATATATATATATATATATATATATATTATATATTTTTTTTTTGTTTGTTACAGGCATTTATTTTTAAAGACAAAAAAATAATTGATTTAGTTAATTTCAATCAATCAAGCTATTTTGCCCAAACAACTTGATTGATTGAAATTCATTGAATTTTATATATTTAATTATTTGTAAAAAAAACTTTTAAAATCAAATAGACATATGCTTCCTATTTTAAAAGAAAATATCAAACTTTTTCAGTCAATCAAGTTGTTTTGCCCAAACAGCCTGATTCAAAAAAGTCATTTTCAAATCGAAGAGTATTTTAGTCCAAAGATATGAGAGGGGCTTTATTTTGACATTTTTGGAACATAGGGGTCCTCTCTTTCAGCATTTCCCCATTACCAGGGGCCCTACCTATTTAGGTAATTGCTTCAATTCCATATAGTTTTCATTACCCATGAAGCATGGACAGAGAAGAGAATTTTGTGCCTTAAGATGAAGCTACCCTTCTAGGGTTGGCGGAGAACAGAACTCAAGTTCTATTCCCGCTATCATCGCTAGGCACTGGAATATGGAGTAAAATTAAATGCAAGAAAAGCAGCCTAACCTGAACCTATGAACCGTATGGACTTTATTAACACCAGATGAATAGTACATTGTGCAAGTCATGCCAGCTGGAAATATTTACTAATTATTTGTGGGATTTATTGCATCAACCAAATGTTTTAAAACCATAAGTGCAGACAAATTATTTAAAAATTACAAGAAAAAAGAGACAAATGAAAAACAAGAACAAACCTGAATGTGGTCAGGACCAAGTAACTTCTGATTACATTTCAAAGCTTTATGAAGATATCTAAGTGCCACATGCACATTTCCCAGGCCTTCCTCCATCATAGCCACATTAATATATGTAGCAGCTGTGTTTGGATGAGATGGTCCACAAGTAAGATGCAAAAGATACAACGCGCGCTTCACATACCTGAACATTAAACAAAATTATGTATAGAAGATGGTAAGCAACATGTACTGGAAGCATGGTCACCGTACATTCTACACCTATTAAAATCTACTAGCTAGTATAAGTTATAACAGAGTATCTTAAAAACCACTGACTTTTTTGCATGTCAATCCTAGTGCTTGCATTTATGTGGAGCTAACCAAAAGGTGGTTATTCATTTAGCTATTATTTCTGTTAACAAAGGAAATATATACAAACAGTAAAAAGCATCAGAAACATATCTAATGTTGGAACCTCAAATATTAACTTCTATGTTCTTTCAGTAAACAAATTGTAAGTCGTATATTGTAAACATTGAAATCTACTGCTAGTAGCTAGTATAAGATACAACAAAGTATCTTAAAAAACAATCATTTTTTGGTGCATCAATTTTAATGCTTGCATTGACATTGAGATAACTAAAAGGTGGCTATTCATTTATCTACTATGTCCATTAATAAAGGAAATACATTCAGACAGTGAAAAGCCTCAGAAACATATTGAATGTTGGAACCTCAAATATTAACTTCTAGATTCTTTCAGTAAAAAAAATACAACTTTGTTAGGATGCATAAAACATCATTCATCATCAAATTACAACTTTGTCAGAATGGCAAAGTACTGATAAGAATTTAAGTCAGGTCATAGTGACAAACTTCAAGCATTCTGACAACCATGGCAGACAACAGACCTACGTATGACATCCAATTTTATGACCATGGGAGAATAAGACTGTGTTTACTTGAGTAAAGGGAGAGGATAGGATGGGAGAGAGGAGGTGAGGAGGGTAGTGAAGGTAAAGAAATCCATCAATGATGTTTATTTGGGACAAAAAAGTAGGTAAAAGAAAATTGATGAAAATATCTTCACCAATTGTTCATACCTCGAGCTTCCCTATTGGAATCCAAGCCATCATTGCTTACTCTCGAGCCCATGTCAACCTCTGGCTTGCCATCCACACCCTGATCAAGCACCAGCAATAACACCCAAGCCACTACTTGTTAATGACCTCCTACCTCATCAACCTCCCCGGATCACGCCCCAAGGCATCAAATAATGTACCAAAACATAGACTTGAACATTCAAGACAAACACTTCCCCCTCTTCATAGTTATTATAACTAGACCAAACTAGCACTTCGACCAGAAGAAATCAAAACCAAGTCTCCTGTTGAATGGGTTCCATTCACAGATCAGAGTTAAGAAAAACCAGCCAAAAACTGGTTCAATGGCTGATTGTTTGAAAACCGGAAAAAAAAAACAGGTTCTTAAAAAATCGGCCATGTTTGGTCATTGGTCTAAATGAGCATGTCGGAGTGAAAAATAAAGAATATGAGAGGATGCATGAGGGTTATGTGTTTGGAACAAGA
Source organism: Curcuma longa (assembly GCF_044706935.1). Taxonomy (NCBI): domain Eukaryota; kingdom Viridiplantae; phylum Streptophyta; class Magnoliopsida; order Zingiberales; family Zingiberaceae; genus Curcuma; species Curcuma longa. The sequence goes on along the minus strand of NC_133862.1, from coordinate 11,024,298 downwards.
AATAAAGAAGGAAAAACTATATTAGATCTTGCGATAGCATATAACCTTATACTAGCTAATACGTTTTTTAAGAAAAGAGAAGAACACTTGGTCACGTTCAAAAGTGAGAATGATAAATCGCAAATTGACTTTCTTATGCTTAGGAAGAAGGATAGAAAGATTTGTAAAAATTGCAAGGTTATCCCTAGAGAAAACTTAACTATCCAACATAGGTTAATAGTATTGGATATACACCTCCAGCATAATATCAATAGAAGGAAATATACACATGAATCATAGAATTAAGTGGTGGAAGTTAAAGGATGAGAAGCAAAACATATTTAAGGAGAAGGTAGGAGTATAAGTATTAGGTGAAATATACAATAACTCTAATACGACATGGGAAAAGATGGTATTAAAGTTGAAAATAATAACCGAGTGTACTCGGTAAGTCAAAGGAGCATGCACCACCAAGTAAGAAATCTTGGTAGTGGAATGAGAAAGTACAAGTGATGTAACGGATAATTATTGAATCCGTTGATTTGCGCACAAATAATGGAAACAATCTTCTACAATCTATTGATTTGAAGAATACTAAGAGATAGACAACCAAAGTCGATGTTTGGAAAGAAGCGGCGCGGCTGCAAATTCTTATTGATAAAAAACTATCTCAAAAATAACTAAATAAATAATTTAAATAGACTCAAACCCTAACCTTATGAATGACGAAAATAACCCTAAAATTCTAACTCGATAAAATACTAAAAAAAATTAAAATTGCTTTTGTTCCCCCATCATTCTCCCCAAGGTGGAGAAAATTCGCCCTCGAATTGTTGGTCATATCATCATCAGAAGCATTGCTAGAAGTGTCAAGTGGTAGCCCAGAAGGAAGATCCTCTAGCATTAACTCGGCGACATCTAGCAGCTGCTGCGCTTCTGCGGATAAATCGAAGTCAATTGAAAGCATCATGCTTCTATTAGTGGTGCTCCTAGCAAATGTTTCTTAGAGGCGGATTGACTCATGTAAGAAGTGTTGGGTTATAAGGGTGCAAACATAGTCCTATATTTAAAACACATGGAAAAGATCAGGGTTTAAAAGGATAGAAGATATCTCCATTTGGTATGAGGCATTTTGGGGAGAGCCCAAGAACAAAGTCATGAGGGCTTAGGCCCAAAGTGGACAATATCATGACATTGTGGAGATATTTTGATTTCATCGGTACTAACAAGTGAATTAAGAGGACCAGACACCAAGCAGAAAGTCCTAATTGCGGCTAGGCAGGAAGTCCTAATAGGTCGGGTGGACCGAGGGGCAAGAAGTCCTAGTAGGTCGGGTGGACCGAGGGGCAGAAAGTCCTGGTAGGTCGAGGATTCAGACATCAAACGGTGGCTTTCTGTTTGAGAGGGGCTGTGGTCTTTTGTTTGAGGGGGGATTGTTGGGTTGCAAGAGTACAAACATAGTCCCACATCTAAAACACATGGAAAAGATCATAGGTTTAAAAAGATGGAAGATATCTCCATTTAATATGAGGCCTTTTGGGGAGAGCCCAAGAACAAAGTCATGAGGGCTTAGGCCCAAAATGGACAATATCATGATATTGTGGAGATATTTTGATTCCATCAGTACTAACATTATCTAGTTCGATTAATTTCTATGAGTTTTTGTTGTAATTAATAATTTAATATCTCATGACTTTTTGTTGTAATTTAATTTATTTTACTAGGTCATCATGTGTAGTTTGTAGTTTGAATGCAAGTTATACATTTAGTTTTGCTATCAAATAGTTTGATCATTTATTTTGAGACATGATTGAAGATTTATTTTCAATTGTCACCAACTTTTATTTGAGTAGAAGAATATATTGTTTTGTTGAAATTTACAGTTAGGCAATGGATCTAGGTCAGCTTAACTAATGGGCTCGGTCAGGTCAATATTCGGGTTGACAATGGATTGACTGGTTGATCCACTAGTTCAACCACTAAACTAGTGACCCAGAACTCATCCAGTTTGATCAAATGGTTCAATATTTATAACTATGCCCCTCATTGTAGTAAAGATGTAGTTTCCTCTTGGTTCTTTAAACAATATGACGTGTACAAATTCTGTGGATCTACATTCTTCTAGGTTTTTTAGGGCAATATATGCCGATATCAAATTTTTTACTCTATAGATATAATCACTCTGCCCAAATCAAGGGATTTTTGTATCATAAATCATTTTTTGCCATAGTAGAAAACTACAAGTATTACACGTTCGATAGTTTCTAATGTACTCTTCAATATTGTACTTGCTAGTGTGCTTCTTTCCAACACAAAGAAAAGAAAGAGTTCTTCCTGGCAGTGCCAATGTCAAGTTGTCAGCAACATTTTACCAATGCATTATCCTAGTTTACTGACAAATGTTTGTACTTGTGTGTCATTTCATGAAGATAACCTTGTTCGAAAGTTTCAACAAAAACGACTGAAATTTTTGTCTCCCTCTGTTCTGAAGCTGAACTGAGCTTAAGAAGTATTTACTCAATTCTGATAGACAACACAGATATGATGTGTCACGAGATAAGATAACAGTGGTTAAAGCACCCATTGTAGTTTAAGAAGCCATACAGATGTCTACCATAGATACGGAGAGGAGCTTGGGCATTACAAAGAAAGCAAAAATCCATAAAGTGTGAAACAGATATCACTGGAACTTACTTTAGTGCCAATTCAGTGTGTTGAAGTCGGTAATAAAATACAGCTAAATCGCCATAGCTCTTCATTGTGTCCGGATGATCCAATCCAAGATCCCTCTCATTAATATCCAATGCCTTCTGCTGATATGTTGTAGCCTAAATGTTGCAAAAACTCAGTTGACTCCCATTAAAAATATGAGAACAAGTTGTAAAGTCTCAAAATCAAGGCATCAATGATCACCATGTACATCTGAGTGATAAAAAAAATCATAACAGCGATGGCCAAAAAACAGAGACATAATATTCATTTTTGAAGCAGAAAAAAGTTGATTGAACGTTTTGTGTTGTCTCTTGATCAAGATATGTAAATTCGTACCCATTCAATGTGCAATTGAACCACTCTATATGACATATGTCCTATGATCTTGCATTTGTGGCCTATATTTACCTATATTTAATTTTAATTAATAAATACATAATTGTACAACAGTATGAATAATGAAATATTTTACATAATTCAAATAAAAGATAATTTTACCTCTACCATTTAACATATGGAATTATTCAAAGTAATTAATGTAAAAGAAAATTCAGATCCATCACAAAACATATCAATCAACTTACAGATCCATATAGGAGAAAATTTTCTATCTGCCTTAAGATAAGAAAATGCATATAACCTATCTAATGCTTTAGGAAAACATAGTTGCATAATGAAACCAATTTGAGACTAAAAAATTCCACAAGATCATGTATAAGAAAGAATATATCTAACAAAATATTATCATTACACTGAACAAAATATAATCATTAAATTTCTCATCATCACAAACCTTGTTCCTCATTATTTCTCATAACATTAGTACTAAAGGCCAGTTTGATTAAATCAGAATTCATTTCCATGTATTTGACTTGATTAACTTGATCAACTCAACCACATAAGAGCATGTGTATTGGCTCAACTAGACAACATATTGGTCTGCATGCTGCATAATCAACAGTGTTACTTATAGAGTGCCTTTCCAATTTGAATTTTGAACCATATATAAGGTACCTTAGATAATGATGATGACCTTCAGTCTATATGGTTATGCAGACGGTGAGTGCTTAAAGGCTCCCAATGTCAGCTTTGAGAAAGCTGGTGAAACAGCTGAGTTCTCTACTTAGAAGTTGGTGTACTTCAAAGAAAATACAATGAGTCCTACTCATATAAATGCAATGTTCAAATTGAATAATGATCTATCTAAACTTTTTTTCCATTCATAATACCCTAGTACCTTCTATGTTGCATGTAGATAATCGTAAGAGTTAACACCCAGGAGGGAAGCCCAATGCAACCTATTCCAAGGCACTTAGGTGGGTAACCTACTGGTACTTTGGCCATGCCCGAGTTGATTTCAATAATTAACCAAGAGCAAATCCTGCTCTCTCAGATGGCAAAGAGAGGTGAAAACTCTTGCACTCTCAACCACCCCTCAAGTGGACCAGAGCAGTAACCTAATCACTCGATCCACATGCTATAGGTCAATCATGTAGGTGGCATTCATACCAATGTTAGGGCCTAAGATGGAAGTCCAATCTAACCGAAAATGCTGAGGCACTTAGTAGAGAGCCTCCTGGCACTTGTGCATCACCAAGCGAAGTGCAGTTAACCATATGGGACTAAGAATGAGTGCAGCTTACGCTATTAACCAGGGTGGAGCTAGCAGTGGACCCTACAATCTCAATGCCAACCAAACATACAAACAGCTATGAAGACCATATTTAGCACCAGATGCATGTGTTGTTGTGATTGAACAGAACATTTATTGACAATACCAAATCAATAATCAATTTTCATTGCATAAATATGAATTCATGTCCAGCATTTCTGGGAAGGATGATACCTTGGGCGCTTTTCAATATAATACATAATCTAATAATTGGCATTATTTTTTATGAGAATATTCAATCTCTTGATGGATTACAATAGACATGTGCTTAGATCAGGAAATATAGCTCCCAAAAAAAACTGCACTGTAATCTGCTTCATCAAGCAGATGAATCACACAAATACACTCAAGAATTTTCTCATGCTTAGTGAGAAGGGCAGAGTAATGCTGGTGAGGAAAATTATAAACCACATACAAAATAGATATTAGGTGTTAGTGTTAGATTGGTTGTAGATCAAAAATCTTAATAAATAGTCACAAGTATGAAGCACCAAAAAACTAGACACTTAAATTCCATGAAAGATGGCATTAAGTTGCACACAGAAAATGAAAATCCACCTGATTAAAATCCCCAGTGTGGTATAGGACTACAGCTAAAAGACTGTATGCGCCAGCAGTCATTCGGTGATGAGGGCCACAAACTGCAATTAGTTTTGCCAGAGCCTGCATCCAAATACACTTGCTAGCATGAGAAAATGATACAAAAAGGACTTTGTTTAGCAGGAAATACATAAATGTGTGTGTGTATATATATATATATAAACCCTTTGTCCCATAATTGACAGCATCTTCAAGTTTTCCCTTGTCAAGGGCTGCTTTTGAAGATTCCAGTAGTTGTCGCCCATCTGCAGACGAGCATGCAACTTGCTGCAGAAGATATGAAAGAAATTAAGGCCCATCATTGCATGGAACAATTTTCAGCTGTTAATCAATTTTTTTTGTTTCACCTTGTGAACAGGAACAAGGCTGATGATGTCCAACTTATCAAATGGGAAAGGTGAATCCATATCAAAATCTCTGGGTGCCAGTTCAATCCCCACCTAAGAAGAGTGAAAGTAAGATCAAAAGGAAAATATCATGCACAAGTTCTACAAAGACAAAAATGATAACCACCTTATGGCATATCCCCCTCAAGATGGCATACTTTCTTATATCCTGATAATTTGAGATTGTAAGTTCGCCAATCATATCGCTTCTTCAAGAATAGTGTGAGCCATGCCCAGACCAGGGAATGCACATGGACAGAATGATGTGAAATTTCAGCATCAGGAACCCCAAGGAGCAAGTTAAGAGTTGCAGCAAGTGATATAGACAAATCTCTGGTTTCATAAACAGCAGCAATGACAGCCTGTACAATATGCTTAAAAGCTCTTACTATCATCTCATGCATGCAGAGTGATTGAACATGAGATAGCTTATCTGAAAGCTTGACCTGAACAATAAACATAATAAAAACACAATTTAGCCATATTAGTGCTGAAATTAAAATGTAGGTATATTGAATCTCCTAAAATCTATATGGCTAACTTACAACTTGACCAAGCGAATGCATTCGTAGACCTCTTGTGTGCATGAAATCAGTCAGAGTGCGACCATCAACAGGGGAAAGTTCTAGCGACCCAAAGTCCGAAACCTTTACTTGATACCGAGGCAATTCATACTCGTTAAAGTCATCAAACCACCAAAAATGGAAGCATGAAACAAATGCAAAATAAAGCAATCTTATATGAACCTACCAACTTGGGGAGTGCAACTTCATTGTAATATCTCATTGCCATCTCAGTTAATTCCTGTAGAGACTGATGATGAAAAAAGAGTTAGTTATGCACTACACAAAATTGGTAATTCTCAAATGATTGAAACAAAATCTATGCCGTGTGCGATAGATGGAAAAAGGTACGATGTTGGATTTTTTTTTCCTTCTTTCTTTTTATCCCTGTAGCATTCTGCCTAGAAAACTTATTCTGGAATATTGGAGAAAAGTGTACCCAAATATTCAATTGTTAATAGCGACAAAAGCAAGAGATTGTAGTTATCTATTCATCTAAGAATTTGCTGTCAGTACTTCACATCATCTCTTGTGATCTGAAAGAAAATTAGTCTCTTGTGATCTGAAGAACACACAAGATACAATAAGAAAATTATGACCTAGACTTGAATCCTAAATTATTCAGAACAAGAAAATGGAAAGATTGAACAAATTCACAAAATAAAACGTCAACATAATGCCTGACCTTACAAAGGTTAATACCAGAGTTATAAATATCCTAATCTTATTGGTATCCAGTAAATTAAAGTTGTCTTAGCTGCTTAGTTTACTAATATACATTGATCATAGATACAACTGCAAATCTTTTGTTTGTGTCAGTAAATTTTAGTCTTGACTTCAGGCTAACAAGGGGATTGGAATATTCCTAGTTCAGCAATCTAGATTTCAACCTGCGCAGATATCTTTCCCATCTCTGTTCTTCAAATGAGTTTACTTTTTAGATACAGTAAACATCAACATTGTCCTCTCAAAGTAACCACCTGATTCAGGTTAACCAATTTGCAATTTTCAGTGGATGAGGAGTAATTATCAAGTAGCAAGTCACAAAAGTTCTACTACATGGTAGTCAGATAGTTTAAAAAACAATGCCCATAAGCATACAAATTGTTGCTTGTTGCAGCCAATAAGACTCTAATTTCCATTGGTCAAAGGATAAGTCATAACCCAAAATCAGAACCTTAAAAGGATAGAAATTGTCTCTAACCACTAAAACTGGCCTGTTATTTAAATGTTAAATAAGCAGACATTTGACTGAATAATATTTTATCTTAACTTCGGCATAACTAAATTTAAGATTAAAAAAACAATTCATTCATGTACGATCAGATAAAATCTAAATACAGATACTTTAATCATATCCATGCTCCTATAATAAAATAATCAGACTGAGTTGGCATGTGATGCCATGCTCATGAACATGTGAAAATACATACTTGTAAAATAAGATCAAAAGCCAGAATAAGAATATAGAAATTCAATGCCAAAGATTCTGCTATGATAAAAAATTGATTCTAGAGGTATTTCTGATCTTGAATATTTTGATTAAAGGAATAAAAAATCGAGGTTATCATTGATTAATGAATAAGATTTTGAATTGTGTGCATGACAAACTTCCAGTTCAGATTATTTTCACTTAACTTCTGCATGAGAATCCAAATGGAAATGCAATGGAGAAGAAAGAGCATCTCATTAATGACATAACATGAAAATCATGTAGGATGATGTAAAGAAGCATTCTTGTCTCAATATTGCAAAAAAATTTCTCAAAATTCTGCTGCAACTTTGTTATCTAGAGTTGATAATTTCTGAAGTTCTTAATTTAGAAGACATTAAATAAGCCACCCTAAATCATCTATCCTCTAAGTACCTTCATTTCGAGTCCAACATTAGATTCTTTCAACCGTGTATATGCTGGTTCAGGTAGCAAATCTTTAAGCATGGAAGCTTTCTCAGCTTCTCTGCTTTCCTTCTGATATTCATCAAATGGCATGACCACATTTTGCTTCCCATCAAGGGTCTTAGTAGTTAAATTTTTGTCAGCAGTTGAAGTTTTCTCATCATCAAAATGGGGTTTCTTTGAGGGTCTTTTGAGGATTTTAAAAGACTTCCCAAGGCCTTCCACTTTTATCTCATTTTTACTCTTTTCTCCGGTTTGTTTTTCACTTTTTCCACTTTCTTGTTTCTTGTCCTTCTCACTATTATTCTGATCCTGCAAATGTTGAATCCAACAAGCTCCCAGTTCCCATCTCATGAAGGCATTGCTTCCAATTTTCTCTTCCTCAAGCTTAACTAGACTCTCTTTCAGTAATTTCTCCACAAACATTTGTGCTGCAAAGAGTTCCTCATGTTTTGAGATTTGATCCCTTTTCTCTCGTGATGTATGGCTCTTATGAAGAAGCATTCTGAGACTGAAACGATAGATAATAGTTTCACCATACTAGGCATGTAAATATATTTAACAACATGGGTTCAAAACAAGAAACAAATACATCTATATACCAACAAGAACCTGTTAATGTTCAAAGCATTTGCACCACCATTTGGTTGATCCTTGATTTCAACACCTTGCAAAGGTAAATTCACTTCACTTTCCTCATGGTAATTGACTTTCACAATAGCAATGTAACCACAGTATCGCACAGTAACAACCCCTAAAGTGGAAATATCCTGCAGTTGAAACCCACAAATTTGTTCGTTGACAAAAAAACTTATCAATAAGAGAAATAGATAACGACATAGTTGCCATAAGATTTATTAACAACATACAGGTTCTCTTACATGAGTTGTTGTATTCTCATTGGCAGTGATTCCTTTTAGCAAGTTCCTCTGGATAAGATTCTGGGCATCAATTCCAGTAGCTTTACTCCCATCAATCTTTGTCTCCATTTTACAGCTTGCATCCAAAGCATCTTTGGTGACAGTGATGCTAAAATCTCCGACTGTCTCAAGGTGCAGTATTTTATCCTCCCCTGGTGAAAGTTTGTCTTGATTTTTCTCGATAAGTTGCTTCACTGTTGCAACAGCTCTTAATATTGCAATATCTACAAATAAGCTATGTAGCAAGAATGCTCTCCTGTCACGTATTTGTCTCTCTTCTGTTGTCTTACAAGGCATGGACTTAAGAAAAAGGAATTCATTTACCCAAGGCATACTATCACTCTCAGCATCCCAGGCACATCCACCTCCATTCCCTCCCCATGCTTCATCCTCAGTGGGTAGGGATGGAAATATTGATGGCAACTGAGCAGCAACTGGGGGTACAAGCCATGTGTTTGCACGAAAACCATATGGAAGATTTCCAAACTGAAAGTGAGATGATAGAGCAACTCAAGAATAACAAAACTAAATCCATGGAAAAAAGAGGTATTGTAAACTGTAAGATTCACACACATAATAAACAAACCCCATATGTGCTAAAGTTTTAATATTGCAAGTATAATATAAAATGAGGGCATGCCAAATTCTAAAGTGTTGCAAAGAGTAATCAGACACATTGCAGTTACAGGGGAAAAAATAGATAGAACTACTGGTCAGAATTAGAAGCTCCCAAACAAAATTATGTTTGAAAACCTGGCTGGTTTACTTATTTGATCAAGATGCTCATGGAAAAGTATTTTCGATCATAAATGAATAGTATACAATGGTCAAACTGCAGGTCATGAATTTAATCATACAACAAATTGATATGAAGAGCATAAAGAATGATTTAGGGAGAAGTATAAGTAATAAAATAATAATGTATCACTAAAGCCAAAGAAAGGGGAACCACAGATTTGAAGCCACACACGCACACACACAATGAATCTAACAGGATAGAAAATAAACCAACCTTATTACGTTTTATGAAGGCTTTCATAAGGTCCTCATAAGCCTGTAAGAATGCACCAGGAGGATGAAGTCCATGTTAGAAATTAAAACAACGAACGAGGCATAATTCACTATATGTCCAAAATTATCAAAATCAAATGTTCTAACATTGTTTTGAGAGAAAATGCTCCAGCATTGTTATTTCAACTAATTGCTAGTGATGATTAAAGTAGAAAAACAATTGTTAAAGATGCAAATAAACTGGGAAGAGACGAAAGCCTGACACTGTCAAATGCTCTACTGAGATGTCTCAGGAGATCGACAAGATTGTGGCAAAGCACACGATGCTTCCCGAGACTGTAAAATCCCCTAGCACAAGCCTCGATGATCACAAGCTTCCCGTTACATAGCTTCACCTGACCGAATAACCCAATAACGAACTCAACATGGATCAAATAATTCGCGACAGAGAAGAAGTCAGAGAGAAAAATACGTACTTCGAGGAAGAAGAGATGATCGTCGGATGGACATTCATCCTTCCGAAGACTAGTCGTTCGTCTTATAACTGCAAAATAGGGGTCAACCATAAAAGGAAAACAAAAAGGAAAAAATGTTTGATTCTTAAATCAAGTGGGGGAGAGACTGGACTGACACTGGACGGGAGGGGTGAGATTGGCAAGCGAGAAGAACTCATAGAAGGCTCCCAGACGAGGGCAAGCGCCACTAATCTCCGCCTCCAGATCATCCGACGAATCCTTGGCCGGCGGCGAGGATGACGGAGGCTTCGGTTGCCCCTGGCACTGATGATCCGTAGGGGTCTTCCGGTTTCCAGCAGAACCGGCGCCTCGGACGCTTTTCTTTCCATCCTTTTCGGTGGCGGACGGTGCATCACTGGACGACGGCAACGAGGACGGGGACGGCGGAGGCGGTCCAAAGCAGGTTGTGGAGGAGAGAAGGTCGAGAAGCCGCCGCACGTGCTCAACGGCACGCCCTTCGTCGTAGTCCTCTGCCCATTTTATTACCACAATGAGATTGACTTGCAGTTAACGAAAATAACAAATTTATTAATTAGCTATTAAGATTCTTTTAAAGTTTTATATTTTTTTAACTAAAATTTCTAACCTTTTCGAATTCCATGTCTTTTTAAAATGATTTTTTTTTTAAAAAAAAACATAACACTTCGATACAATAAATGCAATCTGAATTTTTCTTTTCCTCAATTTATTACTTCTTTATTTCTTAAATACTAAAATCATTTAATTATTTCTTAAATTAATTTATATCATTGTTTATTTCTTAAATATTTGATCTTAACGGTAGTAAATTGAAGTTCTAGTGCTTACTGTTTCATTTTTTTAGGATTATTTATTAATGACCTTAAAATAATTTAAATTATCCTCAGAAGATTATTGAGAAGTTCTTTTCGATGTATTTTTTTACTTTAAATATTCTATTGAAATTTAAAATAAATTTGCTAGTCGTGAGGAAAAATAGATTTGGACATTTTTGCAATAAAAAGGCAACTTTATTATAAATATCAATTAAAATACTCATGTTCTTTGCGTTTATATTTTATACATGTTTAATTTTTTGGCTAAAATTCCTAGCGAAAAGAGACAATTATATATAATAATATTAATTGATTTTTTCAACCTTTCAATTTGGTAAATAATCGTTTCTTGAACACTGATATTTTAATTACCTTCAACTAATGCGAGAGTGCATGGTTTGAGTGCTATGACATCCACCGAGTCATTCAGCTTTGCTCCTTTAACCTGAAAAATAATTAATCAATATAATAGGCACTTGTTATATTTAAAACAGATTTTTAAAAAAAAAATTGTGAAATGATTATCTTATATTTATAATTTGTCCATATTTGCATAAAATATATATTATTTTAGTGATATTGTTTGTGATATGTATATATAATGCTTGTTCAACTTTGGCACTCCTTCTGTCAAACAAATTTTATCGACCATTCAAATTTCAATAATGCTAATTATAGTTATATTCTCAAATACGGTACCTATATACTTCCAATTAATGAAACAAAGAAATATGAAAAACAAGAAAAAAAATATATTAATTTATGTGCTATGTGATTTTCAAAAAATTGTTTTTAATTACCTCGTGGGACAAGGAATAATTGGTGATATTGCAAGTGACGGTGTTGACGCAGAGCATCCGCCGCACGTCGATGATTCTATCAGTTGATATTCCCTGCAGCAAACGATTTACAAGGGATAATTATATAGATTTGTCTGCATATGTAGAATATAATTGATATTAATTTTGTCGTTTAATTTGATAGCTGAGTAACAATGAATTATTGTCGATCGAACTCTAATAAAAGAGCAGCATTGATGAAACTGTCAAGTGTTCATTTAATTTCATCCTTTCGCAATCCAGAATTAATGAGTGTTCTTGACTGATCATAAGCCATAAATAGAAATACCTGGAATCAAATTTCAAATTCGAAAACGGAGCAGAGAGAACAAGATCAGAGCAATGGAAAAACCTTCAAGACGACGTGAGACGACTCATCTGGAAGATTCACCCGGACGTCCAAAGCCAGAGGAAGAACTGATGGCCAGCGCTATTGGTCATTGAAAAACGAAATCCAAGGAACAAAGAAAACAATTAAGGAGAAATGGAGCGAGCGTTTGCTTACCTTTCTCATCCTTCTTCTTCCGCTCGCCCTTGCCCTTTCCTCGGCCGCCCCTGGGCGCCATCAGCACCGATCGACACCGCCGCTAGCTCCACTCGCTGCTCCCACTTATCTAGCTAGGAATCGCGCACGGTGGCCAATTATTTCGCATAGATTAGTTAATCTTCTCGCACGAGCACTAGTGAGCTGGATTTCCAATCAGCGAATGGGGGGACGGCGCCGGTCTCGAGTGGAATTAATTAACAAATACTCCATTAGGTGAAGAACTCGGCAACACTAACCAACAGCGAAGAGAATCCTCCGATAGCTAGAGCTCTCGATATGGAATCTAAGCTCCTGGGGGAGGAGAGCAAACCGCCATTAACGAAGCAGCGGAAGGCAGAGGAAGAGGCGAACGGATAGCAGCAGGAAGGGAGGAGGAACGAGGATAGCGAGAGAGAGGGTGATAAGGGAGGAAGGGCGGAGATTTAACGGTCAGATGTAACGTTGCATCATACCTATTCTCACTCTGCGGCTGCTACCCGAGATGTACACACGCATTTCCGCAAGGTTGGTCCCGTCGTCCCGACGTCCAGATGGTCGGGTATGATTGCGCATGGGTACAGCATTTCTTGGGCTGAGTTACAGCCGTTGGATGGTTGAAGGAGGGTGGAGGATGGAAGCGTGAACAAGCAGTGGGATCTGCGGCTAGCTGTTTGTTGCAACTGCTGGGGGGGCGAGGGCGAGGGCGACCGCGAGGAAAGCCGTTTGTTTGGTAGACAGATTTGGATTAGAGGCTTGGAGGTTATCCATTTCTAGGAGAGGATAATGAGAGTGGATGCTTAGAGTTAATGGGTGTCATTTAATTATGTATTAATATAGGTATGTAGCCTCCCACGGGATTATTGATATAGGTGTACCTAAGTGGGTGTTTATCACAACGAGTCTTGGGATCAATTTTCAACGGTATAAAATGCTTCGTTTGATGTCTGACCTTGTTGACTATGATTCGTTACCCTAGTAATTTTATATGATTAGTCCCACGATCATATGTGAGGAGGTAATTCAAGAAACTACGATTGGCCACTACGGAGACGGCATTATCTCGATTTTGCAAAAATTCAATCTTTGTCCACTTCAATAAGTCTGTCCCATAATAACTAACTCAATCATACTCCGAGGATAACTTCATCTTTTACCACAATAAAGACTAGGTAATCATAAATGTAATGTAAGGCTTGGGTATACTTTAAAAACTGAAAACCGATCACTCTCGGATTTAGGGCATTCATAATGCAAGCTTTTTTGGAAAAAAAATCTTTTTTCTAAAATCATGTAAAAAATTTATCACTATTGGAAGGACGGATTTTTTTTTTCTTTTTGAAACCTGATTTCAATATTTGCAATTTAGGGTTTTTCTTGAGGTTGTGGGTCCGTCGTTAAAAAAATGTATTATTTAATGAATACCATTCTACAAAAAAACATACCGGAGGTTAATTTTACAATAAACAAATATAATATACAAAAAGATATTATAATTAACTAATAGGATCTATCAGACTATTTTTATTAAGAACTTTATGTGCTTGCAAGACTCTAAGAAAAAGATGTTAAAGTAAAGACAATAAATTACAACAAAGGACCTTGAAAAATATTATTTGAGGTGCTCCAATCTCGTTGGACAATGACCAGAGATTAAGAACAATTTTGGTAAAAAATAACTTGAAGGGTATTATGTATACGTGCATTATTTTATAAAATATGATTATTGAGAAAGAGAGAAGATGATAATTAATTAATCAAATGATAAACAAGATCTTTCGACACAAATATTTTAATATTTTATCCAAGAGTTTTAATAATACATTAAAAAAAATTATAAACTACATGATAGTCAAGTACATCATCAACTTTAAATTGACTTGGTTGAACACTTTTGAATACATTAATTACGACGTATGGTGCTCATGAAAGATTAATTTTTATAAATTATTTATAATAATTAATTCATTATTTAATGTTGTACTTCTTCTTTTTAAATTTATAATTTTTAAATAATATTTTTTAACAAATTATTAATTTCAATAAAAAATATATATTCGGTATGCATAAAATATAAAAATATATATTAAATACACATCATTAAATATAAATGAAGATATGTGATATAAATAATTGTGGATTTTTTAAAAAATATATAAATTGTTAAGTATGAGATTCCTAAAAAATTATAGGGAGAATTTTTTTACAGTGGATAAAAATTAGAATTTTTTTTCCCTTTTTTGATATGGTCATGCGTGACACTTGAAAAACATATTTAAAAAATCATTTTTCAAGTTAAATTTTTTTATTATTTCAATTATATCTTCTTCTACAAAAGATAAAATTTGGCGTCCTAACAGTTTTACACGGTCAATCTTATGATTTTTCAAATGTATCTTTAGGGCTATAGAATTAAATTATCTTGAATCATGTTAACTTATTGAAACAGACAATTATTAGAGATAAAGAAAGTCTAGCATTGCAAATTAAAACAAGTTAAACTAATGTTTAACCCTAATTGGGTTGCATATAAGCTGAGCTGTAGTCGACATAGCCCCCGGGAGTTAAGTTGGTTACGATGTAGAATTGGGCAAGGGTTCGAATCTTGGCGAAGCCAGGCAATACCCTCTTGCGTCGTGACCAATTCCAGTTTCTCGATTTACCTCCTCACATATGGTCGTGGGGTTGAGATCGTGTGGGACCGCTACAGTTTCTCGATTTACCGACCGTGTGAAAGAGCCGAATTCCACCTTTTGCAAAAGAGTCGATTACGTCGGAAAAGGAAAAAAAATTAGATTTACGGATCCACAACAACAACAAAATCAAGATTTAAGTTGCAAGGTCGGAGATGGCGTCAGTTGCACACCCCTCGATAACATTATCAGCGCCGCCGCTAGATTCGCTTCCCTACTGTTCCCGCACAAACACGACGGCGACGTCGCCGCCTCGCCGCCGCCCACGTCATCCTCCACCGCTTCCTCATCCTCTTCGTGCTCCACCAACGCAACCCCTAGTCCGGCGCCGGAGCGGAACACGAGCACGTCGATCAACTGCCCCGCCCGGAACTGGTTCTCGTTCACCACGCGCAAGTAGTCGCGTCCCATGATGCGGTACACCTTGGCGGAGCTCACGAACCGGAGCGTGAGCTCGTACTCCCGCCCGAGCCTGTCAAGCGCCCTCACCGGCAGCCCGGCGTCCGCCATCGCCTGGGCTAGCTCCTCCGCCTGCATCGCGGCCTCGAGCACGGTCCGGTTGAGGAGGTTCTTGGGCAGCAGCAGGCGGTGCTGCCCGCGGTCGACGTCGCTGCTCGTGATCCTCTTCCGCAAGGCGCAGACGGCGAATTTGGCGCCCACTCCCGCTAGCTTCGCGCGCAGGCCGCGGGTGCGCGGCGACGCGAATGGACTCTGGCAAAGTTTACCGTCGCCGCCGGCGGAGCAGGAACAGGGAGGGACACCCGTTTCGCCTCTCCTATCGGCGGCGGCGGCGGTCGCATCCGGCTCTTGAGGCAGCGGAGCCCTGACGCGTTTCGGCTTCTTCTTTCTCTGGCTGCTCTCCGGCGGTGATTCTTCTTCTTGGGAACTCCTCTTGCAGACCGAATACGCCGAGGTCGACGCCATGATCACGGCGCGCGAGAGAACGCATATCACATTTCTGAGAGGAACAGTTATTTAAATAAATAGGAATTAAATTTGTTTCGATAATTTTGGAAATTTATGTTTAATTCGTCAAGAGAATAAGTAAAAAAGAAAATTATATAAATTTCTATAAAAATTAATTACGAAGCTTTCTTTAAAATTTCATAACTAATTAGTTGATGAACTATCAGTTGATATCGGATTTAACGTATACGATGACGTCAATTTTCATTAATGTTCCATAAAAAAACTCTTTTGAAGACTAAAAAAAAAAATTCTTTCTAATTATAATGCCATTTAAACAATGTTTGTTTAAAAGACTCTATAGCTTTCAAATTTATCTGTGCAGTTGGAAATTAATTAACTAATAAAACTCAATACAAATATAAATAATTATTATATATTTAACTTTTTAAGTAAAAAATCAAAATTTAATTTGTAGCTAGTTTAATAATATTAATAATGAAGAAAATTGTATACATTATTAATTTCGTCCAACTTAATTTGTAGTTATATATTCAGAGCATCATCTCAAATATACATAAACAATGCTTTGTGTTAGGCTGATATAAAATATAATTGATAAAAATCAAAAGAGTCTCTTTTATGTTTGTAATGGAATCATCAAGCATTTTGATTTTTTAATCAAAAGGTCACCTCACATTTATGTAGAATTATCCAACTATCTTTCACTATAATATTTTCATTGTCAATCAGCTCTCTCATATATTTTTTGTTTATTCTTGAACTGAGAACGTGAAACTGTAATTGTGAATATTAGGTAAGCTTTGAAAAGTCATAACTTTTGTTTCAAGTTGAACTATGAGATACACAATATATTAAATTAAAACTCGTTCAAAGATCTATATTTACCTAGCGTAATCCATAATGGTCCAATTTTACACTAAAAAAATATTGTTTAAAAATTTTTCAAATGCTCCATAAATTTTAATCCTTTTTATTTAAGATTATTTTTCATATTGTAGTAGCTATTATTTCGTAGTTGTTACATCTACAAATTATAATCGTTATAGTTGTAGTAGCTATGATACCATAATTGTTATAACATGTGTAGCAATTTTATAATTGTTACAACGTGTTCGATTAATTCCTGATTAAGATAGAAGATATAGGTAGGATAATAACGAAAATAATATTGAAAGATAGTTGAGTCGTGACGATGGACATGTCATCAATTCTCTTTTAGGAAGACCTTTAGCAGCAATCAATCTAATGGCCTAATTAATGATTAAGCACTTTTTTTTTTGGTTTAACCATCATCGGCGGAGCCTTATGCCCAGTTTACTTGGAGGTGCAGAAAGGGAAACTGAGGAAAGTTTTCCTTTGCATGCATGCATCCACTGTTTACTTTTTTTAATTTTTATGAGAGGAGAGAAAACTAATCCATCTGTTGATGAGTTTTCTGCCAAATTGGTTCCTTCCAAATCGGGCGGAAAGCAAAAGATGGAAATAAAAATGACATAAATGTCCTCTGTCTCTCTCTTCCGGGCTCTCGCTTCGTCCTGCTCCAAATCGGGCGGAGCACAGCAGATATCCGATCCACTATGCGCGAGGGATTAGTTTCGGACTTGAGGAGGCGGAGGGCGGCGTGAGACTTCTGTTTGTTAGCTGGTGAGCACGGCGGAAGGATCGGAAGGGTTGAGGATAGACGACGCCGAAGAAGAGGAGAAGGCGCGAAGGTGCAGTTGGCGCCGGAGCTGGCTGCGAACTAAGGCGGCGACTGCCATGGCGACCCCAGAGAGAGAGAGAGAGGATGTCCTCTGTCTCTCTCTTTCGGGCCGTGCGCAAGTGGAGAATCGGACGAAGCGAGAGTCCGGAAGAGCCCTTTGCAGCAGCGTCGACCACCCGCCGCCGGCTTCGCAGAAGCTCTGGTCGCCGACGCCCTTTGCAGCAGCGTCGACCACCCGCCGCGGCTTCGCAGAAGCTCTGGTCGCCGACGCCCTTTGCAGAGGGTGGCTTCGACGCGAGGAAGAAGAAGGTGGCTTCGACGCGAGGAAGAAGACCACCCGCCGCCGACGTCTTATTCCGTGTCAGCGCCGCTATTCAGAGGGTGGCTTCGACGCGAGGAAGAAGAATTAAGAGGAGGTATTCTTTATGGGGATTATGGATAGGGATATTTTAGACAATAAAGATAAATTTTATTTTCCTTCCTTACTTGAGGTAAACAAAACAATTATAGGATGGATTTTATTCACCTTCCATTCCTTTTTCCTAGGTTTGTGTCATCCCTAGGTTTATGTCATCCCTCCATCATCCACTCCTCCAAGTAAACTAAGCGTTAGTTTTTTTTTTTGGGGGGGGGGGGGGGGGGGGGGGGGGGGTTCAATAATCAATTGGCGGTTTAGTAAATTAAGATTAAATCAGTCCAAACATGCTTTTCCTTTACCAATTTAACGTTCTTATTTCTGTTCAGGTTGGTCTACAAAACAACTTGTTAAAGAGGCTCATAACAATATCGAGAAAACTAAAAAAAGATTACAAAATAGCGTTTATATTCTTGTCCAAAAGCCACGAACCTAGACTGCAACTGAGTTAACAACAAATTAAAGCTACTCAGTTTGTGGTACTATTTTAACGAATGCATTAATTTACAACAAATAGAGATCTAAGTGATGCAGTTTATCATACAATATTAATGAATGCGTTACTCTACAACAAATAGGAAACAAAAACAGCATTGGATCACGATGGCACAAGTTTACTAGCTATCATGAAGCAGACTTAAGAAACCTAGAGGTTATTTGACTACAAGGAACCTTGAATTAGCTATCAATGACTTGAAATCCAAGAACAGTAAACACTTTCTTTTAAAAAAATAGCCAGAAATCTCCCATCCCGCAAGAAGACTTAGCAATGTTGTTGTTGCCCTCCTATCATGCAAAATCAAAAACCATACTCGTAACCATAGTCTTCATCTCCATAGTCTTCGTCTCCATAGTCATCGTCTTCATCGCCATAGTCAAAGTCTTCATCATCTCTATCTCCCTTGTAATCATCATAACTACTATCATAATTATCATTCTCTGATGCTCCTAGCCCATCGCCATCCTTATTATCTGGATCATCTGCATGATCATCCTTCTTATCGGGAGTTTCATAAGGATCACCATCATCTGATTCAACTTTTTGCTTTTTCGCACTGTCTTGTTCAGACTGTTGAAAGACATAATCAATATAATTAAATGCAATCTAAAAGAGAGTGAAAGCAGATGTAGAATTTATTTCAAGATGATGTTCAAATGATAGAATTTTATATGATGTCGTCAATATGGAATTATCTATACAAGCCCTAAAATCATCACGAGAATTCCAAAAAGCTCAAGTTGCCAAGCAGTCAATAGATAAACCGGCAATGACAACTAACTTGCATACAAAACCACTTAATTTAGCTAAAAATATGAACTCTGATTGTTGACCAAAGTCATCATATTCTCTTGACTTTTTTTAGAGCACACTTGCATAAAATTTACACATTTGCCGTGTGGAAAATTAATATGATTGAACGAAAGCTAGAAGCACCTAAATGAAAAGCTTCGCAATATTTTCATCTTAGGTAATTCTATAATACAATATTACAAAATTGCAAAACAATCAAAGTTTTCAACCTAAGCTGCATAACATTACCAGTGCAATCATAGATTTGAATAAGAAACATATTACAAAAGCAAACTGAAAATTTTCATTGATTCAATCGCTTTAAATAATTGTAGCATAGATGAAAGTATGACTCGCATTAAATATAAAGGAAGAGGAAGTAGAAAGTACAATGAACAGAGTTTCCAATGCTTCGGAACTGATTTTTGAGTTGAAAATCTGAAACAAAACATTAGACTGATTATCAAAATATTGAAATTATTAACATCCATGATTAATTTGTCTCTTGATGGGCATTTAATATCATAAGTGCATGTAATAACAAAATCATCCATACCTTTCTCTTAAGCATCTGACATGTTGCTTCAAGAGGAGTCTGTGCAGAGTCATATTTTTAACTTCTTCAGCAAGTCTTTGTTTCCTTTCCTGCAACCAAGATAGCATGATAGCAAGACAAAAATAAACTGTACAAAAAAGGGAAAAACAAACAATCTGACATAAAATATATTTTGAATCAAAATTTGGTAAAATATTTTCAAGATTTTTATCGTGCAAGAAGAAATTAATAGTGGACAAATTTGGGGAATACACAGACCAATGGATGTACATACAAAACATGCAAAACATGGATGTAGAAAAGAGAGGATAGAGAAAGAAGTTGGCAGGGAGAGGGCAAAGAAATTGATCCCCCTTTGTGTTTCCTTAAAGAAAAGCAAATCAGAACAGCAATCTTTTTATCATTTCCTAATGTTTTCTTTGAGAAGGAACATACCCCAGCATCATCAATGACAGAAAAAGAAAAATGATCGCTCCTATCATCTGTTGAGTCTGCAAAACCAGTTTGTTCACTGAAAGTTGATGGGCCAATCGACTCATGCCCTGCAGAATCTTTCAAAAAGGAGAGAAAAATAACTAAGATAAACTACTATAGTGACCAGAAACAAAAAAGAACTACCAACTAGCTCGATAAACATTCAAAATAAAAAAGTGTATGGGTTTTCCATCGTACCAACACTTCCAGGTTCCTTTGATTCCTTTGATGCTTTTCCTTCAATATGGTCGACATATGGAGTCATATTAACATCACAGCTTTCTTCATTCTGTAATAGCCCATCGCGCACACATTTAGTTACCAAACATCTTCCAATGTCAATGTAGGAGCTAAGCTGATTCTTGGGATTTAGTGGTGATTATAGGCTCTATTAATGCATTTACCAAATTTTGGAACAAGGATAAAAAAAGATAGAAAAATAATAGAATAAGGTGGATATCCCAATATTACTCTAGGAAGTAGAATATACGAGAAGCTCCTTAAACTATCAAGCTTTCAGGAAAAGTAATGTATTAATCATAGGTCTCACTAGTATTGGTGCTAATATTAGCTGACGTGCCCTAACATGCAATACCATATATACAAGCTGCTAAAGACCAAAGTAGGGACATACATATGAAGTCCAACTATATAGTGGAAGAAACTGAAAACATCACTGCATTTACACTTTTAAAACCAGCAAAGCAAACAAAGATATCCTTTTCCCCAAAATTTAATGGATATTTCTAACAATTGGTTCAAGGCTCAATATTGTAAATATAAAGAGGTCATATTAAAAAGGTATAAACTAATCTTCAGTAATTAGATGGTAGGCTTATGAAATGTATGTAAATTGCCTACTACATACATAAATTATAGGGTACGTTGATACTTGTGTTGCGACTCATATTGCCCTCACTACAGAGGCAAATATGATTAGCAAGGATGTCCCTCAGCTTTGTTCCATGTTTTGTCTTGTCATCCATGGATTAGTGTCTTGTATATATAATAAGACCTAGCATTGCCCTATCTAGTGCTTGGAATAGTTGATTAAATAGCAATGGTGTTGTTGAGAGGAGAAGACACAGTGAGGACTAGATTCTTGTGTTGATACTAGGCATAGCATAGTCCGATAGGCCCATGATGACCAAGCTATTTTACAACTCCACTATAAAAACTTGGGTTGATTTGGTGAAAGAATTCATCTATTTTTATCAAATGTAATGACTAAATTCTTTCTGGTGTTGATATGTACATGTTTGTTGTTTTGCTGCAAAGACAATTATGGACAGTGGAAAGAACTTATTGGAGTTTTTAGGGTTGGTGAGCTAGATTGAGTTAATATTTTTTGGTTGTTTTACATTTATTTTGAAAATTTAATGATACAAATGAGAAATCCACCCACCCACTCCATCTCCCTAAGTAAATAAGATGATGGATAATCTTTTCAAAATCCATTCTTATTATCCATGCTCTTATTAGCATCCACCACTCTCTCATCCATCCTCCCAATTACTCAGGCCCAACATTTGTGTGACTAATTTAATATGCATCTTCAGCAATTTGTGATTTCTTTATAATTATTCCTTTTTTATATGACAATTTCCTTTTAACTAAACTATCTAATAATAGTATATCCATAAATTCAGTCACCAATATTTAAAAAATGTAATAAAAACTCAAAAAAGTTACATTTTTGTATATTGTGCGTTACTGTTGGAGTTTGAGATAAATCAAACAACCATACTTTTATACGTTCTCTGTTCACTCATACCCCTATGTCTCAAACTAATGTTCTAGCTGATAAATCAAACTAATGTTCTAACATATATTAAATAAAATTAATTAATAAATATCG
The DNA here is from genome assembly GCF_044706935.1 of Curcuma longa. NCBI lineage: Eukaryota > Viridiplantae > Streptophyta > Magnoliopsida > Zingiberales > Zingiberaceae > Curcuma > Curcuma longa. The sequence continues at coordinate 11,001,968 of NC_133862.1, read as the reverse complement.
GATTAATCTTAACTTATTTGACTCTTCTTTTACTATCATAATCAAACACCATATTGATCAACATCTATCACATCGATCAAACTCTACCATATTAGTCAAATATCAAAACTCTTTAATTCGAGTCAAATTAAACTTAGTCAATCTTAATTCAAGGTTAATTGCACTAATAGAACCAAGCTCAAGTCAAATTTGAACCAAACTCAAGTACTCTAATGCATAGATCCTGAAGTATATTGAACTTGTGCATGGTAAACATTGGTCACAAGCAAAATTTCATGTTCCTTCTCATGGCCCTAGAGTTGTAGTTCAACATCCATAACATCTCATCATTTGCAAGTATTTAGCTCTCAGTAAGTAACTCATGCAGCATTAATTCAAGAACAATGAAATGACACAAGTTAGCGAATAGATTGGTAGCTTTTGGTTCTCATAAATGGGTTTCACATGATGTACCATCCATACCTCTCCATGCAGAGGATCCTTGTGATCGATCGAAGTTTTGGCATCTATTCACATGCAAAGGTATTTTGCCTCTGAGAAATCCCCCCTCCAACCTCATCTCAAGACCCAAAGTTCTTACCCTTTCCAGAATTCTATTGAAACACTGTGCAATCGAACACCTTCCTGGAAACTTCAAGGTATCAGGTCAGAACCCTCTAATGGTCCATGAGAAATCATCGTGTTCATCATGTCGTTGTTTCCCTCTGATATGGTCGACTCACAATCAAGGCATTGTTACTGTATGAACAGACATGATTAGAGAGTAGTAGTCAATCAAGCACAGGGCTTTGTTCCTTTGCACGTATTTATGACGAGTAGGTGGTGGACAACATGCGCATTTATAGCTAGAGACAAAATTAAAGTCTCATCGTCACATGGCCTCCATGCTCGTTCCAACCCTAGCCATGGAACAATCCAAGGAAGGCCACGGTAATTTTTAGTGTTCTCTTTTCAGATTTGTTCATTTGAATGTGATTTGTTCGAGGGCTGTTTGGCCTATCACAATAGATTTGGCTTCTTCCGTTCTCCGCCAAATTGGTCCTTTTCAGATGGGTAAGTTTCCAGATCTCGACAGGAGCCAGAAGAAAATGAACCTGAGAAAATGAAGCAGTGCCAGAGGCAGCAATCAAGAAGCTAACCAGCTCATGCACTATGACCATAAAAATATCAGCTTCCTCACAGATCTGGAGACTGGAGTGCCTCGGAGCACCAGAGAAATGGAAGCACTTGACCTAAACCTGCCTCCGTTGTAATCTGAAGGTACATTTTTGTTGCCCCGTTTATTTTCTTGCTATTGCTGCTAAAGATCTTTTCCCTAAATCAGGTTCAGATTTTAAGTTTCAGTATTTATGTTGAAGCTGATGTTTCTAAGGGCGAATTGTTAAAACTTGGGGGAAATTGATCTAGGTACATTGTTTCTCTTTCATGAGAAGAAACTTTGACTGTGGTGTTAGATTTGGTGTTTTTGCCTCTGATTCTGCCAAAGTCTGTTTATTGTTCATAAAATATGCATCAAGGCAGTCTGAAATCGGCTGTTCGCAGATCCTTAACCAGGTCGCTTTTATTTCCCTCTGATGATGATCATGAAACAGTCCAGCCTAGGGCAAATGGGAAGGCCAAACAGCAGCTCGCGGAGGCAGAAATCCAACTTCTGAGAAGGGTAAAGAAGAAGAAGAAGAAAAAAAGGCCTTGGCTTACAGAAACAGCAGTGACTTCCAGCTTATGCATGTGTCAAGAGAAGCTCAGAAACTGACACAGATGATTGATTCATGGTCAATGGCTAGACATGTTGCGGGTAGATCAGAATTTTTTGCAGAAGATCTTCTTAGAGGTGCTATAGGTCTGCAGGAGTCACTGGACATTCTTAAAAAGCTTCAGGATGCATCAAAGAAGATGCCCCAACCGAGTAATAATCTGAAAGAAGAAGTTGTCAACAAGAGAGGCACGGAAATGCCACCGCAAGAGTTGAGTTCTGAAGGATTCAGAGTCAGTGATTACCGAAGAAGGTACCATGAACCACAACCTTCATCTGATGACTTTTCAAGGAATTGCATGGAAGAGCTGAAACAAGTCATAAAAGAAAGTCTTTACAAAGAGAATATACTGTTTGATGATGATAAGAACTCCTCTAGTAGATCAATACGATGTGGTACGGTCGATAGTTTGGAGGATAAGTGCCTAAACACTGAACTACATTATTCATCCGGGCAACCAAAGAAAGCTAGATCTTCAAATCTAGTTGCTAAGCTTATGGGTTTGGAAGAAGCCCCCTCAAAAACTATTCAACCTATCAGCAAAGAAGAAAAGGATTTTGTCAGCTTACCGAGGCCTAGGTTCGATATAGAGATGCCTAAAACAAGGAAGTCACATTTTCTTGTGCAGAGTAATGCTCAAGACGATAACGGACCAGATGACTTCATCGAAACTAAGCATCTCAAAGGGCTTTTGAAACGAAGCCAGATTGGAGGAAAAGGACTAGAACCAACTGTTTTTGGTACTAAAGAACTAGAGCAGTGTCGGAGAAACCTACAAAGGGTTGATCAGCTGCCACCAATTGTGATAATGAAGCCTCTGCATTTGCACTATCAGGATTCCAGTGTGCAGAATGAACTTCCTGAGAAGGCCTTGATGCAAGAAAGGATCCAAGAAATTAAATTGGGTCAAGAGAACAATAGATTGGATTATCGTAAACATATTTTAGCTGAGAAACAAGAACGGAAAGAATTTAAGCATACGGAGAAGGATGTTGCTGAAACATTGCCCTATTATGTTACTCCCTCCTCTGTATACAGCAAACAGCAAAAGAAAAAGGCGATTGCTACCCAAAGCTGAACAATGAGGAGAAGAAACCATCAAGATTAAATGTGAAGCAGCAAGAAGATAAGGGAGTTCAATCAACAAGGATAAAAATGCTTAATCCTAAGACTTCCACAGTGCAACCAAAGCATAATGGGGAACCACAACATCCAGATTTGAGGTCTCATTACAGAGCCATAGCAAAGGCAATCACTGATTCTTCAAGAGAAAAGACTAAGTCAGAAGTAAAAGCAACTAGGAGAGCTGCCATTACCATTTCTGCAGTATGTCTCCACCTTTGAGTTTCATTTGTTCATTTATCATTTACTGCGATATTCAAAAAGGTATCCAAGTCAATCTGAACTAAGTTATTGAATACTTTTATGACAAGAGATCCATTAATGATATTAATAGACCTAAACAAAAGATGTCTTGGCATATGGTCCTGATTTAAGCTATTGTTTCATCGCATTATAATTTCTAATTCTCCAAATAATGAATCATCTATTTAGTTATTCTTAATCGAGTATCATTATTTTTTTTCCAGATCGAGGACAAAAAATGCTATGACAATGACACGGCAATTAAATATTGCATTGAAGTGAATGATGCTCCAAAATCAGTGGGTGGTTCCAACGGCAGCAAACTCGTTGAGCAGATGAAGAAAGTGAACAACTCTGCGAATTCAGGTAGGCATAATGATTCTATATTCTGATTCATCTAGAAATTTGAGAAGACAATCTTGATTTCCTCATATTGACTAATGAGCTTAACCGTCTATAAGAACACATGCAATTTGTACAAAACTGTAAGGTGATATGTTTCTGTTGTCTGCAGACAACCTGAATAAAAACCATAAAATAATTGGTCAAGCTATGCTGAGGACCAACCAGGATGAACGAATGTTTAAATTCACAGAAGTCGTCCAGCTGCCTGATTACAAGAAAGTTGGAGTAGAATCTTCAATAGGAGACGATCTCAAGAGTGCTCTTCTCAGCAGTCAATCATTTCTTTGTTGTGTAAAATTTTTATTCAGTGTCGATGCTGCTAGATCCATCAACCATCTGAAACAAAGCATAAATAGAAAAGTGGACCTACCTAAGCTATACCTCGACATTTCAGAGGAGCTAATGGCACGAAAATACAACCAGTTGAAGTATACAATTCATCCCCTGCTGCAAGACCAACCATGGGGGAGGATAACATACTTGTCCATTGACAAATTGGTGGAGGAAGTTAGTAACGGGATCAACGAATTGACAAGTTTCAATGATATCAATGGTGTCGATGCTGGTGAAGGTAGTCTCCACATTAGATTGGAGAGAGAGCTAATGCCGAGAAATACTGTCTTAAATTCTGCATGGGACATCGGATGGGAGTGGTGGATATGCTTGGAAGAGGCTGACAAAGTTGTCGATGAAGTTAGCAAGCAAATATTCTCTCGGCTGGTTGAGGAGGCTGCATTGGAGTGGACACGAGACTGTGCCAAGTGAACTCTCTTTTTCTTTTTCACATAATATCTAGTCGTTGTTATTATTATGAAGATTGATGTATTAATTGTACAGGGCAAATCAAGTGTTATATAGAACTTGTCCTTTTTGTCATTGAACAATTTTTTTTTCTGTTTTACGGTCACTTTTTTTTTTTTTTTTATCTTTCAGGTCCTCAAAAATTCAGTAGCTTTTACAACAATTCTATTCCTGTTTCTTTCTAATAAGAAAAAGGATAAAATTTGACAGACTTGTTGAAGTAGACAAGAATTAAATCTCAATAAAGTCGAGATAATATCCTCTTTTATTGTGGTCAATTATAGCTTATCGATTTATCTCTTTATAAATGATCGTGAAGTCGATCGTATAGAATCGTTGGATGATAAATTTTAATTTTCGCTGTGCTTTATGATTTTTAATGCATATATCATATTGAAAAGTAATAAATATTTTATATTTGACATTGTCTATTAATTATGTGAGGGCAAAGTTTTCCCTATGAATTTTGCCATTTAAAAAAATTAAATTAAATAGTAGTAATCATCTATCTTTTTGGCTATTTAGAGGTAAATTGGTAGGTTCGATTATTGGCGCACCGCATCGAACCGAACCGAACCGGTTTGATTATTGGTTCAAATAAACTAGGGCACCCACGGCTCAGTCCGAGTACCCGACGCGCCAGTTGCTTTCGTTGCGGAGCCCGGCGAGCTCCGGCTTCCTCTGCGATTGCTACGAGCAGCGCCGAGAAGCCTTGCTCGGTTGCTCCTCGGTTGCGTAAGCGAGCGACTCTTGGTTAGGCCCTTCTACCTAGCGGAGTGTGAGCGACATCTTCTCCGGCCAGCAGCGCGCCATGGCGAGAAGACCTCTCGTCCGAGCGCACGGTCAGGGGGATAAGTCTGCGCGTGAACTCGAGCATCCATTGGATGCATTCTACCTATAGCCACCCGAGCGACAGCCTCCTCCCGACGTTTTCCTCTCCATGTCGGTAATCCCAAAGCATTTTATTTCTGTTGATGCATGGTTTAGAGTATCTTTATTGAGTAAATAGGGCTTTTGTTAGGGTTTCGAAGTGTCTGGCTTAATAGATTTCTTGACAGTGTAGTGGTGTGATCTGAACTTTCCTTCTCTCATCAGGTGCGTTCGTGTTTTTTGCTTGTTGTATTGGGCAGGATTTGCATGGAGTTCTAGTTCTCCGTTTGTCAGTTGTCGTACTGAATTTTTTATAGCTGACTGTTGATCGTGTCGTGCTTAATTTAAATAATGATACAGTAGAGTCGGTTTGGTGAGTTGACGTTGTGTAAGTGGGTCTAAATCGACAAGTAGAATGCTACTGGAGCAGGCTGTGGTTCAGGTCAATAAATGTTGAAGGTGGTCTCTTGATTAGAGCATGTGTTGATTGCACGGGTTTTATATCCATTAAACGTGGATGATGTATCTGTGGCAATCAATTTAGTTGGGTGGTAATTGTGGATTAAAGAACTAGTTGGGTTGTGGCAGGTGGAACAAAGGACAGTTGGTTCGAGTAAGATCAGAGTTAGGGGTGATTAATCTAATCTGGTTTGATGTTGCTTCCAGTTAGTTGGAATTGGGAGTTGGGTTGTGGCTGGTGGATCATTGGTGGATAAGGTTGGAGTTGTCTTAATTGAGTTATTTTGTTATTCTGTTGGATAATTTTAAGATTTTAGGTGGCTTAGAGTTGACTACATATTGAAGTTGCTGAGACATGTGAGTTATTGTTGTCGAAACCAATGATTACTTCTAGTCGTAGATAAATGTTGCTAAGGTTTGGTCTTGACATATTGGAATATGCAGAGAAACTGATTTATCTACTTGATTTGCTTCTGCATCTTTTTTTTTTTTCTGTTATCTCCTTGTTTGGATTTCTTGTTGATTGTCAATGACTTGCACACGATGAATCACACTGGATAATGAGATGTGAAATATCATATGGTTGTATTTGGTGTTTTATTAGTTATATTTGCAAATTTTCTTCCTCTTTAATAGTTTGTGGTGTTATACAGGTTTTTTGCTATTGTGTTTTATATGATTGTATTTTATGGATATTAGGGGTTATGTTGTACATAAGATAATCACTAAAAAAAGCAAATATTGGAAAAATAATAATAATTAGATATAGAATCATCTAGCTATGTTGTTAGTTTTAGCCCAAGGTGTCATCAGACATGACTGTAGTTGAAATCAAAAAGTAATAGTGTTGCATTGAAATCGAGGAGTTGATTAGCCATGTGATAGTAATAATGTTGTTCTTAAAATTCTTTTGCTTGGTTTAGATACGTATAGGTGCATCTCTTATGTGTTGAATGACTATGGTTATAGAGCCTGATTGATAGTGGTGGCTGCTAGCTAATAGGCCCATTAACAATGGAGATGACAATGACAAGAACAACGATAATGCCATCAAAATTCTCTTGCTCTACTTCATTCTAATCTTGCTCCTTGGCCGTGATAAGTGTTTATCACGTCACGATTTCCAATTGGAATGTAGATTCAAAGGACTTCAATCATTGTTGGGAGTATAAGTGTAAAGTAAATATGTAAAATTTTAACAAAAGGAATAATGTGGTCCCAAGATTCCTTCATAGGATCATCAATTTCATGAGATATCAAACTCTTAGGCCAGGCTTCCTACAAAGGAAGGAAATACAAAGGCAGGAAACAACTCGGGAAAGAAAGGTAAAAAATTTTAGGAAAAGAATTGTGAATTTTTTTCATTTATCTCTTTCAAGGGGGAAGGAAAGAGGGAGGGATAATTTTAAAATTTTATTTTCCAAAAACATAAAACAATTAATCAAAAATAGATTTGAGAAGAAAAAAATTGTTTTTTTTTAAGTTTGGATTTGAGCTCTATGCAGGTGAAAGAGAATTGCCCACCAAAATTGGTTGAAAGCAATATAGAGAAAAAATAGGAAAAAATTTCTCTTGTTTTTTTTCTTCTTCAAACACAGTCACATGAATAGGTTCAAACAACTAACTAATTACTGTTGTTGAGACAGCAACAATAGTGAAAGTGATATCTAGTGGTGAGGAGGGGCATTTCTAGTCACAATAGGAACAGAGAAGAGAGGACTAATCATGGGTGGCTCTGATTCAAGCTGGCAGTAGAAGATTGCAGAATTATGTCATGCTAGAAAGCCAAATTAGATTTCACTGAGACTTGTTTTACCAAAATACTTAAAATATGCTTCTAATGTACACTATCCTACTATCATAAATATCTGAAAATGTTGCTGTGTCAGAAGTGAGGTGTAGTGAAGTATGCAGTTGAGAATGAAAAGCCAATAAATATCTCCATGGCACAGAATTATATTTTGAACAAAATATATCTATGTCAGGTCAGGCCGGACATGATCAACCTATCTACCCATTTAATTAAACATGTTGTAAATGAGTCAACATTTATAAATGAGCCCTATGTAGGTTACAGATTATGACATCCATATAAATAAATCAGGATTGGGTTGATACTAAAAGGGCACAGCCCATTTATGACCCATCACCTCAGGTTATAAAGAATGAAATGTTTACCAAAGTTAAGTTTTGATGAAGGGGAGCCTTGTCGCAATGGTAAAGTTGTTGTTGTATGACCTAGAGGTCACAGATTTGAGTTTCGGAAACAGTTTCTTACAAAGCAGGGTAAAGCTGCGTACAATATACTCTTCCTCGGGACCATACATTGGTGGGAGCTTCATACACCGGGTTGTCTTTTTAAGTTTTGATCTTTTTTTTTGTGGGCATGCCCCATGTAAGGGTATTTTCATCATTTTAACTTGAACAAAATTGACTTGGTCAAAGATGGTCTTGCTCCTAAAGAACTAGTTTTCGAGTCTGATGTCACCAATATGTGGCAAATTGAATGTCACCGTGACTCGATCAAAATTTTGAGCTAGCAAAATATTAAGACAATATTTTAAACGATAATTTTAAGATAAGTTTGAAATTCTGAAATGCTACTTTTTTGGGATTTTTAATTTCATATTCGAATTTTTTTAATTCTAAGATTTTATTCTGGATGTTTAAAAAATATTTTCTGAAGAAAGATGAAAATATTTGATTTAGATGTTATCTAGATTGATCTCAGGAGCTTATAATCCTTTTTGCATGAACATAGGCACGCCACATATGGATTTTGAAGGGGTGACGCTGACAGAAGATGCCGATAAAATTAGTGATCGAACAATTGAAAAGAGTCCTGAGAATGCAAAAGGTAAAATAAACTTTAAGAAGATGCACTCTTTCAACTCTTCTTGGGCTCTTGTTATTTTTTTCTTGTTCTATTTCATTTTGCTTCTTGAATGCAACATCCATACATTTTTTCCCTTTTCTTGATAACCCTACTATAACTGAATCTGATTGTTGTAAATGTTAGAAAAGATGTGTCAACTTTTCTCCATAGATAAACTTAACATCTTTGTATGACTGTACTAAACCTTGCTTTAAAATATTGATTCAATACTGGCTGATATATGTTTGCACTGGTGTCAATCAGTTTCAGTTCAAAACAATCAGTTGGTGCTGTGCTGGTTGGTCCAAATTATGTGTTACCACCAAAAAGTGATGCTGCAATGCTATTCTTAGTTGCAAGTCTAACTTGGTGTCTGAATTGAATATTAAATTGAAATAACATTTGGATTGTTTCCTCGCTAAAGTAGTTTATACAGGTTAATTTGGCGTAAAGCTTGTGATTCTAACTATGCATCCTTCTACCTTGGAATTCTAAAACATAGCATGCTGAATTGCAATCACTAGGATAGCCTATTTTTTATTTTATTGTGACTAGACCCATTATTAATTTAATGCCTTCTCCTTCTCTAACAATTCCATGGCACATTACTGTGAAGGCCTTTCTTTCTTCGAATGTTACAGGTTTTCTTCAACTTTGTTATTCAAAGCCATTGACAAACTTTGTAAATCCTTATCTTCTCATTTAAACTGTAAAATCTAGAGTTTTGATTTATTTGGTTTGTATTTTGCTGGACTACACATTCTGGAGTTGAGCTCCTTGGTGAGCTCACTAGAATTGTAGTGACTCTACATTGAAGGGGTATTGCTCTTGACATTGGAGTGCGTTTTGACATTCATTTCAAAAGAGAAACTAAAGGAATAGTTTAGCTTTATAGACGAGACATTGTTGCATTTAAGAGACTTCTAATATCTTGGAGCTATTATTTATCATGAAGTGATTGAGGAAGGTATTCACAAGTGTAAAAATTGTGTGCATAGTCGAGAGGAATGTTTTCTTGTGTGATCCTCCGTCAGGCTAAAAAGAAAAAAAAATTGTTAGAATGTGGTACTGCTATATATTCTTTTCAAGGGTTAGAATTTGGGACAATGAATAAGGAAGTTAATTTGGAAAGCATGAGAATGCTGAGATAAATATTTTGTTGTATGTGAAAAATTAAAGGAAGCATATTAAGATGGTATAACATGCTTATAAACAGAATAGGTTTCATAGTTACAAAAGTTGAACCAATTGAAAGGTAAAGGGGTACCAAGAAAATCTGTGTCTAAATGAGTTTAGGGCTCAATGATTATACAAGCTCCTTCTTGTGATAGTTGGTACACAACTTTTAGTGTTATTCTCTTATACTGTTAATTGATAGCGCTTTATTTGTATGCTGATTTTTTATTGATCCTGTTTTCAGGGGTACAAAGCTGCTATGTTTTCAAGAGTCGTTTGCAAGAGTATGCACAAAAAGTAGGCATTCCTACACCTGTTTATCAGACTCTCAAGGAAGGTCCTTCGCATGAACCTGTCTTCAAGTCAACTGTTATTGTTAATGATGTTAGATATGATTCTCTCCCTGGTTTTTTCAATCGCAAAGCTGCAGAACAGTCTGCTGCTGAGATTGCACTATTGGAGTTTCACAAGTCAGGCCTCATGACAGAAAACATGCCCACAGTTGTACGCCCCCTGACACTATTTAAGGATTTTCAAAGATTATGATTCTAGATTTAGTAGTAATTGCTACTACATTGCTTGAATATATTTCTTCCAACTCTTGGTCTGTATGTTATCATATACATGCACAAAAAAAAAACAATACTTTTGGTTTCTTAGTTAAAATCTTGGACAATTTGGAAAATTTAGAATATAAATAAGGTACATTTTTTAACAAGAAACAAAACAAGTCACCATAAAGATAGCAATGGACAAAAACATAGCAAAAATGAAAAAGACATCCGCTTAACATAACAACAAAGAACAAGAAATTCATATTAAGTAGAATTAATGTAGGGGAAACAAAAATATAACAAGGCAACTAATAAACTAGATCAAGGTTTAAAATCTCGATCCGTGCCGAGGTTTCGGTCTTGGATTGGAATGATACAGTTTCAGTACTATATCGTATTGTGCCGATATAGTTTTAATATTTTTTTAAATATAAAATATATTAATTAAAAATAAAAATTTAATCTAAATATTTAAAAAACAAAATAAATTTTTTAATATATATATTAAATTAATGAGATAATTTTATTTGGGTTTAATTAAGTCGATTTAAATTACTCCAATTATAGTTTGGAGTTGATTGGAATTATTAACGAATCTTATTTAATTAAAAGCTAAGTTTAACCTTTTCCCTTCTCCTTCTTGTTCTCTTGCCCCTTCACGTGTTCCTCTTCTTCTTCTGTTTGCGAATTCCTGTTCTTCTCCTTCCTGTTCACGCCGCTAGTGATGACAGTAGGGCTGGAGTAACGTGTCCTCGGCGGTCGCAAGGCTTCTTGTTCTTCTCCTTCTTATTTGCGTTGCTAGCAACAACCGTGGGGCCCAAGTGACGTGTCCTCGGCGGTCTCGAAGCTAGCATGAGGTGTCCTCAGCAATCGCGAGGCCTGCAGGAGGCATCCTCGGTCTTTCCTGTTTGCGCATTCCTCTTCTCCTTCCTTTTTGAGTGTTCATGCTCTTCTCCTTCCTGTTCGCGCCGCTAGCGACAACTGTGGGACCAGTGCGAGGCGTCCTCAACGACTGCAAGACCCACAGGAGGTGTACTCAGCGACAATGGTACCTCAAGTGTGTTGGTGCCGGTGTTGGTTTTGGTTGGTAGGTTGAACGAAATATTTCACTCGTACCGAACATGACATGAGATTTTAAACCTTGGACTAGATAGTGAAGCAGGATAGGAGAGACAAATCAAATGAATCAAAACAGCAGCAGTACAATCAAAGGAGAAAAATGAATGAGTGAAAAATGAAATAAGAACTATAAAATCGGAAAAATAAAAACCTTGCTTTTGGCTTTGTAGCACAAGCCTTTGGAAATTTTGTAAAATTTATAGCAGTAAGATATATTTTCAAAGAAGTGGAAATAGCCATTGTGATGATGCAATAGACAAGAACATAGTAAAACAGAAAGATATTAGCAGATTTTTAATAACAAAGAACAAGCCAAAAGTAATGAAGTAGAGTTCACTTCTGAGACAACAGAAGAAACCAGATGAAGCAGCAGGATCGGTGAGACAGATCAAAAATAGTAGCAGTGGAAAAATATAATGAAGGAAAAATCTTTGACTGAGATAATGAAGATTTTCCTGACTACTTTCATCTTACTCCTTGACAGAAAATATAATAGTTTTATATGCTTGACAACTTAATTGAAGCTAATCACGGCCACCAATGCAATGAGATCTCTAAGTCCTAGAAACCATACACCTTTGATCAGCTCTACCTATTTAATCTAACATGGTATCACCAATATGTTATGCCGTATCGTCTTTCAGCAGTATTGCATTGTTTTTGGTTGATGAAGGGAACCTGCATTCTTATAGCTTTGCTGGGACCATTGTTGTCATCTATAGTTACTTTCCTCACTGTTGAATGAACTTCAAACTTTATGCTGCTTACTGATCTTGTGTGTATGATATTGTGCCCTCAGCATGAGACTGGCCTCTGCAAAAATTTGCTCCAGGAGTATGCCCAGAAAATGAACTATGCAATCCCATCTTATATCTGCACCAAAAGTTCCTCTGGAGCAATGCCATTTATATGTACCGTTGAGATTGGGGGAATTCAATATATAGGAGCTGCAGCTAGAACAAAAAAGGAAGCTGAGATAAAAGCTGCGAGGACTGCTCTTTTGGCCATACAAAGTAGGTTGAACTTGTCTTTAATTCATAGAATGTACGGGTGATAGAAAAACAATTAGTTTTAAACCAGAAAATTCTATTTAGTTTATGCCCTCTGATTTCTCTTCAACCAACATTTCAGTTGCATCAAACAGTCAAGGGATGCACCTTTTTTTTACTGACTCCTTTTTGTACAGGTCAGTCTAAGGCAGGTATTGTCGGTGCTTGCCAGTACACTGTTCTTCCTGGCAAACGGAAAATTAAGGAACTAAAGGCGGAAACTGAAGTAATGAAAAAGATCAAATCTAAGAAGGCTAGTTTCAGGAAGAAATGGTCCAAAAAGAGGTTACCTCGAAGCAAAGATGGCCATTATGCCGAGTCTCACAAAGATGAACCTCAGAGACAGCAAGATGAACCTGGAACAGCGCTGTTAGAAGACACGCCAATTATTGCCAGTAGTGAGGTGCACATTCAGGAGGTGGCTAATCATGATTCTTGAACTCGTGGTTTGTACAAAATTAAAATATTTTACTTATAAACTCTGAGATCTTGCATCCTGATAAGCTTGGTATTGCTAAACAGATGAATGCAGATGTAAAATTCAAAGCCCGCGTAGAGCTGCACTTGTAAATTTAGTTTAGTTGTGGTTATAGAAACCGGCAGTCTAGTTCAGAGTCAAAAAGAATCATAGATTAGTTGTCAGTGTTATGAGTTTCTGTGGGACTAGCTAGGATCTCTCTTTAGTGAAACACTATTCTCTCTTTTTCTGATATTGAACAAATGGATTTGGAGTCCCACAATTATCAATATATTTGGTAGCGGTAACTCGAGAGTTATTTGTTGGTTGACTTTGCCATAAGGAGTATGCTATTAGCAGTAAGTTTTCTGGTAATGTACTTCCACCTGTTCCTCTTCCTCTACAACTTTCAGTTTTGACGTCCCTTGCCTCGAGATTTTATTTATTGATTCAGCACTATACTCTTCTCCCTCCTTCGACATCCTTCTAGCCCCACCATCGATCTCCTCTACCTCCACCTGATCTTCTTCCTCCTCTATGTTCAGAACCTGGAATCTGTTCCCCTGCTCTTGTTCATGTGTTTTTTCCTGTTCTTGCGCCTTTGAGTTCCCCTTCTTCACCGTCCATATTTGTGTCTCTCCTCCATTCTTCTTTTGCACCTCCTCTCTAGGCTCTACGGTGGTATTGACTGTCCCCTTATCATTTCCTGCAGCATACTTTCGGTTCAATCTGACCCTTAGGTCTTCCCCTCCTCTTGCACCATCTTCCTTTCCCGCTTTCCTTTGTGGTTTCGGTCTATTACCATTAGCATAACACTCCTCCTCCGTGTGGCCTAAGTGACAGCATTGCTTGCAGTAGTTTGGCACCCTCTCATACACCACCTTTTGCAACCTTTTCTCTTCCCCTATACCAATCCAGAATTCCTCAATCCTCGGCTTCAGGAGATCTATTTCCACACAAACCAGGGCCATTGTCAATCTTGAGCAGTCCGCTGTCGCCTCATCAATCTTTATTGGAGTTCCCACTATCTTGGCCGCTGAGAACAAGCCCTTTTTGTTAAACATATGAATTGGCAGATCCGGAAACTGTATCCACACCGGGACGACTGACGACTCCACCGTGTAAGAGAAGTTTGGAGTCCACTTGAAAATCCTGAGTGAGACTCCTCCAATGTACCATATCCCCCTTGTCCATATTCTAGCCATGTCCTCACTTGTAGATAGGTGCATGAAGATGTACCCTGAGCGTAGGAACCGAATGTTGTAGAATCCAGATAGTCCCAGATTGCGGAAAGCTTGAAGCACCTCCTGTGGTTTGGGTCTCAGACCCGAAAATTTCCCAACCAAAGCAAACCTATACGGCTCCGCCATGCTTGCCACCTCCTCCTCCGTATAGAAGATTCCTGGTTTGTCATTGTAGATCGTAGCTTGTTTGAAATCCTCACCTACGTCTTCGAGATTCTTCTTGGATGCTCGGGGCGAAGCGGGTTGAAGGACTGCCGCGTAGGAAACAGATCGAGCACGTCTTGTTTCAGCAGCCATCGTGCGAGGGTTCCCTTGTGTCGGGGCAGTCACGGACAAAGGGGGAAACTACAGGGCGTCCGCTGCCGGTGGAACAGGGCCACCTGCGGCCATTACCGCTGGCGGAACAGGAGTCGCGACCAGCGCCACCGCCGCCACCTGCGAGTTCTAGTCACAATCGGCTACCAGAACAGTCGTCGGAGCTTGAACAGCAGCAACGCCGCCTGAGGATCGCCCAAAAACAGAGCCTCCTGAGAAACGACAGACAGATCTTCACGCCCGCAGCACCCCTGGCGGCCAAAGTCGTTGGCGGCGCTTGCAAGGCCTCTAGCGCCGCTCTGGAAAAGCGTGTGGCTGCCTGAGCTCCACAGCACCGCCCGCGTTGTAGTAGATCCCTCCCGACGTGCAGCGCCGCGCGCGGTCCACTCGCGACGGGCAGCACCACGTGCGTAGCTTTCCCGGTGGGCAGAGCCTCTGCTGAAGCCCGCAAGCCTTCTACCTCCGCGCTGGAAGACTGGCGGCGGCCGGCGCCGCTGCAAAAAACGCCCAAAGGGGCTGGAATCGCCTGGAAATCGCCCAGAGAGGAGGCGGCGGCAGTTTTTTGGTTTTTGGTTTAGGGTTTAGGGTTTAAGGTTTAGGTTTAGGGTTTAGGGTTTAGGGTTTAGGGTTTAGGGTTTAGGGTTTAGGGTTTAGGGTTTAGGGTTTTTAGGGTTTAGGGTTTAGGGTTTAGGGTTTTGGATTTTAGGGTTTAGGGTTTAGGGTTTAGGGTTTAGGGTTTAGGGTTTAGGGTTTAGGGTTTAGGGTTTAGGGTTTAGGGTTTAGGGTTTAGGGTTTAGGGTTTAGGGTTTAGGGTTTAGGGTTTAGGGTTTAGGGTTTTAGGGTTTAGGGTTTAGGGTTTAGGGTTTAGGGTTTAGGGTTTAGGGTTTAGGGTTTAGGGTTTAGGGTTTAGGGTTTAGGGTTTAGGGTTTTAGGGTTTAGGGTTTAGGGTTTAGGGTTTAGGGTTTAGGGTTTAGGGTTTAGGGTTTAGGGTTTAGGGTTTAGGGTTTAGGGTTTAGGGTTTAGGGTTTAGGGTTTAGGGTTTTAGGGTTTAGGGTTTAGGGTTTAGGGTTTAGGGTTTAGGGTTTTAGGGTTTAGGGTTTAGGTTTTAGGGTTTAGGGTTTTAGGGTTTAGGGTTTAGGGTTTAGGGTTTAGGGTTTAGGGTTTAGGGTTTTAGGGTTTTAGGGTTTAGGGTTTAGGGTTTAGGGTTTAGGGTTTAGGGTTTAGGGTTTAGGGTTTAGGGTTTAGGGTTTAGGGTTTAGGGTTTAGGGTTTTAGGGTTTAGGGTTTAGGGTTTAGGGTTTTAGGGTTTAGGGTTTAGGGTTTAGGGTTTAGGGTTTAGGGTTTAGGGTTTAGGGTTTAGGGTTTAGGGTTTAGGGTTTAGGGTTTAGGGTTTAGGGTTTAGGGTTTAGGGTTTTAGGGTTTAGGGTTTAGGGTTTAGGGTTTAGGGTTTAGGGTTTTAGGGTTTAGGGTTTAGGGTTTAGGGTTTAGGGTTTAGGGTTTAGGGTTTAGGGTTTTAGGGTTTAGGGTTTAGGGTTTTAGGGTTTAGGGTTTAGGGTTTTAGGGTTTTAGGGTTTAGGGTTTAGGGTTTAGGGTTTAGGGTTTAGGGTTTAGGGTTTAGGGTTTAGGGTTTAGGGTTTAGGGTTTAGGGTTTAGGGTTTAGGGTTTAGGGTTTTAGGGTTTAGGGTTTAGGGTTTAGGGTTTAGGGTTTAGGGTTTAGGGTTTAGGGGGTTTAGGGTTTAGGGTTTAGGGTTTAGGGTTTAGGGTTTAGGGTTTAGGGTTTAGGGTTTAGGGTTTAGGGTTTAGGGTTTAGGGTTTAGGGTTTAGGGTTTTAGGGTTTAGGGTTTAGGGTTTTAGGGTTTAGGGTTTAGGGTTTAGGGTTTAGGGTTTAGGGTTTAGGGTTTAGGGTTTTAGGGTTTAGGGTTTAGGGTTTAGGGTTTAGGGTTTAGGGTTTAGGGTTTAGGGTTTAGGGTTTAGGGTTTTAGGGTTTAGGTTTAGGGTTTTAGGGTTTAGGGTTTAGGGTTTTAGGGTTTAGGGTTTAGGGTTTAGGGTTTAGGGTTTAGGATTTAGGGTTTAGGGTTTAGGGTTTAGGGTTTTAGGGTTTAGGGTTTAGGGTTTAGGGTTTTAGGGTTTAGGGTTTAGGGTTTAGGGTTTAGGGTTTAGGGTTTATATGTATTGACAAGGTGGGAAAATATCTTTATGACAACCAGGACAAAATCTACTAGATTTAGATTTGTTTGTCAGCTAACAGTTATTTAGTCTATTTAATCTTCCTCCCCGAGTTAAGAACTTAAGGTAGAATAATTACAGATTTCAGGTAATTTTTATTGGATGTAAGAACTTTAAATTGAATTTTGAACTTGAAACACAACTACAAGTTCTTCATTGTGCATGAGATGAAAAATGAATTCGTGTCTCAAGTTCACTCGAAGAATATTAACTAGACGTCTAAATGAATGTAATGGAAATGCCTTTCCAAACCTTTGACAATCATAAACATGTTTTCCTCTCAGAAACCGATTGCTTAGGATCCGGTACTTGTCTTAAAATGCTGCCACAGGTTGGTGACTGACATCCCAGAAAGATCCAATGCAACTTATGGTGAGTGAGGAAAGTGATGCTAAGAGGAACGAACTTTGAGTGATAATCAAACAATTATCAATATCATTCACAATACTTGCAACTAATACAAAATAATCAAACAATAATCAATCTCTGCCAAGAGGATAGTTCCCCTGCTCTCTCACAATCTGCCAAAGGAAGAACTTAATCTGATCTGCAGTAAGAACTCAAACAACACAAACATGTTTCAGAATTAATTCACAAGAACTGAGAATCAAGGCTGCCAGTTGCTAGTGCATTCCTGCTGATGCGTTTTGGCAGTGCTGCTCATCGTGCCGTTGCCTCCTTGGTCTGTATAGGCGTAGTACCTCAACACGAAGGCCATCGCCATGACCACCCACTCCATGCAGAATATGAGCACGCACAGGGCTCCCACCATCCTCAGAATAACCACCCCGTCCTCCTCCCGCACGTACGACTTCAGCCCGTCCACCAGGAAGTCGGCGGTCCGGGTGAACACGAGCACCGCCACCGCTCCCTGGAGGATGGCCGCCAGCACGGTGGCGACCATGTGGGCGCCGTACCAGCGAGCGGAGGGGCCCCCGGCGGCCGCGCACCCGGACACGGCCGCGGCGATGGTGAGGGCGTGGAGGAGCACGAGGAGGAGGCCGCAGGCGGAGGGGATGAGGCGGAGGGAGAGGGTGAGGAAGACGCAGCTGGAGGCGGCGCCGAGGAGGACGTAGTTGGACAGGAGGAAGGCCTTGTGCGCGCGACGGTGGGCCGGGGAACAGGCGGCCGGCGGCGGGGATGCGATCGACATCATTCCCATGGTTTGCTATCGTGAGCTCGATCAAGAGAGAGAGAGAGAGAGAGCGCGTGTGTTTGAGATGAGCGAAGGGGAGTCGTATTTAAAAGCAGAGGAGGGAGCGGAGATGGGAATTCGACCGTTGGGAAGAGTTAACGGCTACACATGCTTTTTTGTCTTTTAGTCCTTCAATTTTGAATAATGTTCCGTTGAAACTACAAATGACTGACTTTATATTATTTATTTATTTTTCAAAATCACACTGAATTATATGGCTCTGATTGAAACTTCCTATAAAATTTCGATTATCAAGAGTGTATTTTTATAAATTTCCTATAAAATTTCATGATAATTATAAAAAACGTATAACTAGTGAGCAAAAAGAGAGACTAATAATAATTAAAGAAAATAATTAACAATATTAAATTTGTTATATACAGTTACTGTATAGTCACTCTTCTCATTGGGCCCAACAAACTAGTCGGCCACTAGAAGGCCCAATAATACAGCCCATTATTGCAGCTATAAAAGTTGGCCCGTGTCTTTTTCTACCGTGCAGGATACGCGTCTCCAAGCGGAAGGGAAGCAGCGACATGGAGGCTGGCGGCAGTGGCGGCGGAGACGGGTGGAGCGAGGCGGTGGAGGACTTGGTGGACCGAGGGGAAATCGAGGGGGCGATCTCTGTTCTTGAGTCCGTCGTCTCGAGGTTGCAATCTGCGGAACCCTCGTATCCGTCCGGCGACCTCCGGCTCGCCACCGCTCTCGAGGATCTCGCCGAATTACACTCCTCCCGTGGATTCTCCCTCAAGGCCGACGAGATCCGGTCCCGCGCTCTGGCCATTCGCACTCGCGGCTCCATCGCGCCTTTGACTTCGAGATCAGAGTAAGCGACGATATCGATGTGGTATAATTAAGGGGATTGGTTATTGAATTGGTACTCGTAAATCACTTCTTTTATTTGGGACCTTGTGTCTGTGGTTTATCGAAGGGAGTCTGGGTCGGCGAGTGAGAAGGTTTCACTGCAAGAGGAAATTAGGGTTTCGGCGTCTCGTGGCGATCATGAAGACGAGGAAGATGGTGCCTTTACTGCTTATTTTTTATAATTCGAACCATTCTTGGAGTTATAATTGATAACGGAAACTCTTGTGGTGCACCGCAGATTGGGAAGCAATTGCAGACCGCGGCTACCCCGACGAATCTTTTCTATCTTCAAATACTAGGAGCGATGGGAAATCAAGCCCGCCAAAAGTTGATGCTGAGGTACATATTACTCCAAAGCGGCGTGGAAGGGGGTCATTCATGTACGAAAAGAGTTACTTGTACAGTGAACAGTTGGATTCAGCGACAGCAACTGATGACCTCTCTAAGTCAGATGTTTCTCTGCTGATTAAGGATCGTGAGCATCGTGTTGAAGATGATGCGAGCTTGGTTACGAACTGTGAGTATTCTCAGCTTTAATTTGCCTGTTTAGGTATATTGGAATTCACCTTTAGCTGAAAAGTGAAATCTTGAATGTAACATCTTGACTCATGTTCTCAGTTGGATATGGTACTGGCCATGTCCTTGTGCTATACGACTTTCCACCTAGCACCCGGACAATAGAATTAGAGAAATTGTTTGAGAAGTTTAAAGATGATGGTGTTGCTATCCGATGGGTCAACGATACTGTTGCGCTTGCAGTGTTCCGAACTCCAACACTCGGTATGTTTGTACAACGCACCTCTTTCTTTCTGTTGCTCATTAGGAACTTTTTCCTTTTATATAGTATGAAAATTTGCTTATAGCCCGAACAGTTAATTATGAGTTGTAGAATTATGGCAGCCCTCGCATATAAGAAACTTTCTTTCTATCATGAATGGATATTTTTTACAGTTTTAATTGAAGAGATGGATGTTGGATGAGTTGTTTAGTTATTCATGGCATGAAAAAGGTTTGACATCTTTCTAATGTTTCTTTTATGCTTAGCCTTTTACTATATTGAAAATTAGGAAAGTTGACATTTGTTATTATCAAGCATTGTGTGCATCCTGATTAATCAGAGCTCTATAACATACAATAAGTGGACAAGATTCAAAACCAGATGTGGGTTTGCATCGTCTTTTTTTTTATGTTTGGCAAGTTATTTGATCAAAGGGATTATTTGGATTCTTTGGCTATTATCTATGTGATGACAACATTATAGTTTTGGCTTTAAAAGAAGGAACTCTTTAAAGCTTTGACTAAGTACTCTGGAGCTACTGTTATTTTTAGTTCTGTTAATTTTATTTCCTTTACTATTAATTGGAAAGACAACAATATTGGAGCTATTGTTGTTAGACTGATATTGGAACATCAAAACATGATTGCTCATATAGCAAACATAACTGTGTTTCATAAAATCGTAGCCTAATTCAGATCCTACTTGGCATTTGGAATATTTAGGTTTGCTTGGATTGAAAGATTGCAATATCTTATGGTCTAGATCACAATCTTAACTGCCATGGATTGCAATCTTGACTACCATGATGATAGCTAATGTGGACTTGACGACTAATAAGGATTGAGGGAAAAAATCTTATCAAATCAATACACAAAATGACAAAGGGTGAAATCAATAATGACTTAGAAGTCATGTTATGTCTAAGTCATCAACATATGTCAATAATTCTTATAGATCAAAAGCAGTTGGTTAGAAAATTTCCTATCGAACCATTTCATTTCAAATGGAATGAAAGGGCTAATAACTTGTGGATTGTAGAAGATATTAATCTACATATTTTTGTTATGAATCACTGTCAACATACTTCATCAATACTACTATGCTTTTAAAATAAATATTATATTATATCATATATTTTTTAATATAAAAAATATATTGAATAATGTTATTTTAGTATATTTTATAATTTTTATTTTAAACTTTACGAATCACAGTTTGATATAATTTACAAATAAAAAATTTACCCAAAAAATTCACAATAGAAACCTTGATTTAACGACCTTGATGATTGGGATCAACTCATTATGACTAGTAAAAGAAAGTTCATAAATGAAAGATGACCTGGATTTGACCTCAGAGATTGGCTGAAGTGTTGGTGAGGTTACGAGTTGATGCACTAATATGTATCTGCTGGTTATTTGTTGTAGTAGTTCTTCTTACATAAAGCATTTATATTTTTCTCACATGTATGTGGAAGTATCAATTCTATTCATTGATGATGTGACAATCAATTCAAAGTAATGAAATATTTACAGCTGTCAATAAATAACAGGTTTCTTAGGCCTTCAGAAATAGCATTCTTGATCACATTGGTGTTTTAAAGTGATAACTGGGAGTAAGAATAGATGGAAGGTGTAAAGAAAAAAAAAGTTATTTACTAGATAGTCATCCATCCTATCTTCATTGATGGTTCAGTTATGACCTAAATTGTGCCCTGCTTTCCCTAGTAATAATAATATACCTTCTCTGATTGATTCCAAAGAGGAAGCAAATGGTTTAGTAATGTTAAATGGTTCAGTAATATTCTCCTATATTTTTAATGCATTATGGGAATGGACGATGTATATCTAATTATTTTTCAGAGTGTTAAGAGTCACTCTCTCATTGTTTCAATGTGCTCGTTATCTTTTTTCCTACAAGATAAGGTTTTGGACCACAGGTACTATCCAATTAGGTGTAGTAAAGTAGGCTTCTCTTCTGATCAAACTAGTTGTAGATCAGTTCTTGGTCTTAATTGGATGGTTTTGTTTGCAATTGTTTACTCTAATAGATCCTTGATACATTGTCTCTATTTGCAGCACGCGACGCTCATAGCAAGATTCCTTTTCCATTCAAAGTTCGTTTTCTGCAGGAGGATGATAGTCTAGGGGATCAGATTTCCGCCAAAGGTATTATTATTTTCCTCTCTCTCTCTCTCTGTTTGTCTCTCTCATGCTTTTGGTGTGATTTTTGTTGGTTTGTAATTAAATATTGCAATCTTACAGATTTGGAACCTCCATATCCAAGGCCTAAGACTTCTGCACGAACAGCCCAAAGGTTGATTGCTCAGGTGATGGGAATAAAACCTTCCACAGAGTTTGGGCCCAACGACCTAAGAAAACAGGAGGAAGCAAGAAAAAATCGCATTGTTGCTCGAAAATCTTTGCGCGATGATGCCTGGGGTTCTGATGATCCATAACAAGTCATTCCGTCTACTTGGGTTGCTTGTTCTCGCAATCAAAAGCCATTCTTAGTTTGCAATCTGACCCAGTGATTTGTAATTAGCTGGTGATTTGTTTGCTTGGATGTGGTGGCCTGGGCTTCTCACGGTTACTTGTTCCGAGAAGCCGGAAGATAATCGTTTGGTTTCTGAAGCTGGAAATGCCGAGTGCAACAATGTGACAGTTAGCTTTAAAACGCTTGTAAATTGCTTTTGGAATTCTTTGTAAAAAGGATTTAAAGTTCAGATAATTCTTATTTCATCCCGTTTTGTTTGACCACGTTGACTGTTTGTGGATATGCAGCACCAGTAGCTTTAATATGCATCCCTCTCCTCGGAGAGGTTAATTGTTGGAGTTTATGGAGCCATGAACTAAGGGAGAGAATGAATGAACCTTATGAAACACTTTCTATTTCTTCAACAAAAGTTGAAATCCGCTATTTCAGCGGTTTTACATGATCAGTTCTCATGATCATATATGAAGAGGTAAATTGAGAAATTGTAGTTGATTACAACGGAAGAGGACATTGTTTCATTTCGTCGAAACCATGTCTTGCCTACTTCAGCAAGTCTGTCTCTGTCATAATCAACTCAACTATGTTCCGGAGACTGTAAAACGCCTTGTGTATATCTTATGATTAAGGGTGGCGGTAAGATATAAATATTAAGACATCCGATAAAATTGGAACAATACAGAAAAGATTAATATGACCCCTTGTGCAAGGATAACACGTATAAATCGAGAAATGGTTTAAAATTTTTGCCTCGAGGGTATAGTTGAAGTGATTACTACATGACAGATTTGTTACAGTATTCAAGATACTTATTTCGCTTCAGGTAATGTTATTTCAATGATAACTCAACTTTCTGATTTTCTTCCTACAAATAATCATGAAATCGATCGTTGATATAAATTTCATCTTTTATCTATAATGATGAAGGGTGGCTGAAAGATATAAATATTAATGCCAAATATTACAATTTTATCCACAATTTTAAGTCTATAGTTGGAAGTTAAAATATGACTTCAACAATTTAAAACTAAAGCATATGAACAAGAAAAACAAGTAAACAAAACACGAGGAAAAGCTGTTCCACGTGCTTATATAAAGCTTGGTGGAGCTGTAACCATCATGCCTCTCAGTATTGACTTGACTGCAATATTTTTTTATAAAAAATAACTCTATTATCTTAAATTATCATTTTATTTATTGATAGTGTATATTTTATTTAATTTTTTAAAGAGTTTTTTTTTTAAAAAAAAATTCACACGTATAGGCTTCTATTTTCCACAAAACTTCCTCCTTTCCTTTTCCTCCATGAAAATAAAAATAACCGCATAATTGCAGTTTCCACTCATCCGCCGCTTCTCTTCGATCGTTCGCCGCCTGGAATCGATGGATCCCTCCGGCTTCCGCCCGTCGCCGCGGCAGGAGATACAGCTCAAAGGCCCCCGGCCGTCGGCTCTCAGCCTCAAGGTCAGCAAGGATTCCCATACCATCAGGAAGCCCCCCGCCGCCGCCGCCGCCGAGCCGAGCCGTGACCCGATCATCATCTACTCTGTCTCCCCGAAGATCATCCACGTCGAGCCGGGGGAGTTCATGACGCTGGTGCAGAGGCTGACCGGTCCGGGCTCCGCCGCGCTGCCGTCGCCCGGTGCCGGCGCCGGCGCGCTCTCCCCCGCAGCGCGCATCGCCTCCTTCGAGAAAGCCTCCCCGCGCGCGTCCGCCTTCGTGGATCTGGAGTCGGCTTGCGGGCCGGCGCTGAGCCGGCAGGGCGCCTTCCAGGGGATCCTGTCGCCTGTGCCCGCGGATCTCTCGCCGATACCGCCCAACCTCTTCTCGCCCTCGTCGTTCGACCTCAGCTTCTCCCCGGAATCGAGTCCGGCTTTCGCCGGCAACTTCCTCAGTAGCCCTAGCAACAATTTCCTCTCCACACCTACCGTTCCTTCCCCCGGAACCTTCTGGGAACTCCTACACCAGTTCCCCGATTTGATCGAGAAATAATTTTTTTTAAAAAAAAATCAAATCAAAATCAAAATTTTCCCACCTGGAATCGGAGGAGGAGGAAATCGAGAAGGAAGCTGCTGCTGCTGCTGGATATTGGAATCATTCACGGAATTGGAGGCAACATCTCTTCCATTGGCCCCGCATCCATATTTCTTTGTCCATGGATTTTTGGAAATTGCTTTTCCTTTTCCTTCTTTCTTTTTTGACAAGATTTTCTTCAGATTGTAAATTCTTGTGTGTATATATATTTGAAAGCATTTTAGAAAAAAATATATATATTTAAGATTTTTCAATGTCTGTATATTTCCATAAAATGATTCAGGTAAAGCAAAATTATTTTTGTTAAAAATAAATAAATAAAGGTAGTAGATGAAACTAAATGGATAAGTGTCCGGTTTACACATATATGAGCATGATTGAATTGTTCCGTGACATAATTGAATTGATTACAACGGAATAAAATTATTGAAGTGGTTAGGAGTCGAATCTCGATGAAGCTAAGATAATACCCTCTTTCATCGTGGCCAATGCAGTTTCTTGATTTACCTCCTCATAGATGATCGTGTGACTGATCATATGGCGTCGTTAGGATGGCAGATTCCACCGTTGTTGAAGAGTTAGTTATTACAGGACAGACTTACTGAAATAAGTAAAAATAAAATCTCGACGAAGCCCTGACAATTCTCTCCTCCATAGTTATCAACTACAGTTTCTCGATTTACATCCTCACAGATGATCATGAGACCGACCATGTAAAACCATTGAGATGACGAATTTCAACTTTTTATTGGTGAAGGATTAATTAAGGTAGGCTAGATGAGACGGGACTATGAGTTAGAGTGGACTAATTAGGTCGGTCAAGTTGATCAGGCCTAGTAGACCAATCAAACCTAGCGAGCAAGTCGGTCAACTAGATTACATTTATTAAACTGGTCAAATACAATGTGCCAAACCAGTCGAGCAGACCATGTGAATCCAATGTATTAAGCATGTCGAGCTCAACAAATTAAAAAAATAATAATAACCATATAAATCAAATTAATTTTAGAAATAAACAAATCAAATAGTTGAACATTAATTCTAACATTTTATTAATTATACTATTTTATGGTCACAGAAAATGATTATTTTCTCTGCTTTTTTTTTCCATTTTGTTGTCACACAAGCTAGCTCATTCATCGATATTAAAAGTATATAATATCAACATTTACAAATTCCATATCAAAGTTTCTGCATCTTAAGAAGAACAAATGATTTTGTCAACTTGAAGCATCATTAAGAAAAGAGCATTCTACATTCTAAGAAGAAATTTATCTCTAGGAAAAAAAAAGCTGCCTCCTACTGTTATCATATCTGAGATAGTATACACACACTACATTACAGTAGGTAATGGTCAGATCAAGATGCCAATCTAGACGAAAACATTTGAATATGTATTTATTGCATGGCCATCAATAGGAGCAGATCATAGAACCAGAAGTTTCACTGTAATCGAGTGAAGCTGAAAAGGGCACCTGGAACTTTTGCTCCTTTGCTTTTGGACAATCAAACTGACATGTACAACCAGCAGGTGCGCAAGTATCTTCTTATGATCTATGTGCAGAATGAGTTGATACTGCTGGTGATGCCCTGTCCGATCCACGAACGTTGTATCTTTCATAGACCTTTTCGCGGTTTTCCGACCACCAGGCTTCTGCCTGATGCTCCCCAAATTTTCTCCGACTGCAAAAGTGTGCATCCTCAAGTTTCTAAAAACAATTGTTGCATGCACAAACACCAGCACTAATGGGAAATTGAAATACAAGAAGACTGGGAATCCAACTATATGATTTAACATTATGCTACTAATCACAAGAAGAAAAAGGAAACTGAATGAACAAGGTTCAGAAGAATATCCAACCTGAACCGGACTCTCTTCAAATCTCGAGTTCCATCATGAAGGGATAAGAGAGTTATATATACACCAGGTTCAAACTGCTCAATCCATTCAGCCTCAACTTGATTACTTGATGAAGTGGGATTTTGGGACTTACACACCTTATCAAAATTTTGAGGAGATTCACTTTCTTTGCCATCCACATCAATTTTACTGATGGGTGATGATCTCTCTGCGTCACTGTCGCGTTGTCGTGCACTGAAGTCTTGCTCCATTTCATTAGAACTCACTGGCTTAACGTTTTGTAAATTTGTACTCAGCTGGTTAGATTCACAGCTGTCTGTTAATGAACAGTTCTGATTTGAGTTTCTATTGGCAATAACTCCAATACAATCAGGAGAATTGATCGGATCGCTTGTTGGGTGATAATCTCCATTTGGAACGGCAAGAAGACCAGGAGATAAGCCCACCCCGTTCGCCAAATCTAAGTGTCTTGCTGCATCATTTTTGTAGAACCCTTGAGGAAATATCTCGGCCATGTCTTTAAGCTGCAAGACGTAGATCATATAAGTCCAGATAAAGCATGCGCTTGGAATGAACCAAATTAAAAATGTCAAGAAAATAAAGGAAGCAGGTCCAAGACACAAATGAAGCCTACAAAGTCAACAAAATTGACTAAATGCAAGCCTATAGCACCAAGTTTCTACTACGTGATACTGTTCTTATAAATAAATTTTATGATTTCAGTGCGATAATTCAGAACAAAGAAATGTAGAAAGAATACTCTCTAGTCCTGGAATTTTTCTAGCATAGACTAGGGAGACAAATGAACTAGGCTCCACCAGGAAAGATTAATATATCTAACCATCAAATATAGGGATAAGGAATTGATAAGCAAAACTTATTTGACTCCTATATCTACTGGCCACAAAGTAACTTTTGCTAGCAAAAAACATCCCTAACTTGATCAATAATTAACATGCTCAATAATATATAGGATTTCCACATGGATGGCATAGTATCTAAGATCAGTCAATAGTTAAAAAACTATCTGCTCACAAATCTAACATTTTTTCCCCCTTTTGCAGAATTATTTTCCGTTTGATAGCTAAACTAACATGCAAAGTTCATCAAGTCAAATGTAATTGGATTGCATTCTTCTCTTTTTCAGATCATGTCATGAGAAAGTCTCCTGCTCCATGAACAAGAAACTTTTTGTATCAATCGTTTTGGAAGCATATAAGATAAAAAGTGAGCATGACACACGTTTGGTAACCACTAAATTTAATCAATGGCCACATGAAAGAATTAATGCAGCATGAACTGTGCGAAAAAGTGTAAATTCTTGTCCTCGTACAGCCTTTGGTGAGACATGTGCTATAGAATTCCAAAAAGGATTGAAGCCCCATTTGGTTAATTGACCCCTTAAAGGACTGATCTAGACATTGTCAACTTGAAATTCAGTTATGAGCTCATTTCACCTCAACAAGAATCCTTAAAACACAAAAAAAAAAAAACTATGGATATTTTTTTCCCATATCCACTACAATCTATTATTGTTTATTGCTGGGTCATTCTAGTATCTGATGTCATTTGTAGGGCTGAAAACAGAATGTCATTTGTAGGGCTGAAAACAGAATACGACTGTTAAAGAGACAAGTCAAATCAAAGACTGATGTATAGTATGATGTCTTGCACAATAGCAATGTAGTAGTTCCTTGGATCTAACAATATATCTAATTGCCATATACCCATTTTGTATTTTATCTAGGGCAAAATTTGCTAATGTTTAGTTAATGTGTACATAAAGAATGGACTATTTAGGACACCAACAGGGTTTCGCCAAAGCTCCAGCACATTCAATATTGACCCCAAATATCACAAATAACAGGCAATATAAACAGAAAAGACAAAGAAGACCTAAATTTTCGCAGCAGATATATAGGCGCTGGCCTAGCAAATTTTCTGCTTTTTACAAGTAGCAAGAGACCTGAATCAAAATGTCAATTCTAATTATGTTAATACAAGCAGTGAAGACAGCCAACCGAAACAACCTGTGCTGTTAGGGATTTAATAACTTCTTTTGCAGCTTTTGATTTTGCAGATTCCTCAGCAGCCACTCTCATGGCCTCTTGAGCTTTCTTGACCAATTTTTGCAATTCATGTTCTTGAAGTTCACATTGCTGTCTAAGGTTTTCAACCTAATGCAGATACAGGTTAAGGCAGACTGCCAATGCAAAATAAAGTATCCAATAGAGAAGGGGAAATTACCTGGGCACGCAATTTCTGAACTTCTTGGGTCAAGAGTTCATTTGTTTTCCTTAAATTATCTGTAGAATTTTTTAAGAAAGAAACTCCAGATGTTGTGGGTACTGGTGTTGCTGAACGTGGAGGACTACATTTCCTAGAAAAGGGTGAAACTGCTCTTGAATGATTTACAGATTGAACCATGGATGTGCAAAATGCTCTAGGAGCTGCTCGTTGCAGATCATTGCCACCATCAAAAGGAAAATCTTTCATCTGCATGAGTGAGCTAACTTGAGGAGCTCCAATCAAGGAGAAAGAATCATGTTTCTTCCCGAATCTGGCTGCTTTAATATCCAGATTCTTTATAAGATCCAAGTTAGTTGGTAACATAGACTTAGTTGATTTTGTCTCTACTTTTTCAAACCTGTCTTTGCTTTCGCCTGACAAGCGAGGCAAGCCATTTCTTTTGTTGTTTACTCCACCAAATTCCAATACATTGTTCAATTTCACATAGCAGGAATCACAAACTCGATAAGGTTTTGCAGGATTAGGAGACAAGGCTGCTCTTAAGGCCTTCCTTGAACTACATGAGTGGCAATGAACAAGACCACAATGGTAGCAATTATGTCGCTTACGGGTGAAGCCAAATGTTTGTCTACATGATGAGCATAGCGACTGCTCAGAACCCGATACCCACTTATGCTGGCATATGGCAGCAGTGAAGTTAGCACCACAGGCAATATATTTCACAGCTCTGTCTTTTAAAGCTTCGACAAGGTTAGGTACTTTCCTATCTTCAAGGTCTCCATGACCCAATCTCCCATTAGCACCTTTTCCCCATGTATAAACCTCACCTCTAATTGTTAGGATTGCAACATGGTATGAACCGCAAGCAACTTCGACCACAGATTCACCAACAAGATTATCTTCAACCAGGCATGGAAGCTTTCCATCAGATTGTGGATTTCCAAGCTGACCATAAACACTACTTCCCATTGCAAAAACTTGTCCAGAAGTTGTCAAGCCAACCGTGAGACTATGACCGCAGGCTAGCTTGTGAAAAGTATGGTCAATCAGTGAAGCAACACATGTAGGTTCAAGTCGTGGTTCCTTATCACCATGCCCGAGGCGATATTTGTCCCCATCACCCCAGGTGAACAATTTTCCAGATGGCGCACTGTCATTGGGTTGAGCTACTATAACCTCTACTATAGCAGCTGTGTGCCATACACTGCATGCAACTGCAATGGTTTTCAAACCTCTTAAGGATTCTACCTCCTTTGGGTGTGCAACACTTACTCTGTTTCCATGACCTAAAACACCAAATGTTCCATCACCAAAAGTGAATAACTTCCCCATTGAAGTTATCAAGGCCGTGTTCCAAGTGCCACAACTAACATATGCAACTTGAATACCATCCAGTGGCCCAGAAACTCTTTTTGGTATCCAGTGACTGACATCAGTACCATGTCCAAGAAGACCAACATTGTGAGTGCCATCACCCCAAGTAAACAGTTCACCTGAAGAAGTTACAGCGCAAGTGTGGAACTCCCCACAAGCAACCATATCTGCATTACTTAGTGCTAAAGATTCAATAAGACGAGGGTGAGTGACATTATCTCCAACTCCATGGCCAAGTCTCCCTCCAGATTCTTCACCCCATGTGAATACTTCTCCATGTTTTGTGACAAGAGCAGCATGTCGAACACCGCAAGCCACATGGTGAACATCTAAAACTAAATTTGATTCTAAGGGCTTAGGTAAAAGTAAATCAGTTCTTCCACTGGATAAATAGATACCTCTATCAGTGCCAGTTCTTGTAGAAATTTCACATGTAACCTCACCCCACACATAAACATCACCTAAAGTATCACAGTCATCTTGCGCAGAACCATGACTAGACGTACTGGGTGCACTAGAAACACTCACTCTAATAATATCAGAAGAGACACCTTTTACAAGCATATTTGCAACATCTGATCTTTCTGAGCGTACAAAACTTTCAGAAGAGATTGCTGGTGAAGTTCTAACACTAAAATTCATGTCCGGAGAACTACTATCTGAAACAGAGCCAATTGAACTCACACTGGGGCTATTTGATATGAGATTCAGATCCCTGGCATCCTGTAACATTATCCAGATTATCATGTATTAACACCCATGATCTCATGCAATCCAAAAAGAACACTGAAATAGTTTCCCATCCTAAGAAAATATGCAAAACAAGTGGGGTACAATCAAAGTAAATGCCAAAAGTCCCAAGTTCAATCATGGCATAATCAAGAAAACCTTCAAGCAGCAATATAGTCAACCCCATTAAGCCTAGCCAACATAGCATAAATCCTTACTAAGAATCCAGACCTAAGGGTTCAAAGTTTAATTTCTCTAATTGTATCTTTGCATCAAAATTGATATATCATATTAGGAACGCCCACCAAAAATAAGAAATGAATAAACCAGTTATTTGGACATTTTTCAGCTCTGTAGCAAACTAACATGCAAACATTCTGTGGCTACTTACACCATGGTTTCTAGGATAACTATAGGCAATGCAACATTAAGTTGAAGAGTTCAGCAAGTTATTGTAGCCATATGACTCCAATGTCCAAGCACAACAAGATGAATATCTTGTTAGATTGGAACATCAAAGCAAGTCAATCACAAATGTAGCTGACCAGACACTTCTAATCCACAAGCTATAAGTGTGTCCAAACTCTTTGTTAAAGATATTAATTGCATAAAAGAATGGTGAAAAAACAGTAACAAAACCCCAAATCAACTTCAGGAGACTATATAATCATGCAACAAGTTGCTTGTTGAAGTTATCCTTCTTAAAATCATACAAGTAGATAACCTGCATCCTGAAGGCTGAAGTTAGTCGAGGGACGTCATTGGAAAGAACAACTTTAAATAGTAATTAACGGATTTGTGAGAGGTGTTTCATTTACTTCAAAATACAGTCCGCCGTTACTCCATCCATCAATTTTTGGCCGTTCACCTTGACAGCAACAAATCAGTGCCTTGAGGCCTGCAAACCACACCTCTGTCTCAAATCTGTCTTTGCATATCTAAATATAATCCACAACATAGAAGTGAAGGATCAGATTTAATTAAAACATGAGAAATATCAGACAGCAGCAACAACTTGGTTAGACTTACCAGATCAAGAGACCTTGTACCATTGTCATATATGAGTGAAAAGGAGAGGTTGTCCTTCTCTGAGCATACATGCCGTCTAAAAACAGGCTGGAGAAAAGATTAATCATAATCAGATTCATATAGGTATGAAGCATCGAATAATAAATTGCCAAATAGAAGCCAAAATACTTTTTTTTATTCCTTAGTAGCAACCTCTCCCTGAGATTACAGAATTGAGAGACTTACAGTTCTTTGACCACGGACTATTTCCAAAACAGATGTTAGCTTCAAACTTTTTTCTTCACCATTTGATAACCAAATTAATGATGATTTGTCCTGTGAACAACAATAAAATGGATATATCAAACCAAATATAATGAAGATATCAAACAAGGTGTACTCATGTTTACAGACCAAACCAAAAACATGTGCACTGTGGAAAATCAATAAATTCAAATGTTCTCTGATAAAAGATATTAGGAAGCAAACTTACAGCAGACAGTCTAAATAGATAGAATTTTGGTTTCCCTTTTTGACCATACTTCAGCAAATGAGTGCCTCTCTTCAATGCAGAAATTGCCTTTGAGTAGCACAAAGGAGATTAAAATATATATAAGGATAAAATGCATAAATATAGCAGGGAAAGCATTTTGGAATTGTTAAATAACTTAAATTGAGCAACCAAATTTGGAGAAATCACAAAGGATGTTTTAACAAATGGTTAATGTGGCCACATATTCAACTTAACGTTCCTATGCAGTGTTAGTAAAGATCAAGCTGTTAAAAATAGATTTTTATATAATTAACACTCCTACTTCATGTGTGGGTGGAGTATTTAATTTGATTGGATCTAACCTACCAACACATGAATCAATTAGTTTTTTTTTTTTTACACAGATGGAATTCAAATGTCTGACCTCCTTCTCTAATACCATGTTAAGGTTGATTGGATAGCCACTATTCCTGAAACTTAAATTGTTAGGAAAGAGGCTGTCACATGTGTGTCCGTTGTATAAGCGGCCAGGCAGCATGCCAATGGAAGCATCAGGCTGCCAGGCCAACAATGTTACTGATGTCTAGCGTTGTGATGTGGAGGCGCTGTGGCGTGGAGCGTAGTGGGGGCTTGCATGTCGCATGTAGCAAGAAGGTCAATAACCTAGTCATGATGTCAATCTGTGAGGTGAAGATAAGTCGGCAGGTCCATTCGGGCTACTCTCACTTAGTCCACTCGAGACGAAAGGCTCGCCCATTCGGGCTACCCTCATTCGATCTACCTGAAATGAGAGGCTCGCCCATTCGGGCTACCCTCCCTCGGTCTACCTGAGATGAGAAGCTCGTCCGCTCACCTCAACCGACTCTATGCCCTCACTACAATATGCTCACCACTACTAGCCCAACATTCTTAATCAGTCAGCCCGGCCCCGTCGATGGGACCCCTCTGATTAATATATCAGATCTCTGACTCGAACCCACCCTCCCCAATGGTCAACAATACGCGAGACCTCACATTGATTATCATAACATGTGGAACAACAAGACCTCTATAGCATGACCCCACATGATCTTCTACACTATAGGACATGGGTGACTTAATTCAAAAACATGAAGATGAAACATTTGCCTTGATGTGATGGGATGCTCCATTAAAGAAATGATAAGGTACGATTATAGATGATACTAAAGGAGTTTTCGGCTGCGGACAAAGGTATGCGCACAAACCATCATCTCTCCTTGGATTCTCTGGCATACATATTATTTTTCTTCTCTACTCCAACATCGGAAGGTTGACTTGAGCGTTGGAGTAGCCAGGCCAGGACACCCCTAGCTTTCATTCTAACCCGCTGCCTTTCTCAAGTTTTGCAGCCTATTCGGTCGTTCAAGATTTCCCTTGGTGTTCCGTGATTGCGTCAACAAAGAAGGCAGTAAAGAAGGCAGCTCATCGATGGCTCATCATCTGGCGATCTCAGGCAGGAGCAAATGACAATTACCTTTCATGAGTTATCCAACTTGGGAACCATGGGGTGATCTATACAACAACAACAACAACAACCAAGCCTTATCCCACTAAGTGGGGTCGGCTATATGGATCCTTTTACGCCATTGAGCTATATCTCCTATTATATTATCATTTATATTTAAATAAATTTTATCTTGTTTTATTGTTGCTAACCAAGTCTTTTTTGGTCTACCTCGTCCTCGTTTGATATGCGTATTTGTCATAGTTTCACACCGCCTAACTGGAGCATTTATCGGTCGTCTAAGTGCATGTCCGTACCACCTTAAACGTGTCTCACGGAGTTTTTCCTCAATAGATGCAACTCCAACTTTCTCTCTAATGCTCTCATTTCTTATTCTGTCCATCTTCGTATGTCCACATATCCATCTTAACATCCTCATCTCCGCAACTCTCATCTTTTGCTCATGTGCTCGAGTCATAGCCCAACATTCAGCGCCATATAACATGGCAGGTCTAACTGCCATTTTATAGAACTTTCCTTTAAGTTTTAGAGGCACTTTACGATCACATAAAACACATGATGCTCTCCTCCACTTCAACCATCCTGTTTGTATTCTATGTAAGACATCTCTCTCAATCCCTCCATCGGCTTGCAAAAATGATCCTAAATATTTAAAACTCTCAGTTCCAGACAACTCATCATCTCCTATTTTAATACTTGTCTCATTACGTTCAATATTGCTAGACTTAAATTCCATATATTCTGTCTTTACTCTACTAAGCCTAAAACCTTTCTCTTCTAGTGTTTCTCGCCAAAATTCTAATTTAGCATTTACTCCTTCACGTGTCTCATCTACCAATACAATATCATCTACAAACAACATGCACCATGGTACGGTATCTTGAATGTGTCCAGTAAGTTCATCCATGATTAGTGTAAAAAGATAAGGACTTAGAGCTGACCCTTGATGTAACCCTATCTTTATTGGAAATGCTTCAGTTAATCCGCCTGAAGTATTCACTCTAGTCATTACTTCCTCATACATATCCTTAATCAGGTCAATATATACTACGCTAACACCCCTCTTTTCTAGAATCCTCCATATAATTTCCCTTGGGACCCTATCATAAGCTTTTTCTAAATCAACAAATATCATATGTAGATCTTGCTTTTGCTCCCGATACTTTTCAATTAGTTGCCTGAGAAGATTTATAGCTTCTATTGTCGACCTACCAGGCATAAACCCAAATTGATTTTCGGTGAACATAGTCTCTTTCCTTAATCGTTTTTCTATTACTCTTTTCCAAAGTTTCATGGTATGACTCATTAATTTAATGCCCCTATAATTTGCACAATTTTGTACGTCCCCCTTATTCTTATATAAGGGAATTAGAGTACTTACTCTCTATTGATCTGGCATTTTCTTTGTTTTCAATATCATGTTAAATAATTTTATAAGTCATTCAATACCTTATTTCCCTAGGCACTTCCATACCTCTATCGGGATATCATCTGGTCCAACGGCTTTTCCATTTTTCATTTCGTTTAAAGCTTGTTCTACTTCTGAAATTTGAATTCTACGGTAAAAATTTAAATTTCTATACTCATTTGACCTGCTTAAGTTACCTAAGTTAAGTTGATCACCTACACCTTCATTAAAAAGTTGATAAAAATACCTCTTCCACCGCTCTTTTATTTCTCCATCATTTACTAATACCCTATTGCATTCATCTTTAATACATCTTATTTGGCTAATATCTTTTGTCTTCCTCTCTCTCACTTTAGCTATTTTATAAATATCTTTTTCTCCTTTTGTATCCAATTTTCAATATAACTGCTCAAAAATTGTATTTTTAGCTTCATTCACTGCTTTTTTAGCCTCTTTCTTAGCTAATGTATATTTTTTTAAATTTTTTCATTCTTGCAAATATATAATTTCTTATAGGCTATTCGTTTTTCCTTCACTTTTTCTTGTACTTTCTCATTCCACCACCAAGATTCTTTACTTGGCGGTACATGCCCCTTTGACTCGCCGAGTATACTCTTGACTATTATTTTCAACTTTGATATCATTTTATCCCATGTCGTAGTAGGGTCACCGTATACTTCACCTAATACTTGTCCTTCTACCTTCTCCTTAAATATGTTTTGTTTCTCATCCTTCAACTTCCACCACTTAATTCTAGGAGTAGTGGATATTTTCTTTTTATGGATATTATGCTTAAGACGTATATCCAATACTACTAACCTATGTTGAATAGTTAAACTTTCTCCAGTAATGACCTTACAATCTTTACAAATCTTTCTATCCCTCTTCCTAACCATAAGAAAGTCAAATTGCGATTTATTATTCCCGCTTTTAAATGTGATCAAGTATTCTTCTTATCGCAAAATACAGTATAGTTTTACTTTTCTCATTTCTTGTTCCAAACCCATAATCCCCATGCACCCTCTCATATTCCTCATTTTTCACTCCAACGTGTCCATTTAGATCTATATGCAAGTTTATTGACCACTGACAAAAAATGCATATGGCATTAGTCTTCTTCCATCTCATAAAATTTAAGTCTCACCCTCAAACGATCAAGACTTCCTATAACTTATATAATAACCACCAAACCATTAACTCAAATAACCAAAATTTTGAACTAAATAGCTAAAATGTAACAGCCGTAATCTTTGAGTAAAAATTTTCAGACCTACAGCATCCAAGCACAAAATGAGAGAAAAAAAGCATTGAAAGAAACATATGAAAAGAAGGAAAAAGCAAGTAACTAGTGAAGATTCATCAAGGAAGCTGCTTCAAAACACGATAACATCTAAACGCCTCATAGGCAACCCCGAAAGGCAATTTTTTACACAAATGAAGTACAAAAAATGAGAATCACCGACCTTCTCAACATCCGCGAAGCCTGCCATTCCATCTGCAGACAACTACACTGCGCCACCGGCAAGGATCGCGCTTCGTCATAGATGCCAGATCTTCCCTCGGACTCTCATCAATCTCAGCCAATCCTCCACGAGAAACCCTAGCACAGGTTCGTTCTCCCAAACCAACCTGACCAAGGAACTCCGCGAGCGCTTACAAGGTGGGAGCTTCCAAGTTGCACACTTCGCCCCGAGTCCACACCGCTGCCTTGCCGAACAAGCGAGGGCGGTTCCCGGACCGCGGCGTGACGGTTTCGCGAGCGGCCCTAGGCAACCGAGAAACCGCCGACGGGTGTAGGGGGAGCGACGCGACGGAGAAGACAGCGACCCGCGGCGGCGGAACGCCAGACTCGAGCTCGCTTCCGAGGTAGGAAAAAGGTGAGTCAGAGCAGGAGAGTGTAAAATTCTGGTGACGAATGAATTTTCAAAAACAAAAATCATTAAAAAAAGGAAAAGCGGTGTGGTCACCGGAGGTCAAGTAAAGAGACATGCACGGAAATTAGCCTGGTGCCGGGAGAGTACGCGTCGGGAGAAGCACCCACGTGGGCGGAACACTGTAAGGCATGCGTTCCCGAGGAAGCGCAGTACACGTTGCATCATCTCGTCGCCACAAATCCGACGTGTTCGCTCTCTGATGCGTTCTCTCGGCGGCCCCCACGAGGGAACTGGGGAGGAACGGTACACGCTCCAGGAGCTCATGGCCAAGTTTGTTTAATACAAATTACAAAGTAAACGAGCCCGAAACCTGAAACTCGAGCTTTCTTCGAGCAGGTGATCTTATATGGCAAAGAAACCACAAATCCGACGTGTTCGCTCGCTGATGCGTTCGAACCTTGGAGATGTTGAGCTTGTTTGCTCGAGTGAAGAAGCCAGAATGATGATAGTAGGGGCCTGGTGGATTTCCATTGTCACTCGGGATTTCCAATCTAAGCCACGAAAACAATCAGTAATTCAAACGTGCAGAAGTGTAAGCCGTTGGAAATGTGAACGAAAATAAGGAATTACGAATGGAGGGAAATGATCCTCATATGAAGGAGTTAGTCTCACATTGATAATTGAGGGGTAATTTGGTTGGTTTATAATGTATCATAAATATTAATGTTGTGAACATATACATCGGGAAAAACTCTCTTTCACGCGTAGGTACATAGGGGATGCAAATTCAGGGTCTGTATTGTACTAACCGCAAGACGACTTGTGTGTAGGTCACACTCGAATGTACGATCGGTTAGGGCATAATTTGTCCAAGCGGATCAACCAATATTTTACCATCCCGTTTTATTTTTTATAACGTATAAATTAATAGTGGCTGCGGTGAAACGGATGAATTAATTACCTGGCATTGAAACGACCGAGTGTTATTATAGACGTTTCGAATCAAGTCATTAATCCATTAAGTATACCATTAATTGGAGATTAATAAGAGATATGTTACAAAGTTATAAAAGAGGAAGCGATGTGAGGAAAAAAAAAAGCATCGTTTTTTTTCTCTATCCCTGCTTCCCTTTTCTCTGCTTCCCTTTTCTCTGCTTCCCCTCTCCGGTAATAACCTTTGGGTGTAATCAGTTAGTTGGGAACGATCTGTGCTTAATTGTTTTATCGGTCTTGTCGTTGTATCCTGGAAAATAGTCATCCATCACCTTCAAAAACACTTAAGTGGGGGTGAATCTGTTTTAAGGGCACTATAGAAACCACAGGCCTCGACACCGACTAGTGCTCTGGATCGTCTGAGTACTGCTGAGCACTTCTCCAACTCTGCCGAGTAACGCCGAGTACTTTTCTTCCTTGTCCAAGTACTGCTTCGACTCGGCCCAGTACAACTCCAATTTGTCCGAGTACCGCCTAGTACTCTTCTGCTTCATCCGAGCATCGCCGAGTTCTACACCAACTCGATCAAGTACCGCCGAGTGCTCTTCTACCTCGTCCGAGCATCTCCGAGTACTGCACCAACTCGGCCGAGTACCACTGAGTACTACTCCGCCTCATCCGAGTACCGTTGAGCACTACTCCACATCGTCCGAGTACCGCCAAGTACTGCTCCGCCTCATCTGAGTATCGCAGGGTACTGCTCCGACTTGTCCGAGTAGCACCGCGTACAAGTACTGCACTATACTGCTCGAGCATAGAAACCCGAACACGCCCCGAGTCTGAGTCATTCCGATGTCGCAGAAAGAGCTATTGGAAGTCATTGTTGCAGATCTCCCCTCAGAAGGAAGCCAAATTATACAACATAAGCTGTGTTAAACGAGAGGTTGCTTCTTGATACGACGGATCCTTATTGATCTTATATGGCAAAGAGAGTCAATAACCAGTCTGACATGGCAAGTCAAGAGGTCCACAATCAAAGCCACATTTGACTGGTGTAACCGCAATAGCATTCGATCCGACCTCCATTATTCATACTGGCTTCAACTTCACTCGGTCTGCCTCAAAGGTTTCTCAGCCGGCTCGGTCACTAGGCCTTGCTCTCGGCCAGTCCGTCCTCGACAGACTCGACCACTCAGATAGTCCAACCTCGCCACGCTCCCGACCAGTCTGACCTCACTACACTCTCAATCGTCTTGATCACTCAACCATACTCTCGATCGTCTTGTCCACTCGGTCACGCCACTTGGCCACCCGATATTTTTTTCAGCCTCAGTTGGCTCGGCCGCTCAGTCTCGTTCTCAACCTTGATCAGCTTGACCACTCGGTCATACTCTCAACCGTTTCAGCAACTCCACCTTGTTCTTGGGCACCACTCGGTCATGCTCCCAACTATCTCGCTCTCTATGCTGTCTGGAAACTTGGAGACGAGAAATAGGAAACGCGGAAACGGGAAACGGCAATAGTTGAAGTTTTCAGATTTTGGAAACGACGAAGACCTCATCAAATCGTCACGAAGGGGTGCCACGAAGGGGCAACGACGCTGATGGACGCCGGCGGGGTGTTCGCGCTGGTGGATTTACTGAGGAGGGAGCCACTAGAAGGGGCGGGCAAGGAGGACTACATGGCAGCGCTATACTTTATGAGCCAGAGGGGCTTGCGTTTTCGGGGCCTGGCGAAGGCGGTAGGGCGAAGGGGTGCCACGAAGGGGTATGAAGGGGCAGTGGCGCTGATGGACACCGACGAGGTGTTCGCGCTGGCGGATTTACTGAGGAGGGAGCCACTGGAAGGGGCGGACAAGGAGCCTAGCGAACAAGGAGCAGAGGGGCTTGCGTTTCCAGGGCCTAGCGAAGGCGGTAGGGGTGGAATTCAGCGTTTCCACTAATGGAAACGTTTCCCAGCGTTTCGAAAACGGGGATGTCAGCGTTCTCGCCGTTTCCAGACAGCGGAGCTCGCTCTCACTCGACCTCAGCCAGTCCGACCTCTTCAGTCACTTGGCCTCATTCAGCTTCAGCTAGTCCGACCTCAATCGCTCTCAACCGTCTGACTTACTCGGTCTCTTGGTCTCTACAAGCTCGGCCACTCTGCTTGACTCCAACTCAGCCCCTCTCAGTCATCTCCAGCATTAGAAGACAACCAACCGTGCGAACTCTTTGCTGATTTAAACATCGGAGGGGTTTATCGGGAATCTTCGACACTCAATTAATCCGTTCGTTCAACTTCTTTTCTCAGGTCTTTCAATCAGCAGAGTCGACGACGATTGAAATTACATATTTTTAATTGGTGGCTTAACCGTCCATCACATCTAACCGGAACACCTCTATTTGGAGTGTCTGAGCCTACATCTCAAGTTCACTTGTGCATCCGGAACACCTCTATTTGGAGTGTCTGAGCCTACATCTCAAGTTCACTTGTGTATCTAATTTTCCTTTCCTTCGAGCGAGCTGCAGATTGCCTATTTGCAAGAATCCTATTGCACAAACCAACAAAGAAACAACTTGCAGATGAAACTATTCAAAGTTCTCAAAAAACAACTACGATGTGGAAGTTTTCTTTGAAGATAGATGGGATTTAGCTGTCGGAAAGTATACTTCTTTGCGCGCTTGGGATCGATTAGGGCCAGCTCCGCGAGCTTATCTGCCGGCATCGCTTTATTGGCGAACTCCGGTTGCAGAAACTCGGAACCCTCCCCGAACGGCGAGTTCGCTCCATCCATTGACCCGATCCGCTGGCGGCCTCCTCTCCTCTCCGCCTCCCCGCCGCCCTCGTCCATAGCCTGAAACAGAACCCCCTCCAAGAACGCAGCGTCGACCGACAAACTCCTGAGGTGGGCTCCCGGCACTGGCCTACCCACAGTTGCGGGCGGGTCCGGGGTCGTGGGTGATACCGTCGGGCAGGAGGGCGAAGGTCTCGGTTATCGGGGAGGGGAATCTTCCCGAACCGAGGGGTCGTCGGAGAGAGCAGGCCGGAGGAGTCCATCGGGCGTAGGGGGGACGGCGCCGGGAGAATTATACGTATTAATTAATTAATAATTAATCAATATTTTTTTTATTATATTATTATTTTTAATAATCGAAAGTAAGAGAAGGAATAAAAATAATTTCGACACGGGAGATAATGATTTTTAAAAAAAATTTAACCGTTGAAATTATTAATAATTATTATTTAATATTTGTTATTTTCGAAATATTATAAATAAATATTTTCTTTATTTTGTAATTAGATTGGACGATTAAAATTAAAGATCGATCACAAATCCGGTGAGCAGAGTGTCCCAGCAATTACACTTCCCTCACCCTGAAAAACTTACGCAAGATCACACCCGCCCCTCCGTTGGCTAGTCTAGAAATGTGAGTAAAACACGCCTCGTCTTCGGCGATCCCTCTTTTCCTCTGTGTATATAAACGGATCGCTTGCCTCGATCGAACTCTGCGATTGTGCATGTGTTTGGCCATGGGAAGTGGAACCGGAGATTGGAGTAAGGTTGCGCGAGGATTGATGCCGCCGGCGGCAATGGTGCTGGTGCAGGTGGTGTTCGCCGGAGTGAACTTGCTGTACAAGCTGGCCTTGAACGATGGCATGGACGTGATGGTCCTCGTCGCCTACCGCTACATTTTCGCCGCCGCTTTCACTACGCCTCTCGCCTTCTTCATCGAAAGGTGTGTTTATTGAAGCCATTACTCTTCTTTTTCATTTCGATCCCATCGATGAGTGTGGTTTTGGTTCTTGATGTTTTTTTTTCCCGTTCTTTGATTTCGAATCTGTGTTTTTGCATTTAAACTTTGTTTTTTCCCGATCCTCATTTATGCAC
Source organism: Curcuma longa (assembly GCF_044706935.1). Lineage (NCBI taxonomy): Eukaryota > Viridiplantae > Streptophyta > Magnoliopsida > Zingiberales > Zingiberaceae > Curcuma > Curcuma longa. Next base: position 10,960,652 of record NC_133862.1, on the reverse strand, counting down.
TAATATGCAAAGGAAATTGTTGTTCCGGTTTTTTAGATCTGTGCCTTTGGATTCTTGTTCTGTTTTGTTTAATTTCCTTGCTTTTTTCGTTTTTGCCTGGAAAAAAAAGAAGTATTATAGTGAGCAAGGGCATGTTGTGATTGCATTGCAGGAAGCAGAGGCCAAAGTTAACAGGGAAGGTACTTGGGCTGGCTTTTCTATGTGGATTATTCGGGTGAGACTTGCATATCTCACAAGTTCCCTGTGACATCCACAAGAAACATTTGGTTTGTAGTGGTGACTTTCTTATATAGTTACTTTCTTAGATGTGCATGCATGCCCCGTTTAATGTCTCCGTCAATTTAAATGAACACTAGTTACTTTCCAGAGAGGCATTGAGTTTTATAAACAAATGACTTAATTGCTAAGTATTAATAAGTATATGTCTAATTTAGATTTCCTTTTTGATCAAAACGATCGTTTAAAATAAATTTCTCTGTAATACTTCCAATTGGCCTTTGGATTGTTCGGTAATGTGCATAGATGCATGATATGGATCTTAACTACAGTAGGTGTAGAGTGTGGTCAAACTGTTTCTAACGTGGAAATGGTAAATTTGTGTTTCTGTCTGCATATTGTCTATTTCTACGTAGTATCTTGATTGATTTGCTCTTGTAGAAGTTCTAACAATATGTTTATTTATTTTTTAGAATGAATTCTTTTATGATATATGCAAGCGAGGTCCATTTGTGTAGGTGTTTTTTGAATTCAGGATCTTGACAATAACTTCCAAAGTTTAACAAGTAAATAATTAAAAAGATGCAGCTACCTGATGATTCTGTACTATTGGACTATCCCTTTAATGATTTTGTTGGCTCTACACAGTAACTAGTTTTTCTCCACAAATGTATCACACGTCCAACTTCTTCAGGATAGGATTCAATTATCTCATTTTTCCCCCATAAAAATAAGCTTCTTGGACATGTAGTGATTTATTTTTTTTGGTGTTAGGTGATCTTTGAAGAGAGCTTCATAGTGATAAAACTAGTTTGCATATTTATAGTCCACTTTTTTGCACGTGATGAACAGAATTGGTCATATGACTCCTGTGTGAACTTTTTGAAGTGTCTTGGTCCATATGACTTGTGTGTGAACTTTTTGAAGCGACTCTGTTCTTTCATTTAAAAGCGTTTGCCTTCAAAGCATTCTGATTTGGCTATTCATGCATGTTTTTTTTGTGTTCTTTGTGAATCTGCAGGGCGGGTCTTGCGCAAAATCTCTATGTTTCTAGTATGCGACTTACTTCAGTTACTTTCGTTTCTGCAATGAGCAATCTGGTTCCTGCAATGACTTTTGTTTTGGCTATCTCATTCAGGTTGAAATTTTAACTTCTTAAATAATTAGGTAGTTCTTGCAGCTAAAATTAATGCTATACCGAACCCTATGTGTTATTGGCGTGAATTAAATAATTTCAGACTGTTATATGCTTTAGGAAGACTAATCAGGGCAAGCATTGAACTAATGCATATTTGGAAGAAAACTTGGTTAAGAACAAATGGTATGAACTCTTAGATTCCAGTATTTATTTTCTTAGAGAATGAAACATAACTGAGTTAAAATCTACTTTCATATGACAGTCATTTGTCTGAAGGATATATTAACTATTTTTTAAAATGATATCATGAAAAGTTTGCTAACTTATGTGCAAGCTTTGGAAAATGCAGAATTGAGAAGCTTGGAATAAGAACAAATTACGGACAGGCAAAGATCATAGGAACGCTGTTGGGATTGTCTGGTGCAATGCTTCTCACCTTTTACAAGGGAGTAGATATAAACCTCTGGTCTTCAAAGATAAACCTTCTTAAGGCAACGGATGATGGAGGTCATGGCTCGATACCTTCACATCCTAATGATATCCTCGGATCGTTCTTGGCGGTATCCAGTTGTTTGTGTTATGCACTCTGGTTGATTATTCAGGTGATCTTAATCTGACGATCCCCATTCACATTAGGAACAATCTAATTTTGTTTGCAATTCAATGCTTATTAATTATAGGCGAAATTAACTCAACTACACCCTTGCCATTGCTCCAATACTGCATTGGTGTGCTTGATGGGGGCTATTCTATCTAGCATTTTAGCCCTTTGTTTCCAGAGGCACAAGATCCAGTGGAGACTTGGGTTCGACATTAGGCTTCTCACTGCCGCCTATTCTGTAAGTTTGGCTTCCATCTTTCAGTCTTTTAGAATAACACTTCATTAACTGGAATTGTGTTCCATAAGCTTTTTACAATTTGATCTAGAATTATGATCAAGTCGTACACTCCAGTAGAAATAGTAAATTTCTCTTATTCCTTTATTAATTTCTCCTGGCAGGGCATATTGGCTACTGGGATGGCCTTCACACTATTGGGATGGTGCATCATGAAGAAAGGTCCTGTGTATGCCTCTGTTTTCAATCCTTTATCGCTTGTGCTCGTCGCCATTTTGAGCTCATTTCTACTGAGTGAGCAGTTATATTTGGGATGGTAAGCTCATTTTTTTCTCAAAAGAAAAGGTGAACGACATTAATCCTTGTAATTTGCTGCAGTCTGCTAGGATCAGGGTTGATTGTGCTTGGACTCTACATGGTTCTGTGGGGAAAAGGAATAGAAGAATCTAAATTTGGTGAGCAATCAGTTGAAGAAGCAGTTGCCGATGGGGAGCCTATGGAGGTGGTAGCAGTTCGAGAAACTGGTACTCATCTTCCCTCCTGCAATTATAAATGATGCTGAACTAAACCATAAGAAAGAGGAGGAAGACAAGCCATGAGATTCCCTTTATTTCAGGTTAAAATTCATCGATTTTAAATAAACTTGTACGAGTAGTGAACTACTACAGCAGTGTAGAAAATCATAAAGCTTAGCAGTTTTCTTAATGGCGGAGCAGTCTCCTGTATCGGTTAGTTGTATTAATAGAATGAAATCATAGGCTCAAGGAAGGAGCTAGCAATGGACTCATGAAATATGTTTTATGAGCTTCTTCATGCACCAGTCGTCTGTCTATAGGTTCGACCACAATTTTAGCTATATCTCCTCCTTGTGAAGAGAAGATTTTCAGCTACTGGATGAAGACTAACCTTGCCCCCTCCTGCTACTTCAAAACTTTCTTATGCTAGGAACAATGAAAAGCTGGAATTGAAGAGTCGTAGTGAAAGAAGAACTTTTGGAGGAAATTCACAGAGCTCATTAAATTTATTTTATTGTCATGGTATGGTATTCTTTTCAGGACAAAATTGAATAGAAGGTCCATCATTTCTATTTTTGTCAGATGAGCATTTCAATTCTGTTAAAATCAAATGAGTGCTTCATGTGATCTGAAATGTCTAAAATGTTATTAGTTTGATAATTTTATATTATTTTGATTTTATTAATAAACTTAGTTAAAATAATATTTAATTAAAATAAATAATTTGATAATTTTATATATATTAAATTTATTTGATCATGATCGTATTATCTTGAAGTTCATATGTCACTTTTATAATGTATATAAGTTAATTATTAATTTTTACGATGATAATTTTATATCATTTTAATTATATTTAAAATATGATTAAAAGGAAGATTTCATGATATTTATTATTTTTTAAGTAAACATAATATAATTATGATTAACCAGTAACTGTTATAACAGATTAAGATAAAGATAATTCTAAAAAATACACCCAGTAGCCAGTTAAAAGTTAACCAGAAACTGTTATCACAGATTAAGATAAAGATAATTCCAACTATTCATATTGGTAGGAATTGACTTTAATTGAAAATAAAAAGTTTCTCTAACTTTAATTGGTTTAATCGGAAAGTGAGACGTTTTGCCCTACTTTCTGACTTATTTAAAAGTATCTTATATCGAAATACCTAACTGACGCCGTTACTTTATGCATGCACGTGACACGTGAAGAGGGAGGATCACACACATCGTATTATATGTTTTTATTTTCTTAAAAATCAATGGACATATTAACAAATGATTGATTGATTGATAATAATAAACATGTAATTTTAAATCGAATAACTGTTTTAACAAATTAAGCGCGCTTTTATAACACAGCGTCGCTATAAATTTTTAAATGATAAAAATATTCATATTTTAGTTTTTTCTACCAAAAATGACAAATATTTATTTAAATTGTACACCGTACTAAATTTGTTAAAAAAAATTATGCTATATATTTAATAGATACCAAATCGATTAGACCGGTTCCGACCGTACTTGATGATTTGGTCAACGGCCTAACTGCATCAGGCCGCGGGTTCGAGTCGAGTCGACCCGGAATATTCGCCCATCGCTCGAAGTGTTCATCCTCGGGCTGCGTCACACCACGTGATCGAAACGGTGCCATCTCCCCCGTCACCCGCCATTATCCTTAACGAATAACAAACAGCAAGCACGATTGGCTTAGCTCCGTCGGACCCGCCATTGGGCCCAGTACCCTGACCAATCACAGGACAGGTAAAAAATCCGTGTAACTACGCGCTTTATCGGAACTAATTCTGAACCCCTACTCGCCACCCAGACACAAACGACGGTACGACAACAGAATTCCCTATTTTCCCGTTTGACTGACCTACGGCCCCACCTGCCATGTGATTGGTGGAAAGGCAGGCGCCGTCGGTGGGGCCCGGTGTGGGCCTGCAGAAGCGTCCAATCGCATGGAAGTTGGGGTGGGAAGAATGAGGAATTAAAAAATGGTTTCATTCTCGACGAGAAAAAAAAGAAGCAAGCAGCAAATCGGCTGTAGAGGCTTCTCGGAGTTCTTCGCTTCTTCCTCTCCTTCCTCTGCTACTCGACGTCGAATCGACCACTCGCGTCTGCCGAATCGCGATTCTCGTGCGAGCTCCATTAGATTTGGGAGGTTTCGAGTGTCGGGAGGCTTAGAGTTCGGCGAATTGCTCGTCCGCCGAATGCTGTTGATTCGCGAATCGGTGTGAAAAGGACGGATTGGTGGAATCGAATTGTTGCGCGGAATCGGGCTGTGGCGATGGAGGAAGATGGCCTGCGGAGGTTGATGCGTAGCGCCAGCGTGGATCTGTGGTCCTTGATCGACGCCGCCATCTCCGTCGCCGCGGCGGAGCACGGGGAGGAGCTACGCGCGAGGAGGGATGGGATCGTGCAGAGGCTCTACGCCGCCGATGGACGGTGCGGGAACTGTGGAGGATCCTCCGGCGCCCGCAGCGGCAGCCCCGTGGCGGCGAAGCGGGAGGAGGTGAAGGGGAGAAGCAGTCCGTGGGAGAAGAGGATAGCGACCGGGGAGGGGACGTCCGCCACGCCGTCGCCGGAATCGATGAATAACGCGGCCGGGGTGGAGGAGGAGGAGGAGGAAGAAGAAGAAGAAGAAGAAGAACAAGAGGAAGATGTTCCTAGGAGTTACGGCCATTCGATTGAGGAAGTAAAGAAGAAAATCCTGGCCATCAAACAGTTTTTGGATGATACCGATCAGGTATGCTCCCTTGCTAACTTCGAAATTTCCATCTCTGAATCGATTAAAATTTTTCTTGGGATTAACTGCTGGTTGCTGGAACAGCCGGAGGATTCCTTGGTTTGCTTGCTGCAGAATCTAGCTGACATGGATATCACATTCAAAACTCTCAAAGTGGCGTATTCGTCCCAATACATTTCTTTTTGTTAAAGTTCACCTCATTTTCCTAAGACAATTCAACCCAAAGCTCTCAGTTCTAATTTCTGTGCAGGAAACGGACATCGGAAGATATGTGAATAATCACCGGAAGCATCCTTCCAATGAAGTCCGGCAATTGGTGAAGCAACTCGTTAGGTGATGCTGTATTCACGATGAACAACAAAAGAAATACATACTTTGTTTTTGGTGTAAAAGAAGCATCGGATTCTCATCTTTGTTTTTGAATCACAGGAAGTGGAAAGACCTCGTGGACGAGTGGGCGAAATCCAATTCCGGAAACGGCACTGCTTCGCCGGCAATCATCAGTAAACTTCTAATCCTATCCAAAACCAATCAAGAACAATGGGAAAATGGAGGAAAAAAATGTTCTTTATTCATATGATGATCTAAATGCATCTAATTGATAAATCATTTGGATCGCAGCCAATGGAGACTCGCCGCTACAGATACATGGAAGGAGCTCTCAAAATGGCACCCAAGTACAAAGCGTCAAGTTTCCTCTAATCACTTGGAGTTGCCTACTTATTTTGTTGGAATTTTGGTTGGTAAACTTTTTTTGTATGCTGATTGCAGATGCCAGAGTTTGGAAATTCGCCTAATCCACACGGTTAGTGCCTCAAACAGAAAAAAATTAGTTTTTTTGTCCTTTTTTTTCCCTTTTACGGTGATTCTTATCATACGATCGACTTTGGTTTGAAGCAGTCGGTTACTTGAGCACTGAGAGGAACAGTTCAGAACCGATAGAGCCAAAGGCCAGAAAACCCACCCATAATCCAGCGAGAAGCAATGGCAGTTCCACCCGCCCACCACCATCCTCTGCTTCTCTAGCTGTAAAGAGACCATCAGCCTTTTGTCTTCCCTTTTTAATTCTCAAGGCAAATTTATTCCTGTAATCCGTGTCATTCTCGTTTCTACCAGAAGGCAAAGGAAAAGAAGGACAACTCCCCGGACGCAGAGAGGCTTGCATCGGCCAGGAAAAGACTTCACGATAACTATCTCGAAGCACAGAATGGTACTGCTGTCTGTTCTTCCTCATCTGTTCATCTGTTCTAATGCCGTCGGTTCTGATGTCTAGAGTTACTTTGTTGTTTAAATTGCTTGGTAGCCAAAAAGCAACGAACGATTCAGGTGATGGACATCCACGAGATACCGAAGCCCAAGAACTCCTTCGTCCGAAAAGGCGTGTCCCATGGGAGACACTGAGGAGGATCACTGTAACACAGCACGACTTCTACCGTCTGTTTGTTGTAGACCTGGTTTCTTATTTTTCTCGACTCTTCTTATTTCTGAACTCCCCAACCACCCAATTGGTCCTCTTCAAGCTTTTCTTCTGTGCATAGAGCAACCTAAAATGGTTGCACTTGCTTTTCTACAAGAAAGAAAGCACAACTTTTTCCATGAAAGAACTCATCTTCTTTGTTTTTTCCTTCTGAAATACTTTTGGAATTAGAATGTGTAGTGGCTGTAGCTGTGGTAGAATCTATGATCTTGTTCAGAAGCCAGTGGTGTGGTGGTGCACAGACACAAAAGTGGGGTTGCACTGTCAATTCTTATCATGCTCGAAGTGAAGGCTGGATCCAATGGTGTTGTCTGTTCATAAATATGCCTCTTGAAAAAAGTAACCTGCAAGTGGTTGATTCCCTGAACACCTGGTTCCAGCTACACACAGATTTTGGAATAGCTGATAATTCTGGTTGTTCCTCAGTTCAGTTTAATGGAACGAAGTCCTTTTCATCTGTGTTGAATTGTTTATCTGAATCCAACCAACCATATTTGCTTTAGTGCCTCATTTACATCAATTCTTAGCATTTAAGTTCAATCTTTAAAGCTCAATTTCTTTTTATTTTGGCAGGCTTAACAAATTACATGAATTTAGTTTTTTGAGTCGTTGAAAAAAACATAAAGATCATTTATTTCCAAGTCTTATCCGATCTCTGGGATTATTTTCTCTTCAGGATAATTTTAATATATTTCCCAGTCGGTGTTGTCGGGCGTTTGAAAATGACCCCAATTACTCTGCATTAATATTCTTCATGATTAAACTTTTTGTGCTACATCCAGACCACCCAAACAAATATATGATATATTCAAAAATTCATAAATGTAAATTTTTGTCTTTTAACGTCATTTGCATGAAGATCGACAGAGGTAGAATAAGAACGGATTCCGAATAGTTATGGGCTGACGAACTCTGATTGGGTACGAAAAAGTTCTCGTTGCTTCTAATTCAGCTACATTAAATTTCCACACCGATTACAAAATATTTGACACTGTCTATTTTTACAGGCTGGCGGTTACGGTGAGACGTCACTTCTGGAGCCCACCACGTTGTTGTTCTTGACAATTCACAGGGTGTGAGTGTGATATAATAATAATAAAATTTTAATAAAGGTGAATATTTAAAAGTTAATTTTTAATTATGTATTATACGAATGACTTAAATAACACTCAACGTGGCTAAAATGAAGCTACGAAACATGAGCACAGAGGTGTAGAGATTTAGATGGGGAGAGTTCTAGTTATTGCCATTTGTGTTCATTAAGGGGCCTTCACGCCACTGCTGCCGCCGATTGACCCTATTACCGGCACTGCCCATTTCACTCACCGGCATCCTCAGCCACCTTGCAAATCGCCGGCAATCCAAGCTGAAGTTGTTGTCGCCGCGCCTGACGAAGACACGAAGAAGACAGAGGCGCGATCGGGACCCAACGAAGGCAGACTTATCGAGTTGGTTTAAGATCAAGATCAACAACCCATTAACCCTAAAACCTATTAACCAGTAACCCTAAGGGTAATCAAAGGTTCAACTTGTCCCATTAAGGGGCATTATGTGCTTGTTAAGCAAGTACCATATCAGTTTTGGACTAAACATTATGTTAAATTGAGTTATGAAAAAGGTCGAATTACGACGCAGCAGACTTGATAAACTTCGAATCTTGACGAAGCCAAGTAAGACTATGACCAATTGCAGTTTCTTAATTTATCTATTTACAGATGGTAATTATAATTTTTTAATTTAAATCCTTAATTCGATAAAATAAGATAGGACCTTTTTTCGTATTGTAACTTTTTAATAATTGTAGGATTGATCCTGTAATCTTTAGATAATAGATTTTATTTTTTTATTGAAGAGTTATGAAAAAGAAAGACTTTGTTGTAATTATGCAAATTTGGTGTCGAGTGATTTTTGTTATGACTTTTTTTTTTTTTTTACTTTTAAAACGTTTTCAAAGACTTTCCCTTTTTTTCAAAGAATAAAAATGTATTAAAATAAAGAAAACATATGTAAGTCAACCATACAGTACTGGTCAAAGGTCCTGCAATTACACTGTTCACGCGCGGCGCACGTGATGCAGATCGATCCCTAAAGATCAACGAAGCCTTCCGTTTTTTCACCGACGAGGAGAACGGAAGTCAGCCAGATCGCTCGCCGCCAGGAGTCTCCGATGCCGACCGCCGGCTCCCCCTCCTTCTCTTCCGCCACAAGTACTTCGATTGCAGTCGACCTGACCGACAACTCGTTGTCCAACACTGGCGGCAGCGCTGGCGGCGCCGCCGGATCGAACGCGATGCAGTCGTGGTGGGAGTCCATCTCCAAAGCACGCTCCCGGATCCTTGAACTGGTGTCTCTCCTGCACTTGCCGGATCTCGCCGCGCTGGCCGACTCTGACCGCCCCGCGCGCTCCCTCCTCGATTCTCCCGTCGCATACGCCGCGCTCTCCGCTGCCCTATCCGCCCCCTCCTCGGGATCCGGCGACGACCCGCTCTGCCAGTGGCTCTATGATACCTTCCAGTCATCTGACCCCGATCTCCGCCTCGTCGCCCTCTCCTTCGTACCTCTGCTCGCCGGCCTCTACCTCTCCCGCGTTGTCTCCTCCTCTTCCTCCAATTCGCCTTCCTTGTCCGGTTTCGAGGCCGTCCTCCTCGCGCTATATGCCACAGAGGTAAAAGCCCGCGGTGGAAAGCCCCTTCTTGTTTCCATTCCCGACCTCTCCCTCCCCTCCCTCCCCTCCCTCTACCACACACCCCGTCCCTCCGGCCGTCAGTCCACATCCGCGCAGCCAAAGCCTCCCCCCGTTGGCATCCTATCTCCTCCTCTAGAACCCCAGATTGCCGTAAAGTCCACCAAGCGTGCGTGCATTGTCGCAGTGGCACTCGATTCCTATTACAAAAAAATATCCTCTATGCCCAGCCGCTCAAAGATCGATTTTTGTGAGTTCGTTGCTGGATGGGCCGGCCAGGATTGCCCCTGCCGCTTTGAGCTCGATGATGGCGACTTGAAGCCGCCGTTGAGCTGTTCCTCATCCCTGTCATCCTCCTCCTCCTCCCAGATTAGAATTCTCGCCGAGGGTGACGGAGAAATAGGAGGCGCCGTGGACTATATGCGGAGACTAAATATCAAGGATAGCCACAATGGATTGGAGGAGGAAGAGGACAATATTCATAGTAGAGGTTCTAGAGTTCCTCTCCCTTGGGAGCTTTTGCAGCCGGTGCTGAGGATCTTGGGGCACTGTCTTCTTGCACCTCTCAATTCTCAGGAGGTGAGGGATGCAGCATCCGTCGCAGTGCGCTGTGTATATGCTCGGGCGTCGCATGATTTGTTGGCGCAGGCTATTTTGGCTTCCCGGAGCTTGATTCAGCTGAATAATTCTGCAAGAAAAGTGGCAAAACCAGAATCTTCCCAGGGCAATTCTTCAAAACCCAACACACCAAGCAAGCCAAAGAAGCCAGAAGTGTTCCTGGTCTCAAAATGATCAATCAGTAAGTACTATACAGAGTGTATAATACCACAAAGTTATGTTGTCATTTCAAGACAAACTTCATATCATCATATCTGAGATTGTTGATTGTGATGACGCAAGTGAGCACAGCAAGTACAGGACTTGTTTTCCCCCCTATATTTTGTGATCATGAGTATGTGCATTAGAACAATTTATCAATTCTATATTATGTTGTTGATGAGTCTAAAATCTATTAGCTCTCTTTGACATTCTAGCATGCACACTATACTTGGATCATATGATTGACTAGGTCTACAGTCTTTTATACTCTAGAGCTATTGATAGATTTAGCTTTAGTTGCTGAATTTCCAGCGTCTAATAATGATTTGTATCTTGGTTATCATGTAGCATATATTCAGTAGTTTCAGATATTCTTCTTTCTCATAGAGTTCTTTTTACAGTGTATTCATCATTCCGAATTTAAACTAGCAAAGTTATGATTTCGATATTTATAATACTGCTGGTATGTGAAAATTTGTAACCAATAGCTCATGAACTTGGTTATTGACATCCAACTAATCATGGATCATTTGTAGCCTACTACCCCAAAGAATAATCTCATTTTTGCATTTATGTTTGTCAATTAGAGGCTAGTTTTTTAGTTGATAGTATAGTAGAAATCCAATTTAGGAATCTTTGGAAGCAATACTTAATCCTGGCTGATGTGTATATCGAAAAGATCTTTTTACTGAATTCATATCAACACATAACAGCACATATAATGCACTAATTGCTCATGCTAGAGATATATGAAGTTCCTATCAGTTTCCTGTAATGAAATACTTCATTGGCTGGTCTGTGTTTTAGGTTCTTGCAGTGATGGATTTCCTGCTCCCTCTGCTAACTTGGAACGACCATTATTTGGTATAAAACTTACACTTATTTAGTCTCCAAACTTGTAATCTTCTTCTTGGTTGTATGGATCTGCTGCAGCAACTTTGGGCCGAAGGAATTTCTCAGTAGTGTTTCTTTGGATTATTTGACATTCAGATTTATGAACTTCAATCAGGTGTAAAATGTGTGTGTTTTTTTTTAGTTTGAACTTTCCACTGGTGCAAATTGTTGTATCTGTAAACCATTTAGTATTTGATGAAAACACTTTCCATTGATTGATGCAATCAAAATTACAGTGCTTTATACAGAATCTATACAAAGATTTGTAGTGAGAATTGAATCGGATAAGAATTGAAGTGAAAATTGAATCGGATAAGAATCCAATTTACCTATCAATATCACCATTTATAGAAATGGGTATCCAAGTACGAGATAATGTTTGAATATATGTGATCACATACTAAAACAAGTGAAATCTATCTGTACAATATCATTATTCGATCTGCATGAATTGGACTACAAATGGAATATCAAATTTAGTTGATGGTGGGCAAATATAAGTAGAATAAATGAGTTATTTATCCATTTATTTTAAGAAACAGACAATTACTTCGATTTAGGGCTTCGTCGAGAGCTTATGGTAGAGCCGTCAATTTGAGTTAGGTCTATCGAATTGATCCACCCCATCGAACAATTTAAGTTAGTTGAGTTGAAATTTTATCAACCCATTTTAAGGTGGTTTAGATGGGTTAACTCGCCTAGGTCCGCGACTCGCGTGAGTTAGCTCGTGACCCGTGTGGGTTGGCCCACGGATTGAGAAAAATTATTTTTTTATTCAAAATTTAAAATTAAAGGAGAAAATTCAATGAATTAGTAGACTTGACTCGTCTAAACTACAATCCAAGTTTAAAATTTTCAACTTGACCCGTTTAAACTATAATTCAAACTTAAAATTTTTTTTATTTTCTATATTTCTTATTTTTTGATAGGCCCGCGGGTTAGCCCGCCTAACCCGTGACCCGTTTTAAATTGGATTGGATTAGAAATTTTTCAACTCATCTAGTTGGTGGGCCGGCTCATCCTGCTCTATCGTATGATGAGTTTCTGACGGATTGATCTGTCCCGTTATAATTGGCCCGTTTAACAACTCTATCCGTGTGATCTCTGTGGGTCCCATTTCTAAAAGTCGGACGCTCGCTCGCTCCGGCAGTGGTCACCAGTTCGCCGCCACCAGCGACATTCCTCTTTCGTCGGAGAACTGAAACTTTCATGAAGTTATCAATTGGAAAACGCCCCGTGTATATACTTTAATCGATGCTGCACAATTAAATGCCCATTTAAGTTACAAAATGCAACTATTCGCTTCAACGCCTCCGATCCCAGACGAAAGAACGGTATAAATTTGAGCAGCTGATCAACAAGGAAAAACCAAGAAACAAAAAAGGAAATGGAGAGAAATCTTGTTGTGCTCTTCGTCCTCTTCCTCTCTTTCTCGGCTTCTTCTTGCTCAGCTTATTTCTCCGGCGATGGCGAAGATCTGACTGTAGCGCCGATCGGGGGAGCTAGAGTCTACATTGTGACTGTGAAATGGCACAAGGGTCTGGAAACAGAGCAATTTGCCATTAGAACTCTGACCTCTGTTCTGGGCAGGTATGCCTTATTCTAAACAAAGAATAAATAGTCTGTCTCAAACTCATCGTCAAGACTAAAATAGTGAAGTTCTTTTAGATTTTTAATCTTGAATTTGTTTACGAGCAGTGAGGTAGCTGCTAAAAAGGCCTTGGTGTACGTCTACGACTATGCGTTCCCTGGTTTTGCTGCAAAACTCACTCCTATTGAGGCTTTCAAACTGAAGGGTAAGTAACAAAAGATCCTTATTAAAATTTTATTTATTTTCTAATTTATGATTTGTTGTTATTTAATACTGCAGAGCAACCTGGAATTCTTCGAGTCATCCCTGATACCATATATAAGTTGATGATGATGTATTAATCTCAATTTTCAAATAAGAGTTTTTTTTTCTTTTGGAATAAAATAATTTGTGTGATAAATATGAATAATTCATAGTTTCCTTTTCTTTGGGTTTGCCTTTTTATTATGATAAATTTGAATTTAAAAACTGTTAAAGGAACCAAGCTCGTATATAAAATTTGGTTAGGATTTATTTTACAAAATTATATTTAGTATATAAAAATATGATGTGTATTATAAATTTTATACTTTTTATACCATAATATTGAGAAAAGTTATATATTTCATTTATTAAATCGTAATAATTGTACTCAATAAAAAGATAAAATTTTTAATAAATAAACGTGAATAATTAGAAAAATAAACTAATAGTTATAATCGAGTTCAATATAATTCTACATTGGATCTCAATGTTAAATGGATAAAACATTAGACATTTTTAATTTTTTAGAGTTTTAGCCTTTATTTTTTTAAATAAATTAGCCAACCATGTGGAATATGTCACTGTCACTTTAATTTTAATAAATTTATTTTTTTTGGTGTGAAAGATAATCCAATGTACAAGAGTGGTTGTGTTTTCACATGTTTTTACTATACTGACATTTAAACAACATGCACTTATATATTACTACCTTAATCACAATCGTCAATTTTCAATAATGTTTTTTTGTCTTTCGTTAATATTTCTGTAACTTTATCAATATGAACGGTTAGAGAGATGAGTGAGCCCCATTTCCAATAGAACCTAAACTTTTTATCTATTTTAATAAATTTAAATTTTTTTTGTAATCATATGAATTATATATATTTTAATTAACAATTTATACTGATACAGATCCATTTTAATTACTCAGACCTTGCTACTGTTTTTTTTTCCATTAATAAATTAAATTTAACACTGTTTTTTGAGAAAATTTAATTACCTCCTTCTCATCGATGTCTATAAATAGATGGGAGATAATCCAATGTTGTTATCAGTGATATCTAATGGCTTCCCTCGTCAACTAGTTAACCGTCATGCAACTGCAGCATCAATGTATGCAGACCGACGGCAACTTAACTGTCGCGCCAACATCCCAGTATTTCCTGCAGCGCGACGGCCACGTCGTCATCTACGCCGACCCTATATTTACAGTCCCTGAGGTTGAACCCAAGAACAGGAAGATGGTGGCCACGGTGACTAATAATCTTTCTCTATGTAAAACCAAGGAGTCTAACATATATTAGCCTCATAAAATTAATGATGTTCAATCTCATCAATTCATCGACTAGGAAATACAATCATACATACATAATTACATATATATGTAGAGATACTCAATAATTGTGATCCAATTATAATTTCTCTCATACTATGTATTGTATTGTGGACATTAGTAATTGAGTTTAAAGTCAAATCAAATATATAAAGAATGCACACTCAAATAGTAATTTTATTTATCCAATAAATAATATAATATCTAAGATGATTGTCTTAGGACATCTCTGAAATAGTGAAACATTAAGTATCTTTAAGATATTTAAGGCTGATGTAAAAAAATAATGTGAAAAATAAATTAATATCATGAGAACCAATAGAGGTGGAGAATACTATGGTAGATACATTGAGAGTGGACAAATACATGGCCCATTTGCGAAGTTTCTTCAAGAAAATGATATTGTTGCCTAATACACCATACCTAGTTAACTGGACCAGAATGGTGTGATTGAGAGAAGAAATTGAACTTTAATGGACACGGTTAAAAATATATGTAATAACTCCAAACTTCTTAAATCATTATGAACTGAAGCTCTTAAAACGTCAGTATATATATATATATATAAATCAAGTTCCAAACAAGGTTGTTTCAAAGATGTCATTTGAGTTGTAGAAAAATTAAAAATCGAGTTTTCAACATATATGCATTTAGGGATATCCATCTAAAGTAAGAGTTTATAGTTAGGACCTTGCGAGCTAGAAGGGGGGGGGGGGGGGGGGGGTTGAATAGCTCAACTCACTCAGATTAGATCTATGTCGATGAAAACTTCTTGCTACCCAACCACTCAACGAACACAATGCTAACTCGAACGATTTACTTGGTATCTGCCTCCTTGAGGCGACTAATCCAAGGATCCACACTCAGCTCACCACTTCCACTATATCTTCTCCTCCTCAGACAAATCACGAAGGTGGAGAAACCCTCTTATAACAAAATTACAGTTGTACAATAACAATCAAAAATCACAAAGAAGAAGAAGAGAGGTTTTACAATGATCTTGATGGATTTGCTTCTTCTTCTTCTAGAAATTGCTCCAAGTTGTATAGTTGAACACCAGATGGTTTCTTCAGCACTGTAGCAAGAAGACTTGAAGCAAAATTACATAAGCAGTGCCCATCAACGACTAACTCTTACTATTTAAACAGGTTCAGCTTCTTGAGATCAGTCGATTGATTTTCTAATATATACCAGTCAATTGATTTAGTCAGCGACAAATAACGACCTCTGAACCTTCTAAAATCATGTCTAATTTTGTCAAATTTCAAATGTCAGTCAGCTAATTTTATTCATCAATCGACTGTTATGGATAAATCGAGTCACTAGTCGAATCGATTCTCTTCTGTTTGCTTCTGAAACAGAATCAGTCAACTGATGTGAAGAATCAGTCGAGTCGATTCTATTCTGTTTGCTTCCAAAATAAAATCAGTTGACTAATGTAAAGAATCAGTCGAGTCAATTCATAATTAGTCGACTGATGTAAAGAATCAGTCGAGTCGCTTCTATTCTGTTTGCTTTCGAAACAGTGTCGGCCGACTGATATGAAGAATCAGTCGAGTCGATTCTATTTTGTTTCCTTCCGAAACAAAATCAATTGACTAATGTGAAGAATCAGTTGAGTCAATTCTAAAATTCATTCCACTGACATGAATATCAATCGACTGAAATTTTGAGTCTGGCTAAAAACTTAGTATAAGTCGACTGATATTTTCTTCAATCGATTGACATCAATATTAGTCGACTGGATATTACAATTAGTCGACTGATAAAAGTTTTTACTGTATTTATCTAACTTACCTTCTACGCATCTAATCTGTGATACGCTCGTTCTTTCCTCTTTTGCCAAGAGTCTGATCGTCGACCTTCTTGAACTTCATTTGCCTTACATCTAGCCTTCTGACTTGTAATAACTTTCTCTCGCCAAGAGTTTGCTTCTCGATTTTCTTGGACTTTCTTTTACCTTACATCCATTCTTCTTACCTGTAAAGATTTTCCTGCACACTTGATGCACAAGTGATATTTTTATATTGTGTTCTAAGCTTTACTGATGTCAATCATCAAAATTATAACTTATGGTATGATCATATCAACATTTATAACCTACAAGAAAATTAAAGAAACTAGACCTCAAGACTATAAGTGGGTATTTCATTAGATTATCTTGTTATGATTTGCCACCATCTTTGGATTGACTCAATGATGATAATAAGCCCTTTATAAATATTGACCTTCAAGATTCCTAAATATACACACCTTCAGGATTAATAACATCATTTAAAAAAGATGTTTGAAGTGTTTAGAAGACTCTAAAGTGTTAAACAATAATAAAGTGGTGTTCAAGGTGTTCTTCAAATATCAATAGTTGGAGGTAACAATCGTTCCTTTTTTCACATTCAATTGTCATATTTATTTAGTACAAAACATGATGTAAAAGTCTAACCTTTCAAAAGGAAGAGTAAGTAACAACATTTATAACCTACAAGAAAATTAAAGAAACTAGACCTCAAGACTATAAGTGAGTATTTCATTAGATTATCTTGTTATGATTTGCCACCATCTTTGGATTGACTCAATGATGATAATAATCCCTTTATAAATCTTGACCTTCAAGATTCCTAAATATACACACCTTCAGGATTAATAACATCATTAAAAAAAAGATGTTTGAAGTGTTTAGAAGACTCTAAAGTGTTAAACAATAACAAAGTGGTGTTCAAGGTGTTCTTCAAATATCAATAGTTGGAGGTAACAATTGTTCCTTTTTTTCACATTCAATTGTCATATTTATTTAGTACAAAACATGATGTAAAAGTCTAACCTTTCAAATGGAAGAGTAAGTAACAAAATATCATGTTAAATTTGTTTTATTATTTATTTTCTAATTTATGATTTGTTGTTATTTAATAGTACTATAGAACAACTTGGAATTCTTCCCGTCATCCCTGATACCACATACAATTTGATATTGATGTATCAATTTCAATTCTCAATTAAGAGTTTTTCTTCTATTGAAATAAAATAATTTATGTGATAAATATGAACAATTTAGAACTGTCTTTTCTCAATTCAGAATTATCTTTTCTTCAGGAATTTAAACACTATTAAAAAACAAAGCACGTATATAAAATTTGGTTAAGATTTATTTTACAAAATTTATATTTAGTATATAATAATATAATATGTATTATAAATTTTATACTTTTTATATTTTTTATACTGTAATAAAATTGAGAAAAGTTATATAATTCATTTATTAAATCATTATAAACTCTAAACAGTATTTAGGGAGGGAGCCATAGGTAATGGCGACAACCGTCCTTTTTAATTTTTTAATATAAAAGATATAGAAATATAAAAATAAAATATATGAATTTCTCTTGATATGCTCTCATATAAAAGACAACCCAATGTAACGAAGAGTCTATCTATATCGTACGTTGTGTTTTCATATGTTTTTACTATACTGACATTTAAACAACATGCACTTAAGCGTGTCGCCAATTCATTACTACCTTAATCACAATCGTCAATTTTCAATAATGTTTTTTTGTCTTTCGTTAATAACGTTTCTGTATACTTTATCAATATGAACGGTTAGAGAGATGAGTGAGCCCCATTTCCAATAGAACCTAAACTGGAGGGGCATTGATTATATTGGCTAGTTTTGTCATACTGATCTACAAATCAATGATAAATTATTTACTTTGATTATCGACGGCACAACCATGCCACTTCATATGAATTTTAATTAACAATTCTGATATATATATAGTTATTATTTAACAAGTGATCCGATGATACTGTTTTTTCCCCATTAATAAATTTAACACTGTTTTTGAGTTTTAAGTACCGTAAATTTACCTCCTCCTCATCGATCTATAAATAGATGGGAGTTGCATTATACTCTAAACAAGCAATCACTTGAGTGGAGTGATCAGTGATATCCGTACGTAGCTTAACCATGGCTTCCCTCGTCATGCTCTCTGCTGCTGTCCTCCTCGGCCTCCTCCTGCCTTTCTCCATGGCCAACAACGTTCTATATGGCGGCCACAAGCTGCTTGCCGGCGAATCCCTCACCGAAGGGGACTTTACCTTCATCATGCAGTCCGACTGCAACCTGGTGTTGTACCACAAGGACCAGGCGTTGTGGTCCTCCGGGACCAACGGCCTAGGCAGCAGGTGCTTCGCCCGCATGCAGACCGACGGCAACTTCGTCATCTTCAACGATCGCCTCAACAAAATTTGGGAGAGCGGCACCCGCCAAACGGAGGGCGAGTTCATCCTCGTCCTGCAGCGCGACGGCCACGTCGTCATCTACGGCGACCCTATATTTACCGTCCCTGAGGTTGAACCAAAGAACAGGAAGGTGGCCACGGTGACTAATAATAATATTCTCTATGCCGGCGACAAGCTGAACACTGGCGAATCCCTCACCGAAGGGGACTTCACCTTCATCATGCAGTCCGACTGCAACTTGGTGTTGTACGACAACGACAAGGACATGTGGTCAGGGGCGGATCCAGGCGAGGGCTGGAGGGGGCTGAAGCCCTTGCCAGGATCGCCACCCTCGCCAGGATCGCCACCCTCGCCAGGATCGCCAGGATAAATGGGCTAAGCGGTGGCCGGCCGGGAGGGCCGCGTTGTGGCGAAGGATGGCGTGGCCTAGGGCTGGGATGTACTTGTCGGCGTAGCTCTCGCCGATCACGAAGAAAGGGCGACGGAGGAAAGAGGGGTCGGAGCCTTGGAGGCGAGGAAGTGGAGGAGGGCGGATAGGAGCTGAGCGGCAACGACGGACTGGTTCCGGGGGATGTCGGCCGGGGAAGGGGCGACGCTGAAGCCGGCGCCGAGGGGGTTGTCGATGAAGAGTAGACCGAAGCGGCGGTTCCAGGAGTTGGACGCGAGCGCGAGGCCTTTGGACGCGAATATGCTGTCCTTCATCCTCTCCGATCTCCCCCCGCCCGAGCAGAAGCACCACCTCGAACCCTCCCCCAAAACTCCCATCTCACCAGCAAGTCTCTCCCCCCGATCCGAGAATGCAAACCCCAATGTAGCGTCACAGAAAGCTTACGGGATCTGGTGCTTGCCGACGGCCGGTGCCGGAGTATCTGGACGCCAGCCGGCACGGATCTGTCGATCTCTCTCTCTCTCTCTTCTTCTTTTTCTTCACTCCCCTTTCGCTGCTTAATCTACCTTCCCATATTTTTATACAATACCATCAATAAATGTTTGATTTATTATTATTATTATTTTATAATTTAGGTGTGCATTATCCGATAACGTTTCAATTCTAATTTTTTAAATTATTTTAAAAGTGTTTTATTATTATTATTAGGTATTTATTAAAATCGATCATGTATAAGTTGTGCGAATACCGCCTACGACATCTTAATTATTAAATAAAAAATAAAAGGGTATTTATTTATGATAATTTTCGGATGAGGATTTTTTCCTTCCGTATATTTATACATTTACGTTTTAAAAAAAATATTGATTCATCTATACTGTAGTAGAATGATATAGTTTTATAATTTTAGAGTGTTTTGGAATGATTATTATATTGTTAAAAAAATTTATTAGCCCCCGCTAAATATTATTTCTGGATCCGCCCCTGGATGTGGTCCTCTGCATCCAACGGCCTAGGCAACAACTGCGCCGCCCACTTACAGACCAACGGCGACCTCGTCATCCGCAGTGACGACGGCAACGTTGTTTGGTCGAGCAACACCAGCCAGCCGGAGGGCGAGTTCATCCTCGTCCTGCAGCGCGACGGCAAGGTCGTCATCTACAGCCGCGCTATATTTACCATCCCCAACGCTGAACCCAGAAATAGGAAGATCAGGAAGATCGCCATGGTGACTAAAAATTAGTTGGCTTCACCAGGAACCATGCATGGATCGCTAGCTAGTTATTAAATAAAACAGAATAAAATGAAGCGAGGCATAAATAATATAATTAGCTACATGCATGGTACGCACGTAGCCTCGTACGTTGTTATCTTGTATCGACTGTTAAGTTGGTGTGAATCCATCACCTTAATTATCTACTTTTGCTCTGCTTTTTTTAAAAGTTGAATTCCGTTGAAAAAAAGAAAAACAATTAATTAAATTAAAGAAATCTAATAGCTAGCACGTATAAATTGAAAAAAATAAAATTAATACAAGGTGGAATCTAATTAGCCTTCCAGCTTTGATAATATATATGTAACAATATTATTGGCTAATTAATGTTTGAGATTTTGGAGACAAGGTTTTTTAAAATTTTAGAGATCGACCATCTATAATTGAAATACAGAATAAATTAAAACAGTGGATATATAGTTATTCAAATATAATAAATAATAATTATTTATGTTCACGGAGATAGTATTCTTGCGATACAATCAAAGTCTCACATTGGAAATACATGATAAAGATTATGGATTTATAAGATAGAAAATATCTCCATTGGTATGAGATTTTTTTGGTAGAGTTCAAAAATAAAATCATGAGGACTTAAGTTTAAAATGGATAATATCATATTATTATGGATACTTTTTGATTTTAACAAATATATCAAACTTTAATTAATAAAATATTTTAGATAAGAAACATTAAAACAGTGGATATATGTAACAATTTATAGTCATCGTCATGTACAACAATCAAAGTCTCACATTGGAAATACATTGTAAAGATTATGAATTTATAAGATAGAAAATATCTCTATTGGTATGAGATTTTTTGGATAGAGTTCAAAAACAAAATCATGAGGGCTTAAGTTTAAAATGGATAATATCATATTATTATGGATAACTTTTTGATTCTATCGGTACTAACAAATATATCATCCTCTCTATAATAGTTTTTAATTTTAAAAAAAATATATATTGTCTCTCATTTTACTTTAATTAATAAAATATTTTGACTATTGATCCGGCAGGGTTATTTATCGATCATGTGGACATCGGGTAAAAGGGAGTATGAGAAAAATCGAGTAAATATAAGTATCGATTAATTGTTGAAACCAAATAAAACCCCGGCCTCTTGGTCTCGGTATGCTTTCTAAAGCATGTTCCGACCTCCCACTTTGGTCTCAGTATGCTTTCTTAAGCATGTGCCGACCTTCTACTCCGGTCTCGATATGCTTCCATAAGCATATGACGATCTCCTACTCCGGTCTCGGTATGCTTCCTTAAGCATATGCAGACCTCCTGCTCCGGTCTCAGTATGCTTCCTTAAGCATATGTCGATCTCATGATTCAATTTCAGCACGCCTCCCGCGTCTTGTGGCGACCTTGTGACTCAGTCTCGGCATGCCTCCCGCGTCTTGTGCCGACCTCATGATGCAGTTTTAACGCGTTTTATTACATCCAGGGTTAACTTTCGGCATGTGATACTTATTTTAAGACATAGTCGTTCCGCTTAAGTCGGGGAGAACAGAACTGATTCTTCCGTGGCAATAGAATCAAATATATATCTCAACGGACCGAATCTTTCCAGAACAGAACCTGAATATTTCTCAAACAGTTGCTAATATTTCGGAGATCAACCGCTATAAAAAGGTAACTCATACCCATGGGTATAGGTACGCACACATAAACTCTAACTTCCCCAAGTCATTAAACTTTTTGCACCGAACCTTAACTTGAGCGTCGGAGTGGCTTGCCGAGATCTACCCCCGGTGCCATTCTAACTCTCTTTTTAAGTACTTTGCAAGTCTCTTCTTCTCCTTCCGCAGCCTCATCACAGGATCATGCACGTCGGCAAGCCTTGAACCAGCGTTTGAACCATTCACGATGTATTGACTGGAACAACTATATCTTAAATTATTTTATATAAATCATCTATAATTTAACTCTAATCTTATGAAGGTCAAATTAAATCTTTGTTTTTTTTCTGAGGATCCTATATGGTTCCACATAGATCAAGCTCTGATACCAGTATTATTTTTATTTTTTGAATTATACCCAAAAGGTCTAATACCAATGTGATGTTTATTTCTTATAATCTCATGATTTTTTCTATGTATTTTTAATGTGAGATTTTAATTATATTCCAACAAATGAAAGTAGTGGAGGATGGTGTAAAGTGTAAATTATTTTAATTAAGCACATTTGATGTGGTGTGAGGAGAAATTTAAGTTGAAGTGTCTTATCCCAAGTGGTAAGCACGGAGACACCTGTTGCTTGAGGTTTCGAGTTCGAATCCTCTCAGCAACATATATTTGTTGACTGAGGTGTTGTGCGATTCAAGTATTAGCTCGGCTAAGGTGCTGTTTCGGCAGTAAGCTCTTATCAACCTAGTGGTACCGTGCCTCCAAAAAATCCCTTAGGGGGTTTTCTGATATGGGGCCGTTTCGGCGGTGGGGACGGTCACTATAAAAAGTTTACCCACTATAGTTTAACGATTTACCTCCTCACAGATGGTCGTGGGGCCGACTGTGTGGGGCCGCTAAGGTGGCGGATCCACCTTTTTGCAGAAGAAGAGGAGAAATTTAAAATCACATTATGTGGTGGCGCATCTATTTAATTAAAAAATGAATAATAAATTTAATTATGAAGGTCAAATTAAATCTTTGTTTTTTTTTTCTGAGGATCCTATATGGTTCCACATAGATCAAGCTCTGATACCAGTATTAAGGTCTGATGGAATCTACATATATCTCCATAATGATATGATATTGTCCACTTTAGATCTAAATCCTCAATTTTATTTTTTGAATTATACCCAAAAGGTCTAATACCAATGAGATGTTTATCTCTTATAATCTCATGATTTTTTCTATGTATTTTTAATGTGAGACTTTAATTATATTCCAACAAATGAAAGTAGTGGAGGATGGTGTAAAGTGTAAATTATTTTAATTAAGCACATTTGATGTGGTGCGAGGAGAAATTTAAAATCATATTATGTGGTGGCGCATCTATTTAATTAAAAAATGAATAATAAATTTAAAATTTTCTTATATTTGTTTTTGATCTTTTAATATCAATCCACTGTTGGAGTTCATTGTAATCGTGAATTGATTGACACATATTTCAAATATAATAGATCGTGAGTCTCTTTTGATCCGGTCCGAGATCAATAAATGGGTTGAATCATTAAAGTATCTACGATCAAGCTCTTTTGGGAGATCAGGTGCATGTTAAATGACTCTTTACGGATCAGCTTCTATTGAGTAGACCTCTATCGGGTCAGTTGTTACTATGGTGAGTAACGCAAGGACTCAAGCGAGGATCTCCAATGGTAATGACTGGACAAATTGAAAAAAAAAAAAGGTTAGAAGGTAAACCAAAGTGAGTCTTGGCAAACTTCTCTGACGCTCAAATCAGATCTTGTAGAAAAGTTTGAGAAGAAATAGCAAAGGAGTGATAGTAGTAATATCATGTACTTCTAATCTGTCGGAGCTTTATCGTTGTCGAGCATTCAATCAACCTTTGGCATGTTGGGACATCTTCATTGCCTAGTATTCAATTAACCTTAATCTGTTAAGGTTTCACACCTCATGTCAACTCCCTGTTAAACTTTTGACCGTTGAGTGTTTAGTTAATCATAACTCACTTGTACTTTCCTCTTGCTAACTATCTATTGGATTACCGTCAAGTACCTAATTAATCGTGATTCACTTGGACTTCTTCTCTTGTTAACTACTTATTGAACTTCCAACTGTCAAGTATTTGGTCAACTGTAACTTAATTAGAATTTTTTTTTGCCAACTCGATCTCTTTTAGACTTCCAACTACCAAGTGTTTGGTTAATCATAATCCACTTAGACTGTTCATCGTCAAGTTTTCAATCATTATTGACCTACTTGAATCTCACTCAATCAATTAACTAATATATTAATCAAATATTAAAATAAATTCAAATTAATTCAAACTTGATCAACTGATCAGAAGAAGATTGTACCAACAAAATTAAAACTCACACGTATAAGATTATGCTTGTTTTGTACCTTATATGTTCATTTCTTTTATTTGAGCCACACATAGGTAGTTGATATTTATATAGAGTGATTAAATATAGTTGTACCGTGTGAATATAAGCACACGTTAATTTGATTTTAGAAGGATATATATAAATGTAGGATATAAAAAGCAATGCACGGAGGGGTGCATACTGATCATGAAATAAAAGAACCGAAAATAAGAACAATGAACACATTCAGATTTATTTGGTTCACAATCTTAATGTGTTGCTCAAAGACCTATGCATAAGAGATGCTTATCCACTATTATTTTCTCCTTTTGGAATACTTTCCGATTGCGAAAAAATCTCTTACATACAATTTGATCAACAATATAAGCATAATAATGATAAATAATTAAAGAGACATGGATATAAAATAATACAAATAATGTTATTGTCATTCTGTCTAGAAGTCCAAAATCGAAATAATCAAAATTTTCATTATTAGTTAATTGATGTTTTATATCAATCGATTGATAACAGATAGTCTAGTTCAAAATCGTAGTTCAAGGTCATAAGTCGATTGATGACAGATAGTCAAGTTTGAAATCATAATTCGAGGTCATTAGTCGATTGATGATCTCCAATTCAATTTAATTGGTTAAATCGATATTTAATCCTAATACACCATGCTTAGTTCACCACACTAGAATGGCGTGGTTGAGAGAAGAAGTTGAATTTTAATGGACATGGTTAGAAATATATGCAGTAACTCTAAACTTCCTAAATCCTTGTGAACTGAAGCTCTTAAAACGACAGTATATTTATAAACTTAGTTCCAAACAAGGCTATTTCAAAGATGTTATTTGGGTTGTAGAAAAATTGAAAATCGAGTTTTCAACATATATGCATTTAGGGATGTCTGTCTAAAGTAAGAGTTTATAACCCACAAGAAAATTAAAGAAACTAGACCTAAGGACTATAAGTGGGTATTTCATTAGATTATCTTATGATTTACCATCATCTTTGGATTGACTCAACGATGATAATGAGTCCTTTATAAATACTGACCTTCAGCCTTCAAGGTCCCTAAATATACACACCTTCAAGAATAATAACATCATAAAAAAAGATGTTTGGAGTGTTTAGAAGACTCTAATGTTTTAAACAACAATAAAATGGTGTTCAAGATGTTTTTCAAATATCAATGGCTGGAAGTAACAATCGATTTTTTTCCACATTCGATTATCATGTTTATTTAGTATAACACATGATGTAGAAGTCTAACATTTCAAACGGAAGAGTAAGTAATAAAATATCAGGTTAAATTTATTTTATTATTTATTTTCCAATTTATGATTTATTGTTATTTAATAGTACTGCAGAGCAACTTGGAATTCTTCGAGTCATCCCTGATACCACATACAAGTTGATATTGATGTATTGATCTCAATTCTCAATTAAGAGTTTTTCTTCTTTTGAAATAAAATAATTTGTGTGATAAATATGAACAATTCATAGCTCCCTTTTCTTTGTAAGATACGGGAAAAAATTGGAACTCGTCTTGCGAAGATGAAATGAACGAAACTGATTTCGTTCAAATTAGAGGTCGTTTGGTTAGTGAACCAAAGAGTTCAATTTTGAACTAAATTGAATCAATTTGGTTTGGCTTGTCATGAAAGAGATTTTACTAAAACGGATGCAATGAAAAGCTTCAACTTGTGAAGACGAATAGAACAAAACTTATTTGGGTCAAATCAGAATCCGCTTGGTTAGTGAACCAAGCGAACCAAAGGTGAACCAGTTTGCTACAGTAACCCTAATGAATCAGGTTCAAGCCAATCTTGTCTGGCTTCTTTTCCTCCTGGTTCAAGCTGGAAACCCTAGCGTTCCTCTTCCGCACGATAAAAATAGGGCATATTCATTGGCTTGTTCGCGGAAACACTACGACGTCGTCTCCTTCTTCCTTAGTGGCGCGTCGGCGGCTCCGCCCAATGCAGCCACCCACGATGAAGGAGGAGGAAAACCTAGGGAGTGGCGGTGGCTAGCGGCGAGGAGTCAAGACCTTCGCCGACGCTGCTCCTTTTCCTGTTGTGGGATTCGGCTTCCTTCGGGCGAGAAGGAGATGCTAGTGGCCGCCTCCTTTCTAAATCTTGCCATCTGCCTGAGGAATCCGGAGCCCTAGCTCGCCGTCGGCCAGAAGAAAGGGGAATTCGAGATCCACGTACGCCGTCTCCAGCACCATTTCCTTCCGAAGCAAAGCTGGTCGACGGTGTAGGGTGATGCTCCTCCCTGCAAGCTCGTCGCCGACCAAGTTTCCTTCGCCAGTGAGCAAACGGATTGAGGTGAGATTCTATGTCTTGTTGTTCGGTTAGATTGTTTGTAATTGTTGGATTTGATCGATTTATGTTGGGTTTTTTGTTGTTCTGTTAGGGTTTCAGCAACGAGAAGAACTAAAGTTTGTCGTGATTTAGGGCAGATCTGAGGTAAGGCTTTGAGCTTGGTTAGATTTCTGTTGTTGTGATAGAACAGTAGATTGAGTTGTTAGGATTGATTGCGGTTGGGTTTCCGTGGTTTTGGTCTATTCGGTTCGTGATGATTGGGTTGATTGGATCTGTTGGTTTCAGTTGAATGAGCTAGTGTTCTGCTCGATTAGGATTATTGTTGCTGTGGGTTTCTTGTTGAAGTGTTTGATCCGGTTTTGGTATGCTGTTTGATTTCGATTTGTTGGTTCTGTTTGTGCTATTTGGAGTTAATGGATTGATCGGGTTTGGCAAATCCATTTTTGGAATCTTGGGATCTTAGCTTGTTAGAATTTGTTCTATTGGATTTCTGAAATCTTGTTGAGTTCGGATGGTTACTGTCAAGTTTCAAGGAATGATTGGATCTATTTACATAATGTTGGATTGAGATCATATCTGTTCCCCAACCCATTCTTGCATGTTTGTATCGGTTGATTTGGGTTAGTTGAATTAAATTGATTTAGGTGATTAGTTGGGAATGAAGTTAACTTGTGTTAATTATCATGAGTTGGATTTGGATCTGATTTGGTTGGATCTGGCTGATCA
This sequence comes from Curcuma longa, assembly GCF_044706935.1. Lineage (NCBI taxonomy): Eukaryota > Viridiplantae > Streptophyta > Magnoliopsida > Zingiberales > Zingiberaceae > Curcuma > Curcuma longa. Next base: position 10,933,197 of record NC_133862.1, on the reverse strand, counting down.
AGTTGTTGGATCTGTTGACAGAACTGATTTGGTTGGATCCGGCTGATTAAGTTGTTGGATCTGTAGATGGATCAAATTTGATTTGATGCGATTAAGGTTAACCTTAGATTCGGTTATGACTTGTTGTAAATTTAATATATAATTATATTTAGTGGTGCTCTATGTTATAATTGGTAGGACCTTGATTGGTGGATCCTGCTACATACGAGGTATATTTTTCTGGGGGTTCTCGTATCGATATTCGTCATGTCAGGTGAGTACTCCTGTGCTTGGTCAACACATGTCTTATTCGTAGTGCATGATTATTTTTCGTTGTTAATTATCTATTGTTATCCTTATTTCATTCGTTGCTTGATACCTTGTTGATTGATCTTGATATGATCTTCTGATTGCTTCTATACAGTCGCATTTATTTGTTGATCTGTGAGTGATGACTTGTTCTAGTTGATGTTGATTATGCCTGATTGGATGTAGGTCTCACTTGTTGAATTGAGCATCATGACGTATGCATGATAGAAGTAGGTGTGAATCATTGTTGTTGTTGTTGACACTCACCTGACACTGTGTTGTAGTGGTATAGGGGTGAGAGTATTTGTTGCACTATGTTGGGTGCAACCAGAACTGGCTAGATAGCCCTCCTGTGATATCCTATCCACTCCCCACTTGATTAGTAGTGGTTTGTTGTTGGAGCGTGTGCAGTTATCCTGTCGTGCACCCTAGTTCATTGCACCGAGTGGATGTCTAGGGGTGGCGAGTGCAGATAGTGGCCATACATAATATATGTACATGCATTTGTTGGTAGTTGTACACTGCCTTTATGGTTGCTGCACTTGTTGCTATATGATTGCAGTAGTTGCACTTGTTGCTATATGATTGCGGTAGTTGTACTTGTTGCTATATGATTGTGGTTGTTGCACTTGTTGTTATATGATTGTTATATTGCGTGATATGATATGTATTACTCTCGTACACTCGTATTGCATGATACCTATTAGTTGTACGTAGTATATAGATCTTATTCATATATATATATATATCCTATATATTATATATATATATATATATATATATATATATATATATATATATATATATATATATTCACGTTATGCACTGATATCCACCTTAGACTTCCTGAGGTTTTTCACCACCTTTATTCTCCTCTGGTAGCAGATAAGGACGTTGATTGGAGCTTGGAAGTCTGCCAGTCTGCTCCATCATCTCACAGCAGTAGTCTCTATTCTGTCATTTTTACTTCTATGTTTTTTTAGACTGTATTGGATTGTTGGTTTCAGAGTTATGTGCGTATCAGCATGTTATGTTCGTATGATTCCGATGGACATGAATCTTGTTATGATTCTGTTGCGTGGTTTCTGATTTCGTAGACTTGTAGAGTTTATCGTTGTTTTGTGATGATGTTTTTCGATTTATACATATTGTTATGTGATTATGCATATGTTTGGATTGGTGAGTGGTTGTGTGGATCACATTTCATTTAATTTAGTAGTTAAAATTCATGTATTATATAGTTGAACGGTCGTGTGAACCTTTATGTTAGTATGTATTCAAGAAAATTGAATTGTTACAGAGAAATGTTGTCAAAATTTTTTAAACGATCGTCTCCCGGGACATGACATTCTTCGGATTTACTTTTTTATTATATAAATTTAAATTTAAACACTATTAAAGGAACAAAGCTCGTATATAAAATTTGGTTAAGATTTATTTTACAAAATTTATATTTAGTATATAAAAATATAATATGTATTATAAATTTTGTACCTTTTATATTATTTATACTATAATAAAATTGAGAAAAGTTATATACTTCATTTATTAAATCATAATAAACTCTAAACAGTAACAATTGTCCTTCTTAATTTTTTAATATAAAAGATATAGAAATATAAAAATAAGAAGTGATTGAGAGACAACAAACCTTTAATTCATCTCTCAATATGAATTTCTCTTGATATGTTCTCAACTATCCTTCAACAAAAAATGAAATCCGTCATCTCAATGGTTATACACGGTTGATCTTATGACCATCTATGAGATAAATTAAGATTCAATCCTTGTCCACTTTGATAAATTTATTTTTTCATAATCAATTCAATTATATCCCGAAGACATGTGAAAGATAACCCAATGCAACGAAGAGTCTATCTATATCGTACGTTGTGTTCTCATATGCTTTTACTATACTCATGACATTTTTAAAAAATGATAAATCTCAATTAGCCTCATTGACTATCCTTAGGGGTGATTGGCCCGGTCCCACGGAAGTTTTCCACCGGCCATCAGAGTAAATCAGAAAATATACACAGCGGCCAGCTCAGACGCCCAGTATCCTTTTACTATAATGACATTTTAAAAAAAATGATAAATCCCAGTCAGTCTCATGGATTCAATCCCTGGGGAGTGGTCGGTCCGGTCCCACGGAAGTTTCCCACCGACCACCAGGGTAAATCAGGAAGTGCATACGGCGGCCAACGGCCCAGTATCCTTTGATTGCGTTCTCCGCTTGGAAGAAAAAATAAAAAGATTTTCAATAAAAAAATGATAATCCCAGTAGCCACATCTCTGGGAGTGGTCGGCCCGGTCCCATAAATCGGGAAGCGCATACGGCGGCCAATCCAGATGTCCAGCATCCTTTGATTGCGTTCCCCATTTGGAGAAAAAAATACGCCGTAGCTGGGGATCGAAAAAAAAAAAAAAAAAAAAGTTTTTCAATAAAGTATGCACTTGAGCGTGTCTCCCATTCATTACTACCTAAATCACAATCGTCGATTTTCAATAAAGTTTTTTTGTCTTTCGTTAATAATGTTTCTGTACACTTTATCAATATGAACGGTTAGAGAGAGATGTGTGAGTCCCATTTCCAATAGAACCTAAACTGGAGGGGCATTGCCATTGATTGGCTAGTTTTGTCATACTGATCTACAAATCAATGATAAATTATTTACTTTGATTATCGACGGCACAACCATGCCACTTCATATGAATTATATATATTTTAATTAACAATTCTGATAGTTATCCAACAAGTGATACAGATCCATTTTAATTACTCAGATCAAAACTGAATAGTTAGATCCGAAGATTGAATATAATAATCAAGCTAAGACCATATACTATGAATGATTCTTGCTACTGTTTTTTTTCCCATTAATAAATTTAATTTACTGTTTTTGAGTTTTAAGTACCGTAAATTTAATTACCTCCTTGTCATCGATCTATAAATAGATGGGAGTTGCATTATACTCTAAACAAGCAATATCACTTGAGTGAAGTGATCAGTGATATCCGTACGTAGCTTAACCATGGCTTCCCTCGTCATGCTCTCTGCTGCTGTCCTCCTCGGCCTCCTCCTGCCTTTCTCCATGGCCAACAACGTTCTATATGGCGGCCACAAGCTGCTTGCCGGCGAATCCCTCACCGAAGGGGACTTTACCTTCATCATGCAGTCCGACTGCAACCTGGTGTTGTACGACAAGGACCAGGCGTTGTGGTCCTCCGGGACCAACGGCCTAGGCAGCAGGTGCTTCGCCCGCATGCAGACCGACGGCAACTTCATCATCTTCAACGATCGCCTCAACAAAGTTTGGGAGAGCGGCACCCGCCAAACGGAGGGCGAGTTCATCCTCGTCCTGCAGCGCGACGGCCACGTCGTCATCTACGCCGACCCTATATTTACCGTCCCTGAGGTTGAACCAAAGAACAGGAAGGTGGCCACGGTGACTAATAATAATATTCTCTATGCCGGCGACAAGCTGAACACTGGCGAATCCCTCACCGAAGGGGACTTCACCTTCATCATGCAGTCCGACTGCAACTTGGTGTTGTACGACAACGACAAGGACATGTGGTCCTCTGCATCCAACGGCCTAGGCAACAACTGCGCCGCCCACTTACAGACCAACGGCGACCTCGTCATCCGCAGTGACGACGGCAACGTTGTTTGGTCGAGCAACACCAGCCAGCCGGAGGGCGAGTTCATCCTCGTCCTGCAGCGCGACGGCAAGGTCGTCATCTACAGCCGCGCTATATTTACCATCCCCAACGCTGAACCCAGAAATAGGAAGATCAGGAAGATCGCCATGGTGACTAAAAATTAGTTGGCTTCACCAGGAACCATGCATGGATCGCTAGCTAGTTATTAAATAAAACAGAATAAAATGAAGCGAGGCATAAATAATATAATTAGCTACATGCATGGTACGTACGTAGCCTCGTACGTTGTTATGTTGTATGTACTGTTAAGTTGATGTGAATCCATCACCTTAATTATCTACTTGCTCTGCTCTTTTTTATTTTTTTTAAAGTTGAATTGCGTTGAAAAAAGAAAAACAATTAATTAAATTAAAGAAATCTAATAGCTAGCACGTATAAATTGAAAAAAAAAAATAAAATTAATACAAGGTGGAATCTAATTAGCCTTCCAGCTTTGATAATATGTAACAATATTATTGGCTAATGTTTGAGATTTTGGAGGAGAAGGTTTTTTAAAATTTTAGAGATCGACCATCTATAATTGAAATACAGAATACATTAAAACAGTGGATATATAGTTATTCAAATATAATAAATAATAATTATTTATGGTCATAGAGATAATATGTCATCCTCTCGATAATAGTTTTAAATTTTTTTCTTTAAATATTTATTGTCTCTCACATAACTTTAATTAATAAAAATATTTTGACTATATCTTAAATTATTTTATATAAATCATCTTTAATATAACTCTTCTTTAAATCTTACGGCCCCACGACCATTTGTGAGGAGGTAAATCTAGAAACTGCAGTTGGTCACGACGCATGAAAGTATTACCTGACTTCGTCAGGATTCGAACCCTTGCCCTCTTCTGTAAGTCTGCTGCGTCGTAACCAACTCAGCTATATCTCGGGGGCATCTTTATATAACTCTAATCTTACAGATGGATGATCATGATCTAAAATATTATGAAGGTCAAATTAAATCTTTATTTATTTTTTTTGAGGATCTCACATGGTTCCATATAGATCGATCTAAGGTCTGATAGAATTCACATATATCTCTATAATAATATGATATTGCCCATTTTATATCTAAATCCTCATAGTTTTATATTTTGAATTGTATTCAAAAGGGCTCATAACAATGAGATATTTTCCTCTTATAATCTCATGATCTTAGTAGAGGATGATATATGTAAGTGTAAATTATTTTAATTAATTAAGTACATTTGAGGAGAAATTTAAAATCATATTATGTGGGGGTCCATCTATTTAATTAAAAATGAATAATAAATTTAAAATTCTCTTATATTTGTTTTTGATCTTTTAATATCGATCACTGTTGGCGTTCATTGTAATCGTGAATTGATTGACACACATTTCAATTATAATAGATCGCGAGTCTTTGATCCGGTCCGAGATCAATAAATAGGTCGAATCATTAAAGTATCTATGATCAAGCTTTTTCGGGAGATCAAATGCATGTTAAATGACTGCTTACGGATCAACTTCTATTGAATCGACCTTTATCCGGTCAATTGTTACTATATATGGCGAGTAATGTAAGGACTCGAACGAGGATCTCCGATGGCAATGACTGGACAAATCGGCCAAAGGGTTAGAAGGTAAACCAAAGTGAACCTTGGTGAGACCTCTCTCCGATACTCAAATTAGATCTCGTAGAAAAGTTTGAGAAGAAATAGCACAAGAGTGAAAGTAGTAATATCATGTACGTCTGATCTATCGGAGTTTTATTGTTGTCGAGCATTCAATCAACCTTGGCATGTTGGGGCATCCTCATTGCCTAGTGTTCAATTAACCTTAATTTGTTATAGTTTTACGTCTCATGTCAACTCCATGTTAAACTTTTGGTCATTCAGTGTTCAGTTAACCATAACTCACTTAGACTTTCCTCTTGCTAACTATCTATTGGATTTTCAACCGTCAAATACCTAATTAACCATGTTTCACTTGAACTTTTTCTCTTGTTAACTACTTATTGGACTTTCAATTATCAAGTATTTGGTCAACTGTAACTTAACTACTAGAATTTTTTTTGCCAACTCTTTTTTAGACTTTTTCCAACTACCAAGTGTTTGGTTAATCATAACCCACTTAGGCTGTTCTATCATCAAGTTTTCAATCAATATTAACCTACTTGATGTTTTACTCAACTAATTAATTAATATATTAATCAAATATTAAAATCAAATTCAAATTAACTTGATCAACTGATCAATTTTGACTAGAGAAGATTGTGCCAATAAAATTAAAACTCACACGTATAATTAAGATTATGCTTGTTTTGTACCTTATATTCATTTTTTATTTGAGCCACACATAGGTAGTTGTTATTTATATAGAGTGATTAAATATAGTTGTACCGTGTGAATATAAGCCCACGTTAATTTGATTTTAGAAGGATATCTCCGATTCAATTTAATTGGTTGATATTTAAATTCTAAATTCAAAACTAAATCGAATTAATCAATATATATATATATCCAAATTAATCGAATCAAACTTTAACTAATTCTGTCGGTTAATTAGATTTGATCGATATTTCACTCAACCCTAGCTATGGATTATTGATCAGAGAGTAAGTTAGCCAAGAGAATTAATGAAAATCTACGATTTAATATGCTCTGCTCATTGATAAATTTAATAAATGAATTTGATATTTGTGTGGAACTTTGAAGAAGTTACAGATTGGAAATATCATTTAATCAATCTAATAAACAGATGCCCAATTAAATTCCCATTTAAGTTACAAAATGCAACTATTTGCTTCAACGCTTCCAATTCCGGATACAACATCATTATAAATTTCGAGCAACTAATCAACAAGGAAAACCAAGAAACAGAGAAGAACAAGGAAAACCAAGAGACGGAGGAGAAATGGAGAGAAATCTTCTTGTGTTCTTTGTCCTCTTCCTCTCTTTCTCTGCTTCCTCTTGCTCGGCTTATTTCTCCGGCGATGCCGACTCCGACGAGGCTCTAGCTGTAGCGCCGACCGGCAGAGCTAGAGTCTACATTGTGGTTGTGAAATGGCACAAGGGTCTGGATACAAAACACTTCGCCATTAGAACTTTGACCACGGTTCTCGGCAGGTGTCGCTCTTATTAATCTAAACAAAGAATACTTTCACATTCAATATGATCCTGAAACATCTCAAACTCATTGCTTTTAGTGATAATTAGAATTTTTTTTGTTTAATCTTGAATTTGTTTACGAGAGCAGTGAGGTAGCTGCTAAAAAGGCCTTGGTGTACGTCTACGACAATGTGTTCCCTGGTTTTGCTGCAAAACTCACTCCTATAGAGGCTTCCAAACTGGAGAGTAAGTAGCAAAACCTAATGTTCTAATGGTTTTAAATTATTTTATTTTATTTATTTATTTTTCAATTTATAATTTGTTGTTAATTATTTAATATCGCAGAGCAATCTGGAATTCTTCGAGTTGTTCCTGATATCACATACCATTTGATGTCGATGTATTGATCTCAATTCAGATCAAGAGTTTTTCTCCTTTTGATATAAAATAATTCGCGCAATAAATTAATACGAACAAATTCACAGCTTCCTTTTCTTTTGGGCATATATATATGCTCTTTAATTATGATAAATAAATCGTGTTGAACAATTGAGTTAAACAAGATTTTTAATAAATGAATTAACTATTACATGCTAATAACTCAATAAATATTGAGATACTACGAAGTGACAATAATATTGAAGATTTATCGATAATTACAGATAAAAAAATGAATATAAGAAAACTAATTAAAATTTTAATTATATTCTAGAATCAAAGATCGATATGCAATACTAATGAAAGCTTAATCGATGCAATTCCAATTAAATTATAGTCAATACCAATTCAAACTATAGATATATTTTTATGATCTCGAGTATACCAATTCACTTTTTCAGAGATATAGCTGAGTTGATTATAGAGAGTTGCAGAAGAGGGCAAGGGTTCGAATCCTGGCGAAGTCAGGCAATACCCTCCTGCGTCGTGACCAATCGATTTCAATTTACCTCCTCACAGATGGTATATTTTTCGATCGAGTATACCAATTTTCACTTTTTCAAGAAGGAAAGTAGATATATATTTTTTGTGAAATTATTGGACTTTTAGCCTTTATTTCTTTATAAATATTGTAATTAAAATTTATAATTTATTTATATTATTATTAAAGTAAGTTTGTTATCGAGTATTCCTATTTACAAGGGCCTTTGTAGAATCTTTTATGGAAGATCCAATGGAGAAATTTGTGTCCTCCAGCGCCTCATCCCTTCTCATAACGGAAGGGGGCTCGGTTCTTCGCCTCGTGTCCTCCCCTTCTGCGCCCTCCTTTCCCCAACCCTACCTTTTACTTGGCCGCTCGCTCGCGGCTGCCGCCGTTAGAGGCGCGGAGCTATGGATCTCGCTCTCAATCATCCGGCGCCGGAGCGGAGACCTGCCGACAAGGATTACCACCCGACGACCGTCCGGTGGGTCAAGGAATGGTGCGCCGCCTTCGTTCTTCTTTGCTGTTTGATTATGCGTCGTCATGGATTTCTTGCGTTTCGGGTTGGGGCTGGGGCGGGGCTGGGGTTTTTCAATTGGCTTGGTGCCATGCAATTGTGCGCTGTCACGGCTGATCGTGCTAAATATTTGTGTTTTTTTTGGATCTTTGATTTAGGGTTCCGCAGGATGTTGTTGCGACGGGAGGAAAGTGCTTCCTTTTGAAGTGGGTTACGGGTAATGCCTCCCTTCTCTTTTGTTTTAGTTGAGAAGTGTTCCGAGGCCTAACCTTTTGCTTGCTTTCTGAAGCAATCGTGTTGTTTTTAGTCTTCCCTGCATGGATTGTTCTGTCATGCACATTCTTTTGACACATTTTTTTTCTGGTTCGGTGCAGTACAGTTACTTTCATGCTAGAACAGTCTGATTTTTACTTGATTTCAAACAAGCTCTATTCTTCTGAAGAATAATGTGTGGAATGAGGCTTTTGTTCATTATTGTTTGCCACTTCAGTTCTTTTTGAAAATTCACTTTCTTCAGCATATAAAATGTCCACAGATAAGTATTTAATTGTTTTTCAATCTAGAGAATATCCTACCTATTATATGACTCCAATATTAAATTTTCTAGGGAAAAATCATAAAGGCACTCCTTTTTTGAAAGTATTTGACATTTGAAATGACCAAACTGTTTTATTTTCCCCTACTAAGGAAGAAACCACCAATCCTTCATAATAAACCAAAATTATGTTAAAAAAATAAATTCAAAAGATAACAACACCAACAAAATATGAAATTTACCTTTGACAAGTACAAATAGTTGAAAAATGAACAATTTGGTATGAAACTATTCATTTCATCTATTTAATGCATGAATAATAGATCATCTTCTTCTCTCCTAAAGATTATCTTGCATTGTGTTTTCATCAAAATTATTCATTTTGATTAAAAACCTACAATAAAACACTTGAACGAGACTTGGCAGTGGAGAGGTTATGTGGAAGAGATGCCTTCAATATGGCTTGGTAGCGGGGGAAGGACCACGAGAAGGAGAGAATAGATATATGATGACAAAGGGGATAGCTCTGAGAATAAAAAGTTTGGTGGCAAGGAGGGCCTATAGAAAGATGGTGCTTCAATATGTTTTGGTGACTGGGAAGTGTCTAAGGAGAGGGCTTTGATGGCTGTAGAGGAGATTACAGTGAGGAGGAGATTCAATGATAGAAAGGATGACCTTTAGGAGAGAAGAAGATGATCAGTTTGGGACTTTCTAAACAAGTCATCCATTCAAACTAGTTCTCGAGGTAAAATTGATGAATGATGATAAATGAGAAACCCACTTTTATAGTTTCCAGAGAGGAGTGACTCTTTAATATTAATGAAAAAGTGGGGCACCTTTGTTATTTTTGCATAATTTTCTATTTTCGTGACTGATAATGTATGCAATTTGTAGATGCAATAAAAGTCAGCCTTGCATGATGTTCCTAACCGTGTATTTTCATGTTTATGACCAGTCTAAATTTTGCATTTTGATGATTCTTTATTAGAGGACATGTTGAAGGCTATCAAAGAAAAGTCCAAAGAAACAGAAGAAGAAGAACTGAAACCTGAACCAGCTACTGAGGTTCTATTCCTGTGTAGCTACGAAGGTTGTGGGAAAACTTTCATAGATGCTGGTGCTTTAAAGAAGCATGCTCACATCCATGGAGAGAAGCAACATATTTGCCAATACGAAGGATGTGGAAAGGTGTTTTTCATTTTGTATACGATTGTTTTGTCAGTGTTAAAAGGTTTTATGGTCGCGGAAGACTACTAGTATCAGTGCCTCTTAAATTCATTACATTTAATGCACACTTATTCCTAGTTTTACAGTTGAACTAGTTCCTTTTTTACTTCTGGTTTGTTTTAGCTGTGTTAATTTGGTTACATGTCCCGTATTTGCGTATGGCATGCTTGATTCAGCGATGAAACCTCTTCATGCATTAGGGTGTTTTGACTAGTTATTGACGTTAGATGCGTCTCTTGCATTTCACCTTTCTAACATAATCATTGCTGTTGCAGAAATTTTTAGATAGTTCAAAGTTAAAGAGACATTATCTAATTCATACAGGGGAAAGGGATTTCATTTGCCCTCATGAAGGCTGTGGTAAGGTGATTATGATACCTTCGTATATATAGCTTATCTAATCAGTATGAGTATGTGAAATTTGACCTCTAAACCTCAGATACAACTTTGCTGGTTCTTATTTTTGGTTTTGTATTATCTTCCCATCTTGAGCCTTGGTGCAACGGTAAAGTTGTTCCGTATGACCTGGAGGTCACAGGTTCGAGTCTCGGAAATATCCTCTTGTCAACAATAGACTCTTTCTTGAGATCCCGTATTGACGGGAGCTTCGTACACCAGACTGTCCTTTATTATCTTCCCATCTTACTTCAGCTTATCAGTCCAGGACATTTCCTTTATGATGCTCCGCTATTTTTCACAGTGCTAACATATTCCAAGATGTGAATTACAGGCCTTCTCGTTGGATTTTAACTTAAGGGCACATATGAAAACGCACTCAGTGGAAAACTATCATGTTTGCCCTTACCTGGAATGTGGAAAGAGATACATAAATGAGAGCAAGCTAAGAACCCACATGAAGACACACCATGATAAGGTAGCCTATGCATATTTGAATTTCATCCAGGTGCTTCATTTCCTTTTTCATTGCTTAATCATCTCAATGTGTAAAGAGTTACCTTTTGATCTATCATCCTTTTGTAACATTGTGAGTTTCAAAAAACAAGTCTGAACTCTCTGGACAAGCATTTTTTGTCTCTTATACTGGTTATCGCAATCTTTTATCTCAGCTAATTCAAGAAAGCTGTCATGATTGTGTTTATTTTATTGTCACATTCATTCTTTTATCACTTATGATTCTCAGATGTCATTTTGTCGATACTTCACAAGAGAATTAAGTGGCATATGCACTTGAAGTTTATGCCTATAAGATGAGACAGTTGAACACTCTTCGAAATTGATTTTGATAATGATGCTTACTGTGCAGATAAATTTATTTTTCTGATCATTTTACAGTTAAAACTTGTTGACTGTTTCCCCTGATCTTTATAGAACAACATGATCGATGCGGTGAAGCACACCCCAGCGATTGAGAAACCACATACCACTCCCAAGGCAGCTGCAACTGGATATAGTTCGGCCTCCGTGCAGCGACCGTATGCTTGTCCCTACGAAGGTTGTGAGAAAGCTTACATCCATGAGTACAAACTGAACCTGCATTTCAAAAGGGAGCATCCCGGCCATAATTCTGAAGAAAACAATAAAGCTGCAGCTGCTGCCGAGCAAGGCATGGAAGAAGGCAGCGATCAAGAAGCATACGTCGCTAGAGGTGCGCGGGGCAAGAACGCAAAACGGAGCAAGCCAAATCCGACTTCACAGTTGCCACCTGCAAAAGTGAAAAGGAAAGTGATTCCTCCGACTTTACCTCCCGTCAAGAAGCAGCAATGGCCAAGCAAAGATGTGTACGAGGAAGATAGTGAAGAAACCGAAGAAGACAGAGACAACGTCGAGGGAGATGGATGGAGGTACCAGGAGGTGAATGGGGACGATGAGGAGACAGAAGATGAAGACTGAAACCATTCCTAGCAGATGCCAGTTGAGATCCAGCAAATTCACACCCTTGCTATTGTTCTATATTGTTTTTTAAACATAGAAGCATCATTCAACAGTCTTCTTCTTTTTTTTTCTTTCTTTTTTTTTGTTGGTTTTGTTTTTATCCAAACGGATTAAGTTTCTTTTTAATGAATGAAGGAAATCTGCATCTTCATACCCTTCTTCGTGTAGACGTGCATGTTTCTTAATCTATTTCAGTCGTTCCTGTAAATTTTTGTGAGAATTTAGTGTTCTGTGTTCTTGGAAGTTTGCTTAGATGTGATTAACCTACTTTCCACCTGATCTCAAGGGTGTCAATTTGTGTCCCCGGGGCAATGGTGCAACGGTAAGACATTCAGGTTGTGACCCAGAGATCCGTGGTTCGATTCCCAGTTACGATGTATTTACAAGAATTTTTTTTCAAATGGGAAACACAATCAAAGGATGCTGGGCATCTGGATTGGCTGTCGGATGCGCTTTCCGATTTACCCTGGTTGTCGGTGGGAAATTTCCGTGGGACCAGTCGACCATCCCAGAAATTGAATCCATGAGACTGACTGAGATTTATCAAGGGTGTCAATTTATGTGTAATATAGATTTTTTTAATGTATTTAAAATTTTATTCACAGATTAAAAAAAATTCTTATATTATTAAAAATTGAAGTTTATATATAAAACTTGGAGAGTTGGAGTTCCCTTCTCTACTTTACCCATTCGCTTCCTTCTAGTTCCTTCGCTACGGTTCCATGGAGGCTCCGCCGCGCCCCTCTTCGCCTTCCTCTTCGCTCCGCTATTGCTACTGCCGCTGTTTTCGCCGCTGCTGCCGATGCTTCTGCTGCTTCTATACTCCCACCGGGGACTGGTGATTTCGATCGACCTAGCCGTTTTCTGATTTGCATGATGGATTAGCTTTTGTAAGAATTTGTAAAATCTGTAACTCGCAGTTCGTATGCCGATCTTTTCCCCTGATTTGCCGTGTGAAAGAGTTCTATTCTTTTCGTGCTAATTAAAAGGCATATAAATTTGGGTCATCGGTGATATGCGATTGGACGATTGAAAATGTTTTGCGGTGAAGAACATGCTGATTAGCTCTGCTCCGGTGGAGTTATGAAGAGTGATCATATGAACGGCGGTTTTCGATTCCGACGCTTGTTTTTGATGAGGTTGCGTTTGGTAGCTTGATTGGGTAGAATGAAGTGGATTGGGAACGATTCTCCACAACTTCATCTTGATCTAAACATTTAGATGGAGAATTGGAATTGGAAAGATTTATTCCAAGAACTCACTCATTCTGTTTGTATCAGTTCCATGCTTATTTAACATCTATCAAATATAATACTTATTTGATTCGATGACTTCGCCGAGAGAGGATGGTGGTTTGTAGGGTTATAATATAGAGTTAAGCTGACGCCGGCGGTGGTGCCATGGCGTTGAGAGCAGCAGGCCGGCAGGGCTTGCGATGCTGACGCCGAGGTGGGCCACGGAAAGCAGCAGAGGAAGAGAGGAGGTGGGACATCGAGGGGATATGAATGGAAATAGAAATATTTAATTTATATTTAAAATTATTAAATTCGATAATTTTTATATTTCAATTTAAATTTATAATATTTTATTAATTCACAAATTATTCACAAGCCGAATTTGAATTGAATCTAACTATTTTTATTATGTCCCACACAACTTTGATTCGAATATCCTCAAATTAAGATTTCAACAGCTCAAATTGAAATTGAATTTGAATCACTTCTAATTATAATTCAATTATACTCAAATAAAATTTCAATAATTCAAATTTTTATTTTGAATTCAGTTAATGTCAAAATTATTTATTTTTTTGAACTTCAAATCTACACATATTTTTTGTTCAAACTATATGAATATAATATTTTTATATTATTAGGCTTAATCATGAGATTGGTTTACACTCCTATATGAAATAATCATTTGAATATTAAAGGAAAAAAAAAGATACTACCTAGAACAACGATATGATTGAATACATGAAACTTTTTAAAGTGTAATTAAATTTAAAAAGTATAAAAATTTAAATGTTAATGTAAGTTCTATAAAGTTTGCGCGGAAATCTTAAAATTAACCTAAATATATACAAATCCTAATTTTAACCGAGTTTAACCTAAACTAATTATGTTGTACATAAAGAGAAATATCTCATGCAAAGAATAATAATATTTTCTCATCAAATCCTAATCCCAATTAATGATAATAAACTCTATTTCCAAATTAATTCACAAGAGATATGCAAAACCAAAACAACAAATAAAATTTTATCATTAAAATCAAATACACCGGATCGATATAAAATCAATTAATTCGATCAATAATTAAAATAATCAAGTTTTATAATTAAAAAATATTTAATTATTTTAAATAAAACTTTATCGGTTAAATAAAATATTAAAAATCTCAATATTTTTATTTTTTACTAAAAAATCAATTTAATCGGTTACCAATTTTTAAAATTCAAAATGGAAAAGATTTAACCAAAATAATCAAAAAAAAAAAAAGAACTTCTAAATAAATGGAACTGAATTTTGAAATTAGTTCGGTTTAATTGATTATTTTGATTTAACTACGGTTTTGCTATCCCTAAATACATATCTTCTACAACCAAAACCAACAAATTAAAGCTAACAATAATGCTTAATTAAAATTTTTGGATTGTCATTAATATATCATTGTATATATGTTACTGTTTTATCCATATCTTGTAACAACTAATACTCAATCACAATAAAATTCAAAAAAAAAACAGTGGATAATTAAATGTCTATAAACATTAAAACGGAAATTATGGATATGATTTTGCTTGACTAACTCTTATTTTTCATATTTACAAGTTACAACTAATAAAAACAAATTTAAAATTAAGTCTCAAAAATCTATCCAAAATTCTTTTTATGGTAATAATTTTGAATATTTCAACTAATTGCAGCACTTAAAAGTTTATCAAAATATTCGAATTTAAATTAATATCAATACTTCTTAGAAAGATACATTCAACATCTTACTATTTTCTACATCAACGTAAAAGATAGCAATTGAACAAATATTTATTTGTTTGCAAAATAAAACTTAGTCTAAAAATTCAAAATAAGGCTTCTCTCTCATCTTGATCATTCTCTTCATGTACATCCTCTCCTAAACTAATCAAATTTTATTATTAAAATAGAACAAATCAGACCATATAAAATTAGTTAATTCAATCAATAATTAAAATAACCAATTTTTTTAAACAATTAAAAAATATTAATATTTTTATTAAAACTTTATCGGTGAAATAAAAAATTAAAAAATCTTAATATTTTATTATTTAATAAAATAAATATATTTAATTGGTTTGATTGATTTTTAAAATTCAAAATATTTAACCAAAATAATCAATATTTAAAAAAAAAAAGAACTTTCAAACAAAATGATTCGAATTAGCTCAGTTCAATAGATTATTTTTATCTAACAACTAATACTCAAGCACAATAAGATTTATAAAAAAAACACACACACACAGTAATTAAATGTCTATAAACATTAAAACAAAGGTTATGGATATGATTTCGCCTTACCTCATCTATTATTTGCCATATTTACAAGTTACAATTAATACAAATAAATTTGAAATCAAGTCTCAAAAATCTATCCAAAATTTTTTGTTTATGGAAATATTTTTGAATATTTCAACTTAATTAGTATTTATCCAAATATTTGAATTTAAATTAAATCAATATCCACACTTCTTGGAAAGACACATTCATCATCTTACTATTATCTCCGTATATCACCATAAAAGATAGCAATCAAAAAATATTTATTTATTTGCAAAATAAGACTTAGTCTACAGATTCGCTCCATTATATATTGTAGCTCCTCTCCCATCCTTGATCATTCTCTTCCTCTACATCCTTCTCCATAAGATGACAATATCTAATACATTTCCAAAGTTATGGTTAACTTTAGTTGCTATATTTCTCTTCGTTTCATTACAAAAAGTGAGTTCCTCTCATCTATTGTATGAAGAATTCTCTAATTTATCTCCTCCCGTGATCGATAAAACTCTTTTACCTAGCTATCACTTTCGTCCCCCGAGAAATTGGATTAATGGTAAATTTTTTAATTTTTTCTCTACAATAAATGCATTTTATTATATATAGATTTTTTGCTAATTTTTTTGTTCTTGTTTATGCTTATGAATCTTCTCTACAAATTCTCAACAATTTTTGCGAACAGATCCAAATGGTGAGTGATTAAAGTTTCTATTTTTTTTTAAATTCCTAAGTCGTTGGAAATATTAAATATCTAAACTTTGTGGGGTTTTTTGAATTCGTCGCAGGGCCATTTTTCTACAAGGGAATCTACCACCTTTTCTACCAGTACAATCCCTACGGCTCCGTGTGGGGCAACATCGTGTGGGCCCACTCTGTGTCGACGGACCTGATCAACTGGTACGCGGTCGACCCAGCGATCTACCCGTCGAAGCCCTTCGACATCTACGGATGCTGGTCCGGCTCCGCCACCGTCCTCCCCGGCGGCAAGCCGGCGATCCTCTACACCGGCATCGTCGACAACTTCAAGACCCAGGTTCAAAACATCGCCTTCCCGGCCAATTTATCCGACCCCCTTCTCCGCGAGTGGATCAAGCCCGACTACAACCCCGTGATCGCCTCCGACCCGTCGATCAACGCCGTCCAGTTCCGCGACCCGACGACGGCGTGGCTCCACCCGGGCAACAAGCACTGGAACATCGTGATCGGGAGCACCAGGGAAGTGGGGCAGAGAGGGGTGGCGGTCCTGTACCGGAGTAAGGATTTCGTAAACTGGACGAAGGCGAAGCACCCGCTGCACTCGAGCAAGGGGACGGGGATGTGGGAGTGCCCGGACTTCTTCCCGGTGGCGGTCGGCGAGAGGCAAGGAAGGGACACGTCGGCGACCGGCCGCGGAGTGAAGCACGTGCTGAAGGTGAGCCTGGACAGGACGAGGTTCGAGTACTACACTTTGGGAACTTACTACCCGGCACGGGACCGGTACCTACCGGACCAGGCGTCGGTGGACGGCAGCGAGGGGCTTAGGTACGATTACGGCAACTTTTACGCCTCGAAGACCTTCTTCGATCCGGCGAAGAGGAGGAGGGTTCTGACCGGCTGGGCCAACGAGTCCGATTCCGTCGCCGACGACGTCAGCAAAGGATGGGCTGGAGTTATCGTGAGTTCTTCAATCGCCTCTGCAATCTTCTTATCGCCTCCAGTATTTTAGAGTATTCTTTCAACGTCTCCTGTAGTTTCATCGTTCTAAATATCATCGAATTCATTCAGTTGATTCCGAGAGAACTTTGGCTGGACGAGAACGGCCGGCAGCTGTTGCAGTGGCCGGTGGAGGAGTTCGATCGGCTGAGAAGAAATCACATTTCTGTTGCGAATCAAGTCGTGAATCCCGACACCTTCTTCCGAGTAAACGGCATCGACACAGCTCAGGCGGATGTGGAGGTGACATTCGAGATCAGCAGTCTGGAAAAAGCTGAGGATTTCGACCCTTCGTACGAAGGAGACGCCCAAGCTTACTGCGCCAAGAACACTGCGGACGTGAAGGGAGAAGTCGGCCCGTTTGGGCTTTACGTGCTCGCGGATTCCACTCTCCGAGAAAGAACCGCCGTCTTCTTCAAGGTCTTCAAACATCAGAGGAAGCACGTCGTTCTCTTCTGCCACGATCCCACCAGGCGAGCGAGCTTAAATTCTTTTAACACCCATATCGTAGTCAACGGTTTGGTTGACTTTTTGTTTGTTGTCTGAATGAGCAGGTCAACGAAGAGGGAGAACATATTTAAGCCGACTTTTGCTGGCTTTGTCGACGTAGACATCGAGTCGACTAAGACGATCTCTCTCAGAAGCTTGGTGTGTAGCAGTAGCAACATTTCTCTGCCTGCTTCTTCTTCTTCTCTCTTAAAACTCTGATTTCTGAATTAAAAACGTTGTCATTGTCAGATCGATCACTCAGTGGTGGAGAGCTTTGGAGCCGGAGGAAAGACATGCATCACGTCCAGAGTTTATCCGAGCTTGGCCGTCGGAAGAGATGCTCGTCTGTTCGTGTTCAACAATGGAGCAGTGGACGTTAAAGTTTCAGAGCTGAACGCTTGGGAAATTAGGACGCCTCTCATGAATAGGCAAATCTGATCAAATAAATCTTGAATGAAAATGTTTTTTTTTCTTTTTTTAAATCTTTTTTTTATTTTTTTTCTTTTTGGCAGATATCAGACTCTTGATTATAGAGCTGTTTAGGGTTGAATGCGTTTAATAAAATTCCCTCTCATTTTTATTATCATTAAGTTTCTTTAAACTAACGTTTGTTTAAGATAATTTTACTCCTGAATATGATTGAATTCGTTAGTGCTGAATAGATTTATTGAAGTGGATAAGAATTTTTGATAAAGTCGAGACAATGTTCTCCTCCTTACAGATGATCATGAAACTGATCGTTAAGGGTGTAATCGAACTGAAATGAGCCAAATAGTAAGAGGCTCGAGCTCGAGTTTGATTCGAGTTTTAATTTTTAAGTTCGAGCTTGGTTCGTAATGAAATTAAATAGTTCACGAATGACTCGAGCTCGGTTTGAAAATAGCTCATTTAAAAGATAAACGAGCTTAGTTCGAGTTTAGCTCGTTAATATATAATATTTATAATTCATATATTCGCGAGTCTCTTAACAAACACGTTCGTGAACTTTTAAACGAACATGTTCGCGAATTCATGAATCAAATACTGTTAAGTTCGAACTCGGCTCGATAATATTTTTGAACTTGAAATCAGGTTCGAATTCGGCTCGTTAACTTAATCGAACGAACTCAAACGAATTTTTTTCGAACCGAGACTCGAATAGCTCATGAACAGCTTGACTCGTTTACACCTCTATCGATCGTATGAGACCGTTGGATTCTATCTAAGATAAACTAAAAGATGATAAACTAATGTTTAATTATTTATTATTTATATACATGAGTGAAAAGCGCGGATGATAAACGATGCTGTTTAACAACATAGCGGTAATTAATTCTAATTCGACTATTTAAGAGTCACTCTTAAAGGGACGGTAGATTTGGAGGTCGGTGATGATTCCGGCGACGGAGCCGATGGCCGCCGCCACCGTGATGGCCAGGCACGCCATGCTCAGCATCTGCAGGCACACCCACCGCGTGCTCCACCTCGGGATCCTCTTCTGCGCGATGTACATCTCCACCGGGAAGTAGACAGTGAGCGGCCAGAAGCCCAGCGCCCCCAGCAGCCCCACCACGTCGTTGAAGAAGGGCATCAGCATCGAGATCACCGTCGTGAGCACCACGAACGCCGAACGCCAGGCTAGCCGGAACAGGCTCAGCCGGTAGCCCAGCGGCAGGGATATCTCGCGGGTGACGAAGCCGGACTCCGGCCAGGTGGCCGACGCCCACTTCTCGATGAAGGCGAACAGGGGCTGGCAGAAGACCTGGTAGGCGCCGACGAGGTGGATGACGATGGCGGCGTTGGCGATGTCGAGGAGCCAGAAGGGGTTGTAGAAGCCGAAGCCGGTGAGGAGGTTGCTGGGCGCCTCGTCGCCGAAGGCCGCGTAGCCCATGCACCCGCACAGCATGTAGAACAGAGTCGTCGTGACGATGCTCACGAACGACGCCTTCTTCATCACCTTCGCCTCCGACGGCGGCGGCGCCTTGATGGTGTCCTGGATTTCTATGAGGACGAGGGAGAAAGAATAGGCGAAGGCAATGTCCCCGAAGGCCTGGAGGCTGTGCCAGACCTTCTTCATCGGAGAGATGGTCCCGACGCTGACTCCGGTGAGGCTGCCTTTGAAGCCTCTGTTCGCTGCATCAAACAGAACAGAGGAGACGAGTTATAGCGCCGAGAAGCGCAGACGACTGGACAGCTAGAAGAGTGGCTTTGGTGCTAACCGACGACTTGGACGATGCCGAGGCTGAGGCCGATGGAGGAGTAAGTGAAGGACATGACGGCGGCGACGATGGAGAGCCACCAAATCTGATCGAAGTCGGGGATTTGAGACAGGAAGATCTCCAGAATGCCGAAGATGATCATGTAAGGAGTGCTCGAGGCATGGCAGGGGTTCTCGTGGCCCTTCTCGTGGAAGCAATTCGACCTTCCGATCGCCCTGTTTCATGGATATTGTGAGGAAGAGAAGACAAAAGTCATGGAATTAGTCTCTTTCGCTTTCTGCAGTTCACTCACATCATGCTAATGGAGGAGGCGATGGTGTAACCGACGGCGATGCCGAAGAGGTTGGTGTACTGGATGAACCCGCAGAGCTTGACCTTGACTCCACCTGTTGCACGGGAAGACATGAGCGAAGTTTGTCTCCTGGATCGAAGGGGGAGGCGGCGAACTCACCGAGGTAGGCGTGGACGGCGTCCATGTAGCTGTAGTTGCGCTTGCCGGTGATGGGATCGCCGGTGCGGTAGCAGTCGGCGAGGAGAAGGGAGGTGTAGTAGGTAACGAAGGAGAAGAGGAGCATGACGACGGGGCCGGCGACCCAGCCCAACTGCCCGATGGCCCACGCCAGCGACAGCACGCCGGAGCCGATCACCGCCGTCACGATGTGCGCGCTCGCCGTCCACAACGTCCCTGCAGCCAACAAATAGACATATATATAAGCTCGAATTTTGCAAAAGGACGGCGCAGCCGTCTCCTTACCAGTCCTCTTGAGCCGCCCGTCGTCGTCGCAACACTTGCTGTCGCCATCGCCGTGCTCCAGCGCGACGACATCCATGGGAGCTAAAGCAGGTTGCTGGTGGTACTTCTCCGCCCCCATCTTTTCGCCACGAATTATCAAGAATCGATTTACTGAGGAATTGGAATAAGTGACTTTACTGAGGAAGGAGAAGAGTTCGAGCTGTTCCTCGTCTGCTCTGCTCTTAATGGATGAGTGATAAGCGCTGCAGCAGAGCTGAGCTTCATATATAGGGAAGAAAACAGGGAGAAGCAGAGCAGTCGCCATTAATGGCTAGATTCTGTTCAAGCTTAGTGTGCAGAGAATTCCACGTGGACGGGCCGAGGACCAACGTTGGTGAAGGAGAATTAGGGTTCTTAATTCATTGTTTGATGATAACATAAACTAATCCCATTAGTTTACTCTTTAATCTTATGCTGATAATATTATTATTAATGCTCCTCGATACCTTTTTACTCTTTTACGAAAATTCAAGTTTGACCACTGTTTTTATATGTTTTACAAAATTTATATAAAAAAAATCGAAAGAGAAATGTCATTTCGAGCCTCATAGTTCATATCTTTACAATTACCCCCCTCGGTAGTTTGAAAATAAACTACTCTTGAAGAAGTAGTTTAGTAACTCGACTAGGCTACAAGGAGAGTCCTTATCGAGTTAAGAGTTATCGTATATATACTCCATTGTTTGAGTTAAGGAAGATTTCACTACAAACAAGTATCTTCTTCTTCTGATCTTAATAATGATTCATCTAACTCGAATGACAAACCGAGCTAACAAATCGAAAAAGTAGTTCGATGTATGGAGTAAAATGAAAATTTTCTCAAATTAAATAAATTAAGCCAAGTTGTTAGCTTATGAATGGTGAGGAAAGTCATGATTGGAATTGAGTGGTGAAGGTGGAAGAGAAGCTTATCAAGGATCTTTGGAGCACTTTGGAGGACAGAGAGCAAAAGAAAAGAGTAGTGGAAGAGCAAGGACCAAATACTTGATATCCAATTTTTTTTATTATTATTTAAAAATAACTCTAAATTAGGTATGGAAGATTCTTTGCAAATGCATATGAATTAATGGATTCAATAATTACTACACTTTGTTGTCTCCCTAAAAATGATAATACTAGTATTTCTGTATGGCTATTTAGATGAGGAATATGTTAGCTTTGAACAACTTTTTGAGGGGCTTGTCATTCATCGATCGCTTTGGAATTGATTCTTTGTTATTAGTTTGCATCATTTTATATATTTATGTTTTAAAATGTAGTTTTTTTTGTTAGAACATTGTGCAAATTGCTACCGAAAAGAAGCTTCATCAAATGATTAAGAAGAATTCTCTTTCAAAACATTCATCATTTCTTGTAAGTCCTCGAATGAAAAGTTTAAGACTATGAGAGTGATAAATTACATCAATGTCTAATATTAGTGTTATTTATTTATTGGTGACAAATAGCCTCCTCTTCTTACTACCTCTTATCACCCCTAAAGACTCATCCATTGCTCACCATGAATAATGTGGTGTGATGGATAATTGATGTATCCACTTTAATTAATGAGAGGAGGATTAATCACTATCAAGCTTTCGCCTAATCTTTCCTTAATTTACAATTAATTTAGTGTCTCAATTAAGTCATTTAACTTAGTTGTATCCTTTTTTTTCAAATCAATTTATATTTATTTCTCACCAAACCATTGTATATATATGCTAGTTATAATGAATTCATAGAAATGGTATTCTATATTTTTTTTTCTAAAATAATAAAATAATCAATAAAATAAAATTGCTTATAAAAATAATAAGATCATGACTACTAATTAATTTTGACTTGCTATGAAATTCATAACAAAATGCTTGATGAAAATCATAATCTTCTATGCTATTGAAAAAAATGGGTCAAAAGTTATGCTTGAAATGATGTTGAATGAAGGAATACTAAGGCACTGTTTGATTGCATGTGTCCCAATCATTTTTATTATTATTGTTTTTTTTTTTAAAAAAATGTGGAGCTTTCAATTTCTTTTTAATAGGAATTTAATTGAAGCTAAGCATCCATATCTCTAAATTATGATAGAGAATCATTATCTTAAATTATTCTTTCTTGAATTGTTTCAGCATCTATACATATCACCTAACTAAAGAGATGCCAAATGCTTCTGTAGAGAAGACAATCTATTGCTCTCGACAATTTATATTCTTTGAAACAATATTGATCATTTATATAGACAAGTTATTGAATAATAAGGGAGATTATGTGTATTAATTGTGTTTAAGCTGCAATTAATGGAGTGTGTTAGTAGACAAAGAGGACTAGTTTTAATTGGATCATTTTGAGTAATTATTTTGATTAGAATATATATATTTTGTGTTTCGTAAAGAGACATAATTGTCGCAATCTAAAATACGCTTGAGAAGTAGAAGAAGGCATCTTCTACTTGCTTGGCTTTCATACCTGCCAAGAGTAAGAAACAAAAAAGAGTTCGAAGATATTTGTTTAACTCGGGTCGAGATCCTTTTCGGTTGGCTTACTTGGATGGTGTAAGAGGAGGGGAATAGAGAGGAAGAGGGAAATTGACACCGAAATGTACTCGTACATGAATGATGGAACTTTGCGACCACTTTCCATCCAAGTAAACTCAATTTATGGATTAGCACAGTCTTGCTACAACTAAGCCATTGATATCGAGAATTATCGGGCAATGAGCAAAGTGTTCTCTTTCTCAAGTAAGAATCCAAGCAAAGAATTATTACTGTTGGATTAGCTAGCATATTATCCAATTTAGGCATATGCCTCTTCAAAAGCTACAGGCATATCAGGATAAGGATTCATATGTGCTAGCTACCAACATCTCAATATTTGACTAAGTCATTGAGAATATAGTTCTTGTTTCGATAGATAAATTTTCAAACGAAAGTTATAGCGGCAAAACAGGTTGATCGGGTCGGACACGATCTATTCTAGTACCATGTTAATACTTCATGAGAAGCAGATTTGTTGTTTAAGAAACAACACAAAAAGATATTACACAATTGAGGACTTATTTTATCGTCGTCAAGTACTTTAAACATTACAAACTAAACTCACGCCATTGAAGTACTTCAAGCAAGTGGAATCACATCCATATTTGCTAGCTATAGATTTACTACACAATCGTGTTTATCGTGATACAAATATATAAAAACAAAAGGAGAAAGTCATTAATGGCCAAGTAGGGCAATCGATCACTAGGAGAAGTAGTACAAAAGAGTGATGTGAAAAAAGCGAAGAAGATGAGATCCATTCTTGACTCCTAAAGGAGACTTGTGATTCACGAGTGGTTTAAGGAAAACTAAAGATCACAAAAGAGTGGCCATATATGTTCATGTGCCGTGCGATCAGATGATATTTAATCCCGATCGCACATAATCACGCAAGGATCTCTTGGAGCTAAACAAGTTGGTTTTGTTTTACTAAGTGGAAGGTAGGTGGTAGCATCAACTTTTGCTCTTATCATGGAACTGCTGCTGCTGCAACTTCTTCAATTATTTCACATGGCCACTGAACAAAAGTCTTCACGAACAAGAACAAGTCGACTGCAAGTCGTCTAAGCGTGCAGCATTTGGTCCACCCACGCTTTTCAACTTTCCATGATCTTTTTTGTGGATTTATAATTCGAGATTTCAGAACTTTTCAGTTTAAATAGGAGCTCTGTTTCAACACATAGATGCACATATAAGAAATAGATTTAAATGCAATTCTATCTGAATTCTATATCTAAGCTAGTCGAGTTTGCATCGTCATGTCTTTAAATGCGAAATCACCTTGCTATAACAAATACAAAAGTTTGCTGATTCCCCAAACTAGCCCGGACCTCAGTTGGAAAAGCTACCTAGTGGAGATCGAGTTTGACTCGATCAAGTGGAGTTGTAATTTAATTTGGTTTGATTACCTAGAGTTCAACCAAAGCGAGTGGTCACGTTCGATTATCAGATTACTAATGATTCAGCTGAAATGTATGGTTATACCCAGATCAATTACTCTAAATCGTATCGAGCCAAACTCAAGTGGTACAGACTGCCCCTACTATGTCACAAGAAAACTAAAGAGGAAGCACTGACTGAAGGTGGCTGGCTATATGTCAATTTTGAGGATAGAAAAGACTCTACCTCCTAGCACAAAGCAAAATTTTCTGAAATTTCAAAGGGAGAACTGGTAGATGCTAAGGGGAACCCATCGAAACCCAGACATCTGAATTATCAAAAAAGGAAGCAGCTATAAGCAGCTACAGGAGGGGCATGTCTATCTAGTACCTCACATCCAACAACAAATGGGGCAAAGAAACAAAGACTTTATCCAAATTTGCACCGCCTTCGAATAAAACACAGCACTCAGCAGCTTGCATTGCCCAGCATGAGAGAGCTCTCTCCTAAAGAAGGCAGCTCTTTTCAATGTCTCCATGCTGCACCTATAAAACAAGAGAACATTTGAAAAGCTCCAGCTTCCAAAATTAATGTTGTTCGTCCCAAAACAAAGAAATTTCAAGAGTTTCTGGACCACCAGATAGCCACCATAATAACAAACTTTCTTAATTTTCAGGAATACAAATAAATCTGGAAGAAGATGGAACAGAAAAGAAACAATTGCTCCACCTTTGCACCTACCAAAATTTGTCGAGTTCAATTGCTGATGCATAAAAACAATGAATATTATAAACAAAAGCATCGATAATCCCTGTCCTACACTTTTAGGTTTAAAGCAGAAAACTATATGAAAAAGGTAACTCACTTAGCATCAGTAATTCTGGCTTCTTGCCTGAAAAGAAGACGGGAGAAATGAACATTATTATAAGACCAGTGTTCACTTGGAACGAGAATGCGGTGGAAATAACTGACAATGATGGCCAAATAGAACATGTTTTTTCTTTTCTTCTGCAGCAATTCTTGCTCTCACCAAGTTAATATAGAACATATCGATCTGATCATTCTTGAATGATAAACCAACTAAATGCACAAATGTTGCATTATGACTGAATTAATCTGTTCTGGAAGCTGGTGCATAAGAAAGAAACCAAGATAGATGAGCCATGCATCATGTATTAAATTAGATGGTGTGGTTGGGTATTTGTGTACGTGACTAACAGAAAAAAAAATGCACTGCAATAAAAAAAATGTGATGATTGATCATGATTTGAGAAGAGGAAAAGCTTGACAACTTTACAGAAACAATCAGCAAAATTGAAATAGTATACAAACTAAAAGATGGCATATTGTGCGAGGTACAAAAGTGTGTTGTGTGCATCAAAATGTGAAGGTAGCAACCGACTGCAGACTGATCGAACGCAACTACAAACACACAAACCACGACAATAATGCAGCAAAAGCACTGGTACAAATTGACAGCTCCATGTAGTTCCAGTCAAGAAAATCCATCTTGTAAAATCCATCTTGTATTGATCAAACCTCAAGCTATCATCTTGCTCACTCCACATCCAATAACTGCGATAAACTTGCTAACTCATGACCCTGTTAAGGTCTTCTGTACACTTACTAGGATCTAACATTTCAATCTTCACTGTCTTTCAGTATCTACAACAAAGTGGAGATACGAATCATTGCAGCTAAAACCAAACAGAATAACAAATGGCATCGGCCATCCTAGATTTCCAACTAAAATTGGATACTGAACACAATTTTCCCACGTCAATGGCAGTGAAGACACTCTTCTGAGATGATCAAAATCTCTGATCAATTTGACACTGTTGGATGAGTAATAGTAATTGGTCCACCAGGCAAAATTCAAACATGCCAACCATACAGAATCTCTTTTTTTTCAGCATGTTTCCAAACTTTCACTGCAGGAATTGATAGTAGGAAAGGGCATCAACTGTGATAAATGATAGCACCTCATAAGATTCCATTTAGTACTCGCTGGTAATAATCATATTGCCGTGTTCTCCAAGCATCTAAGCTGCTACTAATCAAGGAAAGCACCAAGGAGACACATTGCTGTTTAAACATATCATAGTTAAAATTCACCAATAACTTGCTAAAACAAGAACATCAAAAGGGTAAAGTCTATGAAATTAGACCTCTTCTGTAAGGCTCAGATGAAACCTCTTCCTCAAATTTTGAATTGTTCGAGTTCCTCCCCTAAAGCAAGGGAATCCAGAGTCCTACAGTACAAAGAACCAAGGTTTAGAGATTGTAGTGAAGTGACTGGTGATGTTCTGCAGTGCAAATTCATGAACCATCTATATCAACATTTAATCTGAGAAGTGCACTATTACTAATATGAGCAATTCAAGGTATTTGGTTCTTAATGTCAATGTTAGGAATTTACAATAGTTAATCCATTTCCTACAACATAAAGATTTAAGTTTAATTTAATTTGCACCATGAAGGATTGTCTTGCCTGCTTCAAACTTTTTATCTTGGATAGATTTTTCAGATCCAGTAGATGATTACCAATATCCTTCTACCTGGTCCTTTAGAAGGTTCCAATATAGCCAGAAATAACCAAAATCTTTATTCATTATTGAGGTTCGGCCCCTTCCCCCCCCCCCCCCCCCCCCCCCCCCCCCCCCTTTTTGCAGATGTAGAAAGATGTTCATTTAAAAATAGTACAAACCTTACAGGTTGATATCCACCCTAGAGTTATTATGTTATTAGACTTTGATGCAGCCAAAAAGCAATATCACACCAACATTTTGATCTCTGCAGACAAATGACTATAACACAAGAATCAGTTGTAAGAGTTTGTGTTTACCGGTTTTACACTCATGGGAGTTGGAAACTATGAAGAAGGCACAGAGTGGGGGCAGGTGAGTGCAGGGAAAGGGGGTAACAGGGCATCTAGCGCAAACAAACCATAGGACTGGGATGTGCAAGCATACGGACAACAAGACATAGCACAAGAAGCCTGGCCAACGGAGATATGGAAAAGATGCAAAAACAGTTTCCCTCTTCTCCTCGCTTGCTCGCTAGCTGCTAGATGAACACGACCTCCCTCACTTATTACAAAAATAGTCATTACTAGCAAAGAGGTCCAAGATCAAATGAAGTGCAGGATCAGCTCTGATCCAGAACTAACAAAAAAAATGACCTACTATTCACTCAAGAATGGTTATTTTTGCTGTCATGCATAAAGCGCCCAATTCCCATTGATAATACACTTGGCATGTGAGGTCCAGGATTCCCTCTAACGAATGCAATCATCTACTTACATTCCTATCCACAACATAGGTCAACAAAAGAGCAATGGGATTAGGACTGACTGATCCAATTGTCTGAAGGATCCTTCCTTGGCTATTCCACCTACAATTCAATATGGACTGGATCATAAAATCAATCTGATACTGATATCTCAATCTCGTCTGAGCTCAGAAGTACAATCTAACAACCATAACACATGGACTAGTAAATGTGTTAAATTTAGTAAAAATTGAAAGTGCATAATTTTTTATGGAACTTTATGCTTGAATCGTTAAACTGTCAAGATTCATGCTACATCTAGAAATTAACCAGTTGAGACAGTTTGAGGAAAACAACTGAACAAGAACTCAACACTAGGCATTATAAGGTTGTCAAGCTCAGATACCCCAAATTCATGTTAATAGCAGATCGAGAAGGAATAGATAAATCGCTGTCACGAATAATCAAGGAAATAACAATTCTTTGACAGGAAAATTAACATGATCCATTTATCTATAAAATTCCAACCTGATAAAATGCCAATTTAAAATATTAGGAACTTTTAGAATTAATCACGTCTTACTTGGATGTTTAAACTTATTTTACAAAACACTTATCCAATAGAACCACTCATGCTTTCTTGAGAATTAAAAAAAACAAAAAATATTTTAATTTTTTGCATGGAGTAGAGGACAGGAGAACAGAAGTTTCAGAAAAGATGCAGAAAATAAGGAGCAACAAAAGAAGAACCACTTCAAAGTAACTTGATATTTATGTGAACAAAATAACAAATCAAGCTGTGATATATATCAGAACTATGTCATATTACCTGCATCATCTCCACAAGAAGAATTATACGCTCTGCATGCTTACGACAAGTGAGAAAACCTTGGATGCATAGCACCTGAGGAGGGCATGTAATGAAGTAAAGACAACTACAGTTGTAAAGGCTACCAGCAAAGGAAAAAAGGATTGCTACCTTAAAATAATCAAAGAACTCGCTAGGAGTTCCTTCAGCATCTGAGTCCATCACCTAGCATCAGATTATTATACAAAAATTTGAGAAACCCATCCACCAAAGTATAATTTAACCAATAGGGGGCATAATGTTGAGCTAACATAAAAATAATGCTATGAGGACATAACTAAATCCTTTAATCTAACCTCAAGAAGTTCACGAGTTAATTTAAATGGTGCGCTCTCAAAATTGACACCACCAGGAGAGTTGGACAGCATGAAACCAAAATCAATGTGAATAATATGCCCTTCTTCATCCAATAAGATGTTACCATTGTGTCTGTCTTTCACCTAAACAATCATAGGCATAATAGTTTATCCAAATAACTTCAAACTTCTAACAGTTGAGTTAAAACCACAAGCACAAAACTAGAAGAACTTTACAAAGTTGAACTAAAAAAGTACCTGAAGCAAGTAGCATAAGATGGAATATCCTGCCATGCTCTCAACAAAATTTCTCTGTCAAAGAATCAAACAGGAGTAGCATATTAAGTATTATTTTCTAAAAGAAAATCCAGCAATGAATTATACATTAAGCTATGGGCAGAGGAACAGTGATATGTATGCCCCATAAATAGAACAAAAAGGATCGTACATAAATTGTATAGCCAGATCTTTGTCCTTGAAGCTCTAGGATCCCTTCCCAGAGTGGTTAGACAAGAAGATTGAGTTCATCCGAATTGCTTTTCAGATGTTGATCCCTTGCATCTTGGTCAAAATACTGGTAGTTCAGCGAAGGTGTTCCTAAGATCAAAACTAGACCCATGCCGACCATCCTCTATTGGAGCCGTGAACTTACAAAATGCTCAGAATTGAGAACAAGGTAATTTAGAAGGCAAGATCCTCTAAAAAAAGTGAAAATTCAGGCACATTAGTGCCTGGTTGTTAGCATGTTAGCTGTGGTGCACACATGGCATTACTTCATTAAGGTTCTTGATGGTCCACCAAGATTGTTGCCACGAATTAAGTCTTTTACCCTTCTTGATTCCTCTCTCTCCTTATCAAAAGACAAGTGTCATCTTCTCATGTGCAAACACTTTACAGGGCAAATTTACCAGTGGAAGTGATCCCCCTTCCATATTTTGTTTTACAAGAATGGTGTAAAACCGAATACAAGATCTTCACTTCAGCTCTATACTTGATTACTATCTTCTCCATCTACTCTCTTTCCTCTGCAACCAAAGTCACTTTTTCTTACCTCATTATTGCTAATGTTTAGGTCTACACTAGGTGAAAGCATTTGGTACATTTTTCTCCCCCTTACTTTCCTCTCAGACACAACCATCTTTAGTTTCAGGAATTAGAGCTTCCAATGCTTTCTAGGTTAGGATATTGTGAATTTCCCAGGTTTTAAATTTTATATTGTTATGTCTATTGTCTAGTGTTGATTCCATTATCAACTAGCTCAATTTTGCAAATCAACTAGTATTGATCTTTCCGTTAGATAACCAATATCACCATTGGTCTTCTAGTTGCTCAAAATGGAAGCAGTTACTTCGTCGATTAGACCAACTGAAGAATCTGTCCACACCTTTTTTAAATTCAACTGAAGTGAACCACAAATATTTCCACTCCTCAACTAGTTCTAACTCTTTCAGAACAAATAGGTAGAGCCTTCAAACCCCTCCAAATTGTATTACCATGTTCATTGAATATTTGAGGCAAGATTGCTGTACCGCTCCATGTTTTTCTGACCCAAATGTTACATAATGCATCACTTGCTTTTCTGTGCCCCCTTACTGGGCTTAGCAGAGCTTGTCGTCCTGGGACCATGAGTGGCAGTATTGGTATTGGTATCCATATCAGAAATTTAGAGAAAAACAAAGTGCTGATTGTATCAAATCAATGGGATAAAAATTGATATTAAAAAATTAAAAATAAATAAATATGGAAATAAAAACATATAGAAAGAACAAATAACAATATTTACTAAATAAACAAAAAATATAGAAAACAGTATTTAAATCCGATTTATTTAATTTTTAATTAATTTTAATTCTCATTAATTAATTTAAATTTTGATTGAATTTAACCAAGCTAAGGAAATCCATTAATTTAATTCATTAATTTAAAATCTATTATTTAGTTTAATTAATAAGTTTATTTAAAATGAACTAATGTTATTAATAAAAGTATTTAAATAGATAAATGTAAACAAAATTTAATTGGTCTAAATTAAATCATTTTAATTTTTAAAATTAAATATTATTTATATTTAATAAAAAGTAAAATTAATTAATTATCAATATTATTTAAAAATTACTTAATCCTCAAATTTGTTAACAATAATTAAATATATAAATAACACATGTTACCAAAGAGTAGCTCGGTGCATGAAGCTCCCGCTAATGCAGAATTCCGAAGAAGAGTCTATTGTATGCAGTCTTACTAGCTTTATAAAAGGCTATTTCGGCAATTCAAACCCATGACTTTTAGGTCACATGATAACAACTTTACCATTACGCCAAGGCTCCCCTTCATCTGTTACCATTAATTAATATACTTATTAACTTAGCTGTTATGGACTTCCAACTTCATCTGAATCCCATAGTATCACCTCGTGACTTTGTCCCGACGCTCAAGCTCACAAATGAAGAAGACCTTATGATGACATGTCTTAAAATATAAGATGTTCACACTTTCAACTTATTTGAAATATTATTGTATAAAATTAATTTTAATTATTTATTTAATAATGTTAATAAAGATGCATATATAAATGTTGGAATAGAATTTAAAGGGCTAGAAGTAATATAATTTGTTAGTTAACAATATAAATTGTTTAAAATTTTAAAAATTAAATAAGATATTTAATAGGATAGGCCCCACTGTTTTTCTATATATATATATATATATATAAAGTTATTAGTCAATACATATTAAAAATGTGAAAATATTGATTCAATTAATACAAATTATTAATAATGGAGTGTCCTGATTAATAATAAGACAATATGTAAAGTATTAGTTATACAATTAATAGATTATTAATATTGAAAGGGGGAAAGGAATTATGAATGTCTCCATGAATTGCAAGTTGCTTCCTCTTTCACAACTCATTGTAACCAAATTAAGAAGCCCGTGACCTCACCAATCCACTCTAGAAACTTAGCTAAGTCCACCGTCATTGCCAATGTTACTGGAATCCACAACCAATCCGTCAAACAATGTCCTCCAAAATTTCAATAGTTTTGATTCTCCCCCAACCTATCAAGTATGTCTTCTCTTTAATGTAAGTCAATTTATAGTCTTTCTTGTCTCTTCAACCCCCTTCCTGAAATTGCAAAATCATTCCTCACTTCACGTGTTAAATTCAGTTGATTTGTTTGGTTTTTATTTGTGCCAACCAAGATAAACCACAATATCACCCGACTCTACTTACATGGATAGCATTGTTCCAACATCGACAATTAAGTGACCTTCTGTCACCCTGCTCTAACCATTCAGTAGAACAAAATTTTTTGTCCGTGCTACACAACATAATTTGAAATTTCAATCCATGGTCACAATAGCTTTTGAAGCACAAGCTTGGGAATGGCACTTCAAACAAAGGAGATCCAAAGGGCCTAGTCTTTGTCCTAATGGCTATGATATGCTTTACATTTGTTTGAGGTTATCTAGTGTTGATCTTCCATCTTGTTTGAAGTGTTCCAACTTAGGTGGAGGTTCCTCTCTAACTACTTGTAATCGTGGCTAGGTTGAATCAAAACCACATCAGTCATCCTCTGCCATAGGGTAGACTTGCCAAATGATCAAAACTTGGAATGGGTAAAAGATGAACACATCTAGAAAATACCAAAATTTTCCTCCACAATAGTTATCCACAGATCACAATGTGACTGGCTTGGATTGTTACCCTCAATATTAAACCTGTTATCATTTTTACTTCCTCCCTTCCAAAGTCATATGCCATGCAAGTAGATTACAAGGTAACTTTGCCGGGAAATGTAAAGAAACCTAATATTTGAGCTAGGAATTTCAAACACAAATTATAAAAGATGGGATTCCATTATTTGGAAACCATAACTGAAGTTCCAATAGATAATAAAAAAAGTTGAAAATGAATAATGGCATAATAAAAATTTGTCATAGAAGTCTTGAGAAAAAATGTGGTTTATAACATGCTTAGGATTAAGTGATTGTTGATATAATGATTTTGAGAATGTTATATTATTCCAATCTTGATAATGAACCAAACAAATAACCGAGACAAGCTAATTACCTGGGCAAGCTTGAAATTTGGCGAATTTTCTTCATATTTGGCTATGAAAAATTCACGCAAACTTGAGATATATGGGAATCTACTTTTTATTGAATGAATTGAGGCCTGTAAGAGGGGGATTAAATATTATGAATAAATATGAATGCATATGCAAGGAACAAAGGAGCAATAAATAGTAAATAAGAAGGAGAACCACCGTATCTGGGATTGTCTCAATTAGTGCTGTATAAGAAGATGTAACAAGAACCTCATAAGGTCTTAACCACAGTGGGAGGCCTGCTTCTTGATATATGTCTGACATAAAAAAAAAAACAAGGGCATTCTAGTTAAGGATCAAAAAACTTATTAAAACGAAATACAATATGAAAAAACTGACGCAATCATCTCCTTAGTAAAGCCATCCTTGGACAAAACTTATTTGGTACAGAATAATTTGTTTAAATTCTTACCTAATAATGCAATCAATCCATAATAATAAAGCAGGTATCATCAAAGATAGTACATGACCACAAGCTCATCATCACGAAAAAAAAAAAAGATGACACAGTTCCTTAAGCAATCAATAATAAATCCGATAAAAGTAAACAAAGAACAATATGTTTCTTATTTATTGATGAGAATCTTACTTAGTAAAACCTAACCATAGGTTAATAATGACTGTTTATAAATGCACAATCTTAAAGAAAATAAAATAACAATTGAAAATTAAAAAAGAAAGTGAAAAACCCACCAGAAACTTTTGTGCAGAATGTAAGAAATAACATATCAGCTAGAGTAACCAATGGTGAAAAACCAAACTAAGCATTTTTAATTACCATATAAATGTGAAACTAGCTGTACAGCTAGGTGCTCTTGTCTGCAATCATCTCCGCTCTTCACAATTATCTGTTTTGTTGAAGTGATGAATTAGGTATGAGTGCCAGTAAACATGTAATGTCCTGTAAGGCATCAACTTTTCCAAAAAATAAAAAATAAATGGTAAATAATTGACCCTATTCAACCCGCCATCAAATCTTCAAGTTGCAGAGTTCATAAATTCAAAACCTAGTGGTTTTTAAGCAAACTATCAAATATTCATATAGTATAGCAGCCACTCAAAGGGCAACATAGTATGTTGAGACACTTTGGTTAAAAATCAAGAATCTATAAATTAAGTTAACAACTTAATCTTTTGGAAGTGAACCCCAATTAACCTTAACATACTAGCGATTCAGGTACTGAATATCTGACAAAAGTATGAATTCAAGTGTCTGTCACGGTCTAAATTATTCACATATAATCAACAAGGTATTAAGTGTTGACTTGGAGAGTAGTATCCAACACAATTACAAGGGGAGTAGACAAAGAGTCCAAACTATTAGATATCAGGATATCAGGACATTAGTTTAAGGTTCATCCCAATTATTATTTTTGAATTAATACTTACTTAATGGCCCATCATGCACCTGTTCATACAAAGAATTGCAAAATTATTTGTGATACATAGAAACCAACATGTGAACTAAAAATTGAAGAAATAAACAAAGCTGCAAAAATATAAGTGGCACTTCATATTAACATAGACAAAGGATTGCATTTGTCAACAAACCACTGATCTAGATGTTGAGACAGTCAATATTGTTAAGCTGTAAAGATTTAATCCACCAAAAAAGAACGCAAAAAACTGCCCCATTGAGCATTTAAAAAAACACAATTGTAATAAACTTGATTCACTATAACAGAGGCATAACAATGGCCCTTCGAAGTCAAGTTGTGCCTGTAAGCTCCATTGTAAAACCTGCACTAGAGCTGGTGATCAGATGAAAAAAAATTGAAGAAAGATGGGATATTCACCGATCGCAAGTCCCAACCCGATAACATCCCAAATGCTGATGACCTTCGGATTCTCTCTTTCTTCACCTCCCAAAGTTCACCAGACAATGCATCACTAGGTTTTGGAGTGCCACCATTCACCAACTGCTGCAAAAACAGATACAGACTTTATTTAGATGATCAGCATGTAAAAACAGAAGTATCACAACGAAAATGTAATTACCTTTGGTTCCAAATCCTGGGGATCCTGAGCAACTCCCTTCACAGGAAGTCCAAGGGGAGCCTGTCCCTTAGCTGCTGCAACCTACCAAGGGTGGAATGTAAATATATCATTAAGTTCTCAAGCTTTATATTTGATATGGTGACTACTGATAACCCAGTAGAACCACAAGCTCACAAGGATGGTTATGAGTAATGATGCACTATTTATTCCTTAATAAAGTGGAAATAGCATAGTTAATAAAGGACATGGAACAAAACTAAGTCATGACAATATCAAATATCATGAAAAGTAATTGTTTGCCACAAGTAACAGGTATGCCCATAAAATAGTTGGCCTATATTTCTGATCAGCAATAAACAGCCAAAACTACTCCTATGGCAATATGTTTCACTTACAGGCCCACCTTTACTTCCTCAATAGCAATTGTGCTTGGAACTCGACGATGATCTTTTGAAGTTGATGGCACTTGATCATCTACATCATCCATGTTAACCCCAGGGACGGCAGAAAGATTGATAGTAATCCACTCTAGGTTTTTATTGCTGACAGTCACTGACTTGTCAGCTATATCTTCCACGCTTTCTGTATCTTGTTGAATCTTCCTTCCCGAGCCAATTTCTTGATTAGGTTTTAAGTGATCTACCAACTTTTTCTCCACGGATAAACTTACATGGACATATTTCACTTTTGCTTCCCATAATTGAGCCATTGCTTGGTCAATTGCCTGAGAAGTTGACTTTAACATTCCATCACCATTATAATTATATGTATCACTTTGACTCCACAAAGGATATGCCCATGGAGGAGGCTTTGGCAATTGTGCGTCACCGTTGGCTAAGGGAATCCCTCCTCTTGAGAGCTTTTGAGCATCAGAAGTTGCCTTTGTACGACTATGAAAAAAAAGAGAAAACAATGTTTATCATAACTGTGATGAATGCAAGAACATGACCTATACTCTCCTATGCATCATTTACCAATAACCCTTACAAATGTATGATATCTGAAAAGAGTCAGTGCAACAATCAAGTCATCAACTAAACTTCTAAGTGAAAAGACACTGAAATCTAGCTTTAACTATCACACATGACAAAGAATGCAAACCATTTCAAATTTGATCATTAAAACTTAAAGGTTCATTTACTTGGGTGTTTCACATTTCAAGACTTCAACACATATTAGGTAAGGAGCCTTCTCCCTGGAATTAAGGAGAACAGCTTCATCTTCAGGTATATTAACCACCCGGAACATTCCCTTTCCCATGGGAAAGCACACACCTGAGAAAAAAGTTCAGACCCTTAAGAGTTGAATCAAGAAAATATAGAAAATAGCATAGACCAGAGTGCATTAGTGGTAACCAATAATCCATCTAAATTCTAAAAAATACATAAGCACTGTGCTAAAAGATTGCGTGATCACCATGGAGTAAATATATTCACAAAGAAGCATAAGATTAGAATGTTACTCAACAACTTATATCATCCTTATGTCGGGTACGATATCTTAATAAACCGAATATCCATACACAAGCTCAATAATTGGCTTGATAATTTGTTTTGTCCATTCTAATATATATATATAACAGAGCGAGTTGGTAGTGAGATATATTTTTAAGCTTGCCAAGATAAACAAATAAGTTGGCTTAATAAGCAGTGCTCGTTAACATTCATTAATAAAGCTCATAAATAGTCACACACATAGACATATATATATATATATATATATATATATATATAAACAATTATATATATGTGATTGTATTTTTTACATTTTTTGATGTCTTATAAATTTTTAAATAAACATGGTTAAAAGTTTGGTCCATATTGAGCAAAGCCCAAACTTGTTGGGCTTTTCTAATAAACAACCTTAAACACTAGCAAACTCAGCTCAGATAGGTTCATTGTAGCTCTATATATTAATCAGCAACTTCTAGCACTAACAACAATCACTGAATAAGAAAGTTAAACCATGAAGGAAGAATTGTTTAAACACCAGCTTTTAGATCAAGGACAATAATTTTGGTAAATAGGAGAAACAATAGTATCCGAGATGAATAATAACTTCATATACAGACTCAAAGCTCAAAATTGAGTCATAATTTGATACAAACTCAAAAATAGTCTATGAAATGTAGAGATGATGATATCTTTTATTTGATAAAAAGTTCAGGAGAAAAGATGTTAATTGATTTACCTCCATTTTTTTGGGCCTCAGCAACATGTGAGTTGATCTCAGTAAGAGACTGAGAACAAATAAAAGAACATTGCTCAGGAGATAGAATCTCAAAAATGTTGTGGCACAAAATATGAAAGGCGAAATAATCTAACCTCTCGTAGAGCAATTTTTCGATCTTCATTAGGATATATATCAATCAGTCCATAAGATGTATCACATAATGACTGAACAAACTCCAGTGAAGCATGATAAGAACCTTTCCGACTTTCTGATATCACATTATTAGGTAAAGGTGGTTTTCCATGCCCCTTTTCATTATGCTGTCTTGGAGAGGCAGGGCATTTCTGCAATAAATAAATATAACCAGTAAACAAGCTGCAAGCTAGCCTAACAAAAAGTAACGTGATACAAAATCACCTAAGGCATCACTTGAGAGATAGATATAAAACTTGCTTAGCAATACAAATGCAACACTTTGCACAACTAACCAGATTATTTATTAGCTGATTAATTCTTCAGGCAGTGCCAATTTATGAACAAGTAACCAGATACAGAGGATTGAGAGGGGAAAAAACAAGGAAAAGTGAAATTAATGTTTGCTGCTTACTATAGCCTTAAAAAAAAAAGAAATCTTCCATAGAAGCTTCTGGTGTACAATTTAAAATTTTTTTGGATAAAGGCTTCTTTAGAAACTAATATTGATGCTTCTGAAAAACCACAAATATACCTCGTACCAATATACTTGATCAAAAATTAACAAGACCTCCTACTATTAGATGCATAGACCAAGCTTAAGTCGGTGACACCTACCTAAAATATCTGCTCATTTGGTCTTTCATCCTCTCAATGTCTAAGAAAATAAAATGTGAAATGAAATGTATGATATGCCAAAAAAAAAAAAACTATAAATTGGTATAGAATGGTCAAAAGAGGTATGAACAGTTGTTTACCTTTTGATGAGAGAAGGCTTTGGATTTTGATCATATTTTTATAAATTGCGATAGTCAGGTAAGTATATTAGCACTTAAATCCTCAAAATTTTAGTTGAATTGTTATATGCAATAAGTGCCGCTCAGGCTAGTAAAGTTTAGCAAGTTTACTAAGAAAGGTAACCAACCATTTGGAATGAAATCAAATAGTTCAACTTCACGAAAGGCAAATAACTTGTTAAGCAGTAATAAAAACTTAAGGAAAAAAATTAACCCAACAATTACCTCCTTCTGGATCTTCGAATTGAGTAACTCAGAATCTTCTATAGAACGTTCTCGGTCCCTGAACAACCGCCGGAAGAAATTTTCTGTTCCAGGACTGTTCTCAAAAGAACCATTATCACTGGTACTTGAAACCTTTGTTTCATCGGGATGGATCCGGAACAACCGTCGAAATGACAAAATCTCAGAGGTCTCTCGTTCATCCAATGTCTCGCTATCCTTGTTTTCTTCCTCATTTCGGTCATGGCCAGCAACTTTCCTGTCATCATGCTTCTCCTTGAAAAACCTGCGAAAGAAACCCTCCTTCTCCCTTTCGTCCACACTTGTACTAACTTTGTCATCACCATGATTATCATGCCCAA
Source organism: Curcuma longa (assembly GCF_044706935.1). Classification (NCBI taxonomy): domain Eukaryota; kingdom Viridiplantae; phylum Streptophyta; class Magnoliopsida; order Zingiberales; family Zingiberaceae; genus Curcuma; species Curcuma longa. The sequence continues at coordinate 10,894,129 of NC_133862.1, read as the reverse complement.
CAACCCTTTTTTCTTCACTCTTGTCCTTGAAAAGTCTACGAAAGATACTATCATCCTCAATGCTTTTCTTGGACCTCTCTTCCTCCTCATTCCTATTAGGCCAACCTTCTTTCTTTTCTTCACTTTTTTCTTTGAAAAGCCTACGGAAGAAATTATCTTTGTCGTCCTTCTCCAAACTCCTATGGACCTTCTCCTTCTGTCCATCTCCAGCATGCCCACTGTCCTCATCATTCTTATCCTTAAGAATCTTAAGGACAAAGTTCTCCTTCTCCTCTTCCTGAACAATCTCATTATGTTTCTCTTTGTCCAAACTCCTCTCAGGGCCACTATCTTTCTTCTCTTCATGCTTTTCTTTGAAAAGTCTACGAAAAAAATTTTCCTTCTCATCAACCTCAATATTCTCACTAGCCTTGTCTTCCTCTTTATTCTTAGTAATTCCACCATCTTTATTCTCCTCATTCTTGTCTTTAAAAATCCTACGCATAAAACCCTCTTTCTCATCGTCCTCCCCTGGCTTCTCCTCTTTATCACGAAATAATCTCTTCAAAAAACCCTCTGAGCTAGAGGTCAGCTCCCCATCATCATCCTTGCTATCTCTAAGAAGCCTTCTAAAGAATCCATCTTTGTCCGTGTCTTCCTCTTTGTCTTTGCTAAGAAGCCTTTTCAAAAACCCTTCTTTTTCCGGCTCCTCATCCTTCTCTATAGACTTTCTAAAGAACAATGCATCCCGTACTTTTGGCCCCGGAATGAGCTTTTTTAACAGCTTGTTTTCCTCCGAAGTACCATCAGTACTGCTGTTGACTCGGCCGCTCTCATCAAACAAGTGACTGGAACCCAATGTCGGTGATGACGCCAATGACAATAGCTTTTGCTTAGATGATAATATACGATTGAGTACAGGGTTGTTCCTGGGGCTAGATGGAATGGTAGGAGGGGGCGGTGGAGGTAGAACCAAAGGCGGCCACTCACCCATCAAAGTGGCGGCAATCTGGCATTTCTCCTGGATCCGGCTGATCCCCTCGTTGTCCTCAGAGTCCTCTAGCTCGGCCATGAGGAACCAGTGCACCTTAAGGGCGATCCAGAGGGACTTGGAGCACGTATCAATGACGAACCTGTCAAGCGACGGGCTCGGCTTGTGGACGAGCATGTAGCAGATCTGGAAAAGGTAGCTCTCGATTCCCGTAAGAGGGAGAGTATACATCCTGTTACAAAGGTAGTCTCGGACGCCGTCATGGTCGTGCTTGTACAGATAGCTCACCGCGATCCACTCGCAAAAGAAAGCCGAATCGAAGAACCGGATCAGCCACCCGTTCTCCCCGCCGGCAACGCCGCTACCCTGTCCGGCGACGGGACCCGTGCGGGTGATCTCCCTCGGAGACTGATCAAGGCCAAAACTCCTCAATCCCAGAAGCCGCACCATCGTCAATCCACCATCGGATTCCAAACCCTAGCAGCGATCCCAATCAGGTCAAAGGTTCAAAAACCTAGACACTCGCCCGATCCCAACGGCGGAGAAACCTAGAAACCGAAATTCCCGAAGAAAGGATCAGAATTCAGCAGGAAATCGATCGAGAAAGATGGAGAAACGAGGCACGAAATCCAGAAACGCCAACAATCTTCCAAAACATAAATAATTGAATCGTCGACAGCGAAGCAAGCGAAATTCAAATTCAAGGATTCAAAAGATCGCCCCCTTTTTCTGGATTTTGATTCGCCTCTTTATTTTATACCCTATAATCACATCTACCTCTCCTCCAGTAGCGTCGTCGGCGAGCGGAAGAGGCGCAGGCGTGGCTACTAGGCAACAATCTTCAGCTAGATCAGACCAAGAGGCCTCCTTGCACTCCCCCTCGCTTCATCCCACGTGCACCCGCTTCTCATCCCGATCCTCTTCTCTATTGGCTATCGACCACCAATCGTATTCGACAACCCTGCAGCGGATCTGAAACAGACCGAAATTCCAGCCGTCGATGCAATGCCGGTTCGCTGGAGCATCTTAAAATGGTACTAGCTTCTGATCCTGGCCGTTGATGGGTTGTGGCCAAAAGAGTGGAATCGAGTGGGATGAGGGAAAAATTAGAGCTACATTTTCCTTGCAAGGAAACACATGGTGGGGCTTTTCTCCCTATTGCACTGCTCGATGAATTTGAAGCTAAGTGACATTCCATTTTGCAATCACCCAAGCAAAAAACACAATTGTCTTCTTCCCCCGTGAGAAACAGTGATGTTGATTTATCACTGAAATACAAATCCTGAGTGTATGAAAAATTTTAATATGTACTTATCACTTCAGTAAAAAGGTAGAATTCGCTACTTCAACGATCTTACATGATCAATCCCACGATCATATGTGAAAAAGTAAGTCAGAAAATTACAATTGATCATTACGAGAGAGAGCATTACTTTGACTTTGTCAAAATTTGATTCTTGTTCACTTCAATAAATCTGTCCCGTAATAATCAAGTCAATCATGCTCCAGAAGCAATTGTACTCATATACCATGACCATAATTGAATTACTTAAATTTAGTCTTTTTACTTGTTTAGGTTGAACTCATCTCATGTAAAGAAAAAATAAAATAAAAATATTTGAATGACTTGATCTAAGGAATTGGATTGATTAAGCTATCCGTTCACATAAGCTTTTCCACAAAGACAAATAAAGGTTGAAAATAATTAATTATTAGGTTGATGGACCCACTCCATTAATATTAATTTTCAAGTTTGAAAGCGACTCGTGGTTTGTTCAGACAAAAATATGAAATTTAAAGACATTTATTGCATTTTTAATATATTTACTCATAATTGGTAATTTGGTTGTGTATATAATTATGTGTTGCTATCCAAAGGATTTGAAATATTTTGATCGACTAATGCAAATAATTTATGATTTTACAAATAAATTAAAAATTATTTTCTTTAATGAAACCGACTGTCGAAGAATACTTTGATAGTTCAACTTAAGTCATTTTCACTTGATAAAAGGAAAATAAGAAGTGGTAATCATTTAAATCAAAAGTTATTATTATATTTTTTTCAATTTGAGAGACTCGACAACCTCATTTAATATTCCTAATATATTTTTTGATAATCAATTTTTTTTATTCTTAATGGATATAAAATTAAAATACCTCAAAGGGCCGGCCGGCGGTTAAGATTTGGACCGGGCCAAAAATTTTAACCCACAAAGTCTAGGGTTTCAGAGTAGCCACCTTTCCTCTCTCTGTATATAAATCAACTTTTCCCATCTACACCGCCGGCTCTATTCATCTTCCTCCCATCGCAGGTTTGCATCCTCTACCTTCCGCCGTTCTGATCTTCGAAGCGGGCGATGATGAATTCTGAAGTCATGCACCACGCTGATGAGGTTTCTCGTCTCATGTGCTGACACCGATTCTTCTACCCATTTTCATTCCTGAGCCTAGCTATTTTCGTGCTTCTATTTCGATTTTCTTTCACTTTGGTTTGCGGTCGTTTGTCCTCAGATCTGCTTTGAGATTCATAGTTCTTGTGGTTTTGTTGCGAGTTTTCGTCTTCTATTTCCTCTTTTTTCCTTTTTTGTTTATCGAGCGGAAAGATCAAATGATGAGGGCTATGCCCAACCTTGATGCGGACTGAATCGGCTGTTCATCTGCCTTGCTGATACTAACTGTGTACTTCTGATGATCATCTCCGCTTCTCTCTTTATCGTTAAGAAGGTTCTTTGTTTTGCCGAATGGATCGATTCTCTCTTTTGACCTTTCCAAACAGAAATCAAATGCTTAGTTCGTCCGGGTGTTCCATCCATCGGAATAAATGACATTTTATTTTGGAATTAAGCCAGAAATAGCTAAAGGCGAGCGACATCGAAATCTGCAATTGTAATCTTATCCACTCTTCACTGACAAGCCCTAGACCCTCAGCAAAGCCAACTGACTCTCATGCCAGCATATGACAAGACAAGCCTTGTCATGGAGCCCGAGCTTCGTTCCTCGTGTTCTATCGAATTGGTGGCCTGCACTGGAGAAGATGATGGTAATCTTCCACACGTCGTGTTTCAAAGCTTAAGTTGTACCTCAACCTCTCCAGGGTTTGTCATCCCTTCCACTTAGATGTCTTAGCAGAGAGTGGACATGAGTAATGATGGAGAAGCTTCATGGAGGAACACACCCATCAGTTCTAAATCCTTTCTTCTTCTCGCCACGAGAAGAACAGAGCAAATTTAGGAATCTTTTGATCCTATACGTTTGTATTTTCGCTTCTGGAGTTGTTCTTTAAGAAGATTCTAATTAAGCACTAAAATGAATACTCGACGCTTAGGTATTTACTTGCATACAAATCAATTTATGCCAGAATCCAATACCTAATTAATTTGAATAATCGGATTCAAGTGTGCTTAAATTATGCATACTTATTCATACTCTTTCTTTTTTATCCTTTTAAATTAGGTAATTAACCACAAATTCTAAATACGACCAACTCATTTTATGCATCCAGGACTCTAAATTTAAAGACAGTACCCAGACGTTCCTTGTTCGCCGTCTGATCCAATTGAAATTTGATCTCGACCATCAATGAGTGAAGGTTCAATGGCTGAGATTAGCCTTACTCACTAGTAATGCTAACTCTATCTTAACGCAGAGAATTTATTGAAAATGAGGAGTCAAATGTAATATTTGACGTAGAGAATTCATCTAGTAACATCTCTAACTAATTAAGTTTAGCATGTAAAAAAAAGAAGACTTCACTTAATGCGCATGGATTTGTCGCGCGCAGTATAGCATACAATTTTTTTAATTAAGTAGATTTGTCAAATGGATTAAACTATGCCAAGAGAACGATCAATATTAGAAATCCATCATATGATTGAGGGGGGCGAGTGGGATTTGGTGGATCGGTTTTTAACTTAGCAGGCTAGAAAATCTTCAATTCAATTTAAGACAGATTGCGAATTAAATAGATCAATCTAGGTATCTATCAAAAAAAATAAAAAAGTATTTAAAATATTAAATTTGGATTCTCTTGTAAACTGATCAAGTAAAATTTTAAATTGCTATTTAAACTGATGAAACTGACTAGTTTATTAAATTATCTATTTTAATTTTAAATTAAAAAAAATAAATTTTTTTAATTCGTAAATCAACTCAAGTCTATTCTAGTCGGACCATACCGATTATGAATTTAGACGGATCGAATCGTCCAAATTTATATTAAAATAAATTATAATATTTTAATTCAATTTATTTAAATTATTTCTATCCGTTCGACTGATAGTGTGGTTGACGGGTTTATTTG